>NC_053452.1:74980675-75280675 GCF_015227805.2 Hirundo rustica
GAGAGGGTAGTCGGGGTTCATCTCTTTTTAAATCAGCTCTGTGTTTACAGAAGAATTGCAGCTGTAAAACAAGGCACTTAATTCCTGTAAATATTCTCCTCGAGGGGCACAGTTATAGTACGGTAACAGCAACGACATTGCTGGAGCTTGTTTCGTAGGCGGATGCCAAGGACCTCGGGAGAAGCAAGTGGCATTAGTGCCGGGACAGGAGCGGGGAGCCGGGTGCGGGGGGAAAAGGCTCCACGCCCGCTCCCGCGGCGGATGCCCTCGGTTCGGGAGTCAGGAGCTGCAAACGGTGGTGGTTTCGCCTGTTGGGCTCCCGCCGAATCCAGCGCTTGATCTGAGGAGAGGCAGGGGAAATAAATCACTGGCACGGAAGAAAGAAAGGGATGAAAAAATGGTAGCTGCTGGAAGGAAGATCTCTCAGTGCAGTGGCACCAGGGAGCAGGGCAGAGCTTGCTGGCTGGCTGGTAACAGTATAAATGGAGAAAGAGATCGGTTTTGCCAGCGAGTAGGAGAAAGGGCTATAACAGAGCTGACTTCCTAATGAGCGCATATAATGTTGTTAAGGGTTTCAGCGTTTTATGCTGAAGATACGACTTTTCAAGATACGACTATCAGCAAGAAGAAAAAAAAAAAAATAGAACTTTAGCAAAAATGCAGCCATCGGAAACTGTTCGTTACACTCTGGTAAACATTCCCTCATGGTAAAATTGTTGGTGGGGGCGGGAAGCAGAGCAAGAAAACGCATCTTCTAGTATGTGCAGCTTTCTAATTAATGAATTTGACAAACTGAAAGGTCTTTCCCTGGTCCCAATGACTTTCTTTCTTTCTTTTTTTCTTTCTTTCCTTTTTCTTTTCTTTCTTTCTTTCCTTTTTCTTTTCTTTCTTTCTTTCCTTTTTCTTTTCTTTCTTTCTTTCCTTTTTCTTTTTTTTTCTTTGTTTATTTCTTTCTTTCTTTCCTTCTTTCTTTCCTTCTTTCTTTCCTTCTTTCTTTCCTTCTTTCCTTCTTTCTTTCCTTCTTTCTTTCTTTTCTTTCTTCTTTTCTCTCTTTCTTTCTTTCTTTCTTTCTTTCTTTCTTTCTTTCTTTCTTTCTTTCTTTCTTTCTCCCAATAAAGATACGCAATACTAGAAAGTATTTGATTTAAATAAGATGAATACGGCACCTTAAACCCACATAATCTAGGGCTTATTAAGTACATGACGAAGTACATCTCATTTTCTTCTGATTATTTTGCCATTGTATATTCCGACGCTGAAATATGCATAATTTTTGACAGATTTGGAGTTATAAGACCAAAGAAACTTGTAGGTGTCATCTGTCAAAACCAATTTTTCATAACAGCCTGCAGACGTAATGTTGTTCTTTCTATTCATTGTTTGTGCTATTAAAGTCTAAATAAAATTATTCAGATTTTTTTGCCCAATCGCCTGTGGACCGCTGCCCTCAGCTTCCCCAGTGTCATCATCTTTCAGTCTAAATATTCAAATATGCATTTAGAAGAAGAAGACAGATTAACCTCAAAGTTTCTGCCACACTCTGCGTCTCTCACACCGAAAAACAAGGGCACACGTCGGGCACACACATACAGAAGGGTTAGCTCTTCCACAGCTAGGAGGAAAAAAAAAATCTTATTTATCTTTGAATATTTCTATCACAGCTTGGTATTTGGCGTGGGGGTCTTTTTACTAAGCTGACTCCTTAACTTATTTGTGGACTGAACCCTTAAAACCGGATTTGAATCAAGCTTTCCTCAGCTCAAAATATCAGAGTCGAACTAATCCTTTCTTTTGTGTCATTGTTTTTAAAGCTACGTTAGGATGCCCGCCGTATAGGTAAGCTGCCTGAGAAAGGACTTGTCACTGTTGTTTCTAAACCCGTGTCCTGAAGTATTTGAAAAAAAAAAAAAAAAAAAAAAAATCCTAAAAATCGACTGCACACGTTGAGTTACTGCTGAGAAAAGGTTTTCAACAGTCCGTGTCAGCCAGAGCAGCCCCTGGGCTTTAGGGCTCACCCCCAGGTACAGAAACGGCGTTCGGATGAGTGTGGGATTGGACCTTCTGCAAACGCAAGCCCTCGGAGAAGGAATACTTGCGACATAGAAGTGACACAGAATTCACCCCTTCTGAGCCTTCCAGGGAGCGCCCGAGGTGGCCGCACCCCCGGGTACCGAGCTGCCAAAGCCACACCGAGCTGTCCGCACCCGCTGGCGCTGCGGCTTGCGGGCTAAGACCCTGCCCTGCCCCATCTGTGGGAAGCCCTGCAACTCCCGACAGCTTTTATATGAGAAAGGACAGCCCCTTCTATACCCTGGGTGCCCCGTAGCCGATGTGCTGAGATTCCCCAGTACTTAACCTTGCAAAGAAAAAAGCATTTTTTTTCGAAATTGGGGAAATCAAAAGTACTCTTGTCACCTGGGATGAGCTCCCAGCACAGGAAATATCCGGCTTTTCATCACAGCCCACCTGAAGCTGTCACCCCGCTCTGTGTGCCCGTGCTAGTGGTCAAAGCGAGCCCCGCTCTCCGTGTCTCTCAATTCCTATAAATGCCAACCTTATCGGCGCTCCGCCCGCAGTCTGTCCGTGGGAGGAGAAGCCGGCCCGGAGCCGCGGGGTCCGCAGCGCAGCCGCGCATTTTGCGCGGAGAGACGGCGGGATGCTGTCGGAGAGCAGGCTGCGGTATCCCTGTCCTGCGGCTCCGCAGGAGCCACAGAGGCGGCTAGTGTTGGAGACCATTTGAACCCGAGGCGAGAAGACAGCAGTTCCTCAAACCCCCTTTGGGAGCCCGTAAAACCGGGTGGAAAAGATGTGCATAAGATATACATGTGTGTTTCTCATATATGAAACCTGTCCGGGGGAATAGAGACACGGAATTATACGACGGGGTAGGGATATATTTTCTCTCTTCACTTGTATAGTTTTTCCTTACTTACGTAGATCCAGAAACCCCCTCTGAGTTTCTGGCTTGGAGAGAAACCGTTTGTTACCAGATAGAGCAAGGCAGCAAAGCCTGCCCTTGTAAAAGCGTCTCTCGAGTGTGATCCGGCGAAGATGCAATTAATTAACTCGCTTTTCTGTTTTCCGCTCATTTCTCTCCTGTAATGTCAGAGGCTTGTTGAGGGAGGGGGTGGGTTTCTCCTCGGGCCAGGCTCTGCCCTGCTCACCAGGAGCCGCAACCTCCTCCCGCCTGCTGGGTTGCTTCAGGGTTACCCGATACCTTCGCGAAGTCGTGCAGAAAATCCGGCTCCCGAGGTCCCGCGGGACCGAGTCAAGCAAGAAAGTAAGTGTTCCTCATTTTATTCGAGTTAATAAAAGCGACACAACTGCTACAATGGCAGGAGGCTCGGGTTGAAGGTGGAGCAGCTCCTCTCCAGGGGCAAATGCAGGTTTTTGAGTGAAAACCTGGAGGAACAGTGAGGAAGGGAGAGGTCCTGCAGAAGTGGGCAAAGCCCCTGTGCAAGCCCGGAGTAGCAAAGGAGCATCCCTACTGTTTTGCAGGGAGGTGGGCTGCAAGCCACTTCCATTTCACAGCAGTATCCTTTCCTCTTGGAAGGCCAAGAGCTCAGTGCAAAAATATACACCCTAGAGGCAGACTCGCTTTCTCCTTCCCTTCTCCACAAACCATTCTCCATCATTTATTATCAGTCCTGGCTAACTGGAGATATTCCAGACAACAGGCTTGTTAGCCTGGCCTCAGTTTCAGGGAAGGTCATGAAGCAGATATCTTGAGTGCCATCACTTGGCACCTACAGGACAAAGAGGATATCAGGCCCAGTTAGCACAGGTTTAGGAAAGGCAGGCCCTGCTTGACCAACCTGATCTCCTCCCACGACCAGGTGACCCATCTACTGGATGAGGGAAAGGCTGTAGATGTTCAGTAAAGATTTCAATACTGTCTTCCACAGCATTCTCCTTGAGGAGCTGGCAGCTGATGGCTTGGACAGGTGCACCCTTTGATGGCTTAAGAACTGGCTGGTTGGCTGGGGACAGAGAGTGATGGTGAATGGTGGTGTGTCCAGTTGGTGGCCAGCCAGTAGCGTGGCTTCCCCAAGGCTCAGTTTTGGGGCCACTCCTGTTTAACATTTTTATCAATGATTTGTACAAGGGGACCAAGTGTACCTTCAGTAACTTTGTGGATGACACTACATTGGGTGAGAGTGTTGATCTGCTGGAGAGTAGGAAGGCTCTGCAGAAAGATCTGGATAGGTTGGATTGATGGGCCAAGGCCAACACTATGGAGTGCAATAAGGCAAAGTGCTGAGCCTGTACTTGTGTCACAAAAACCCCAAGCAGCACTACAGTCTGGGGGCAGAGTGACTGGAAAGCTGCCCAGTGGAAAAGGAAATGGAGGTGCTAGTCAACAGCTGGATAAACACAAGCCAGCATATGTCCAGGTGGCCAAGAAGATCAGTGGTATCATATCCTGTATCAACAATAGCGTGGGAAGTGATTGGGAAGTGATTGTCCCCTGTACTCAGCACTGGTGTGGCCACACCACAAGTCCTTGTTCAATTCTGGGCCCCTCATTACAAGAAGGACATTGAGGTGTTGAGGTGTGTCCCGAGAAGGACAACAGAGCTGGTGAAGGGTCTAAAGAGCAAGTCATGAGGAGAGGTTGATGTTCAGCCTGGTAAAAAAGAAGGCTCAGGTGAGACCTTCTCACTCTCTCCAACACACTCAGCTACCTGAAAGGTGGTAGAAGCAAGATGGGGGTTGATCTCATCTGCCAGGCAACTAATGACACGATAAAGGGAAATGGCCTCAAGCTGCTCTAAGAGGGGTTGAGGTTGGACATCAAAAAGAATTTTTCCATTGAAAGGGTGCTTAAGCATTGGAACAGACTGTCCAGGGAAGTGGTGGAGTAATCATGTCTGGAACTGTTCAAAAACCAACTGGATGCAACAGTTTGTTCTACGTTTTTTTTGACTTGGTGGTGTTCGGTCAAAGGTTGGACTCAATGATCTTGGAGGTCTTTTCCAATCTTAATGTTTCTATGATTCTATGAAAAGTGTTCAGGGTGCAGAGAGGCACCCAGAGATGTGGGTAGGATAGAGAAGTCTCCCAACCTGACTTCTCAGGAAGCCTTTCATTGTCCATAACTGCTTAGTGCTTGTTTAACTGAATGTTTGGGAAGAGGTGAGAGAGAGGCAAACTATCCCTGTGAGGTGCAGGCTACCTAAAAGACCCTCAGTCTGCTATTCATGTCCCAGCAGAGGTTTCCAATGGAGTGACCCTGGTAACTTGGTCTTTCCTGAAGGCAAAGCCCTCCCTGATGGGACACACGCCCCATTGTGAATGGGTGTCTGTCCTGCAGGTTGATCTGTGTGACTCCCAGGGTTTGAAGGACAGCCTAAATAACCATCTCAGCCTGGGCAGAGTGAGCTGCTCAGGTTCCAGACCCACAGGTTATTCTCTGCATGGAGAGCCTGAGCCATCAGAGTGGAGGATGCATTTCAAGCTGACCACAGGAGGAAAAAAAATCAAACCAACATAAAATTGATATGAAACTCCATCCTGCATATGCTCCTGCTGCATGTTTTACTAAGAGGAGTTGGGGTTAAATGCCAGAGTGTCTGTGACCCAGAAAGGAAAGCCCTTTGAAATAACAGACTACTATGTAGGAATGCTGATTTTTAAAAATTATTTTAAGCAAAGGTCAGTAGGAGGTGGCTGAACCGTCCATCCTCATCAAGAGGTTCTCACAACAGAGCTGATGGTTTTAATAACACCTCTCTCCCTAGTTATTTATCCTCATGTTGTAAACCAAACCCTCATTATTCTAAGGTCTTTCCCTCATCTAATGAAATTATCCCGGACGTCTGCTACATAAAATATTAAATGACTGCTTCTGCAGGAGTCTGCTTTTTGTGTGAAGGGGAAGTGTATGTGATAGTGCTTCAAATAAAAATTCTCCAATATAAATCCTTTGCCACTGACATTGTCATTCAAAACAAGAGGATCCTTATGTTCAGATACAGGCATTACTAAGCAGCTGAATTTTTATTTAATATGATTAAACATTTTAACATTTTTATTTAATATGTGTAAATATTATTTGTGGCTACTTCCTGCTGGTCTGACATATGGGGTCAAATCCAGGGTCACCACTCCTCCAATCCTCGTTTGTTGCAAAATATAGCCTGAAAGACCACCATTATTGGGAAAAATATCAGACAACTGTCACATTACCTAACTTAGTGAAATCATAACAAAGGCTTCCATTAGAAGTGACATAACATAAGCTGGAAGGGGTTTTCAATTCCACTTACACTTCTTTTTCCTGTTCCTTCCCTGAAATGTCTCACATTCTCAGCATGTTTTGTGGAAGCTTGATTAAAGTCAGTAAATCTGGTTTTGTACCACTCATTCATTTCCTGAGGGGATATTAAACAGCAGAGGGCAAACAAGAATGCTTATTGTCAGGTCTGTGAAAAGATATGTACCGTTTTTAGTTATTAGATGAATATGTAAACATGTGAAAAACCTGAGAGTATCAGCAAAGACTGTCTTTGTGTGCATCCAAGGGAAAGAGATAGAGAAAATATTGTATTTCCAATTGTGAAGGAGAATCCATGAACAAAAAGATGACCATGTATCATCCTATTTATCATGCTATTTATAAGATGTAGATTGGAAGAAGCATTTTTTTTTGGAAAAAAATCTATCCAACTATCCTGTGTATATTTATATCTAGCAATGGATTATTAAGTATATTCAATATGTTTGTGACAGTTTTATTAGGGGACAGAGGGGGAAGAGATCAACAAGAGCTGACAGATAATCTCATCTCACAAATATGACAAAGTATAATTTTACCTGCAGGTTCTTGGCTGCGATTTTTTCATCCTATATCTGGATGTCCCTCAGAGCAGCAGCCAGGTCTGAGGCTGAGCAGTAGACATCAGCACACACAGCAGCACTGAACATCTGTTTCATGAAATCTTTGTTTGCCTGTTTTGACACACACACACACACAGAGGACATGGTAAATAGAGCAATCCTCCACACAGGTCCTGGAAAAGAAAGGTTCAAAAGCAATGTCAAGGGGAAAAAGCTCTGTTTTGTCTGCCCTCTGCCATGCCCCTGCGCAAGAAAGCATCTCCTAGCTGGGTCTCCAGGGAGATGGAGCCCGTAGTGGTATCCACACATGGCAGTCAGCCCCTCTGTACTGTGGATCCACACCAGCTGCAGGCCTCCTGACCTGGCAATGGGCATCCCCAGCATGCCCCAGTCTAGAGGAACCTTTGCCTTTTTGATCAAGGGATGCTGCAGGGCTGAGAATGACCCCCCCTCCACCAAAGCACTGGGAGTCCCCTGGGTGCCATTCTGCAGGGAGGATCTCCAGCATAGCAGGGTGTGCCCTTGTATGGCACCAGGAGGGTGGCTGAGCAGGGCAATGTGTATTCCAAGAATTCTTTGTTTCTCTCTGGTTTTGGGTCTGTGGAACAGGGAGAGTTTCCTCCACAGCTCTGGTACTGGTGTTTTCTGCTGCAGTGCTGTAAAATGTGCTCATGCAATATGAGGTCTGTCCTGCTAGGAAAAAGAGAGTCTGGGATTGAAGCTGGCAATCTGTGGTGCCAAGTGCTCCCATTGCAGCAGTATTAGACAGCCCACATGGTGGCAGATACAGGGCAAGCAGAGCTGTTTCCCATGCCCAGTGTGCAGTGCAGCAATGGTATTTATCATAGCTCCGGTAAATATCCTGCCCAGGCCCTACTAAGTATTTCCTGCCATACTACAGTGTAAAATCATAGAATTGTTGAAGTTGGAAAAGACCTTTGAGATCATCAAGTTGACCCAGCACTGCCAAGTCCTAAACCATGTCCCAGAATGCCACATCCTCATATCTTTTAAGTACCTCCAGGAATAGTAAGTCCTCCACTCCCCTAAAAAGCCTCTTCCAACACTTGACAACCCTTTTCGTAAAGAAAGTTTATCTAAAACCTCCCTGATGTAACTTGAGGCCATTTCCTCTTATTCTATCTCTATCTTATTCTATCTTATTGTATGTTAGGAGAAGACACTGACACCACCTTGCTACAACCTCTTCTCAGAGAAGCTGTAGTGTGATAAGGTCTTCCCTGAGCCTTCTTTTGTCCTGGCTAAACAACTCCAGCTCCCTCAGTTGTTCCTCATAAGACTTGTCCTCTAGACCCTTCAGCATCCCCGCTGCTCTTTTTTTGGATAAAACGCAGCACCTCAGCGTCCCAGAACTTGACACAGCACTTGAGGTGCACCCTCTCCAGTGCTGAGTACAAGAGGATCATCACTGCCCTGGTCCTGCTGGCCACACTGTTTCTGATACAGGCCAGGATGCCATTGGCCTTCTTGGGCACGTGGGCACACAGCTGGCACATATTCATCCAGCTGTTGACTATGTAGAAGCCCAAAGCACACCATGAGGTAAAAAAATACAGGTACTAAACCAGAGCAAGAAAAAGGCTGGGGTCAGGTAGAGAAAGATGGTGGGAAGAAAAAGATGCTCGCTTGATGTGACAACCAGAAGCATGAGGTTTGCTGCTATTCTGGTTGCTCTAGTATGTTCAGCAAGGCAATGACAGGCTTCTCTGTTATACAGCAGCCTCTGTCTCTCTCTCTGCTGATTCCTTGGTGCTGTGCTATGCTGTGTGTGATGTGGTTGTGGGTGGCTGTGATTCAGGGCGTTTGCTGGCAATTTGTTTCACCTCTTTGCGACATTGACACAGCAGAGTAAGGTACTTCTCCCATACCCTGCAAAGTTTGCATGTTTTTTGGAGAAAGCTGCCAGGGCAGACACCCCCTGCAGATTCCCCACAAACTCAACCTGTGGTTTCCATCGTGTCTCTTTGCACTGAAATGGGAAAGGTAAAGGGTATGAAAAAATTTTTCTCTACCTCCCTCCTCTACATTCCTATATATAAAAGGGTCTCAGACCTTAGAGTCTCTCTGGAATGTCAGAATGGTGTCTCATTCTGCCAGCAAAGGCATTTAGAAACACCACTGTCTCCATCTGCCCTGGTTCCAGCTAGGACAGGGTTAATTTCTGCTATAACCAGGAGGGGCCAGGGCCAGGACCTAGAGGTTGTTTTGTGCCACCTCATGTCGTTTTTCAGGGACAGGGCAGGAAAATGGCTTGCCTGCAGGCTGGGATAGCACTGCAGAGGGAGTGGTTGGGCATTGATGGGAGTTTCCACGGGGTGAGCGACAACTTTTGTTTTCTTGTATGCTCTGTCATTTGTATTGTTGCTGTTACTGTTAGTTTCTGATCTCATTTCTGTTTCCAGTAAATTGTTCTTCTCTCAGTCCATGATCTTTACCTTTTGTGTCCCCAATTCTGCTCTCCAGCCACCCAAAGGGGAGGGAAAAGGGGATGGAGTAGTGTGAGTCATGTGGGGTCTGGAGTAGTTTCAGTGTGAACATGACATTTGAGGATATAATTTTTAAACCATGACACCATTTTACCCTATGCATCTTCCCTCTCTGTTTCATAGCTCCTAAGTAGAACCTAAATTTTCCTTTAACTTAGCTGTTGCCGAGTTTTCAAGTGCATGGTATTGATACATCTCATATGTGTGTTGATTCGTGTCAGATCCCACGAAGAAGCTGAAAGCCACCACAGGAAGAGCATGGAAAGAAAGCAGGCCCATGTATTTCCCGTTTATAGTTTAAATTTATAATTATTAAGTAAATACCTCTAGAGGCTCTCTCTAATGAGGAAAATTTCAGCACGGAGCAAGCTGAGCCGTAAAAACTTGGGAACGGGTAAGTTAAATGGAGATTTAGGTGAGGTGGAGACGGCGCAAGACAAGTAAGCTCTGGATCTTCCTGGCTGCTTACAACAGGGACCTTATTGGGAGAAGCAGAGGATTTTCACTGACAGAGAGCAGCTTTGGACTGGACATAGGGATGAAATTCTTTCCATGTAAAAGTGGTGAGGCACTGGAACATGATTCCCAGAGCAGCTCCGGCCGCCCCATCCCTAGCAGCCTTCGAGGCCGCGTTGGACGGTGCGCTAAGCAACGGGGCCTAGTGGAAGGTGTCCCTGCGCATGGCGGGGGCTGGACTGGGTGGTTCGGAAGGCGCCTCCCGGCCCATCCCGGCCCGTGTCCCGGCGCCAGCCAGCGGGGCTGCGGGGGCCGGCGGGGCGGGCGGAACCCGCGCGCGGGGGAACGCTTCGCAGCGCCGCGTGTTGCCGGCCGGCGGCGGCGGCGGCCGCCTCCTCCTTCCTGCTGCCGGCGCGGGGGGCGGCGGCGCTGTGGCGGCGGGGCCGGGGCATCGCGGGCCCGGGCGCCTCCTCCCCGCTCCGCAGCTTCCCATGGCCGGGAACTTCTGGCAGAGCTCTCACTAGTGGGTGCCGCGGCCGCGGGGCGCGAGTCGCGGGTGCTGCGGGCCGCCGCCGCGCTCTGTCCATTCATTGCCGGGCCGGGCGGCGGGCACGGCGCTGAAGGGAGGCCCGGGGCGGCCGGGGGAGCGCGGGGCGGGCGGCGGGGCCTGCTCGCCGCGGGACCCAGCCGGGATGCGGTGCGGGAGCAGCCCCGCTCGGCCGCCGCTTGGGAAGCGTGTGGGCGCTCCGGGACGGGGGTCGCGTCTCGATGTAGGTGCCCGCCGCGGGCACCGGCGGCGGAGTGCGGGAGCTTGGGTCTTCGACACGATTGTGGGGCAGCCGGGGCTCCGCTTGGGTCGGACATTAGGAAGAGTGAATGATACTGGAATGGACTGCCCAGGGAGGCGGTGGAGTCACCGTCCCTGGAGGTGTTTAAGGAAGGATAGGACGTGGCACTCTGTGCCATGGTGTAGTTGACAGGGCGGTGTTCGGTCATGGGTCGGACTCGATGATCTCAGAGCTGTCTTTTCCAACTTAATTCTGTGATTCTGCCCTGAAACACCTCGTGTTGAGCGCGTCAAGGTTCGAAGGGTGCCCGTAATGAAATGGCTGCAACATAAACCTCGTTAGTGACTGTCAGGGTCTGAGATCTGTACAGCTAGACCAGTTTGCTACTGGTAGAGGCTAATCTCAGCCCCAGTAATTCATGTTTGGTTTTTGGGGTTTTGTGGGATTTTTTTCAGTTGTCTAACTTTCGAAAACCCCAAAGAACAGTTGCTTGAGAAGATTGTTTGTGGCTTTGTTAAAGGCCACAAGGCCTTTATCCCCGAGCTTTAATTTATAGCCTGTACAGGAGACACTCAGTATAATGTTGATAAAGAGTTGCTGAAATTATTTTCCATTCCTTTAGCTTACAATGGATTTTGGATAAACAAGATCTATTGAAAGAACGCCAGAAAGACTTGAAATTTCTGACTGAAGAAGAATATTGGAAGCTACAGATATTTTTTACTAATGGTAAAAGTTTTTTTATTTTTGCCATAAAATCTGTGCAATGTGTGCCGTGTCTAAATGGAGATTTGAATTGCTTAGAGAATGTAATGTTTTCATTGTGGTATTACATATACTTTCACAGCCTATTTTAACAAAGACGTGGAATATAAATAGCATCATTATTTGTTAGTTGTACTAACACAATTCTAGGAGACCTTGCAGGCTAATTAGCTGCGTATGTAACATTTTAACCTGTGATGGGATGAAGCAGTAAATTTTCTAATTTTCAAGAGGTTCTTATCAGAACATAAAAGGAGAAGCAAGCAGAAACTGCTAAGCTGCTGTATTAAAGGCTCAGTGTCAAGCACTAGTACTCAGCCTGGGCTTTAGGTGGGTTCTTAGGGTAGGGTAAGTATTTTAGGTGATCTGTGCCGTCCTGTTAAACAACAGAGTTTGGAAACTTGTTATTTGTGTTCATTTACATTCTTTGAAACCTGCAACGCAGCCCGTGTTTTGTCTTCTGACTGATTTCCCAGTACCAGGTGGCTCCCAAGTTGTCTACAACTTTCTGAGAGCTGTTGGCAGGCAGCCTGATCTCCCAAAGAATTTGGGACTTGCATGTGAAGTTGTCTAAGATTTACTTGATCTTGCAAAGTGTTTAGCTATCCATATGAATGGCCACACCTGAGTATATCAGATTACAAAGGCACTTAAAATTTTCTCTGTGATTGTTCAATATTTTAAAAAATTCTCCTTATACAAAGGATATTGCTAACTGGTAACTTGTTTGCAAGCAGCTCTTTCTATATTTTTTTGCAGCAGTCCTTTAAAGTACAGAATGCTTATTTTTTTCAGCTGTCTGGCCAGACTTGAGGCTGAGAAGTGAAGTGACTTTCCCAGAGCCACTGGAAGATCTTATGTCAGTGCTGGAATGATATCTGTGAAAGATACTTATCCCAGCTTCTCTCTTAGCTTAGTTATTTTTGTAACAATTGCATATGCTCTGTGTTATTGCTTATAGGGCATCAGGAAATCAACCTAGCAATGATTTATTCATTTGATCCTTTCCTGAAATTTCTCGAGGCTGAACCCAAGTGTCATAACTTCATAATATGAAAAGAGACAAAGGAGGGTTATGGGTATTTCTAAGACTGTATTTCTATCCTAACTTTCACTAGTATTAATTTGAACTGTGAAACATGCTTTTTAAATGTTTCACTTCATTGTTTTTCTTAAGTAAACAAGGCTTTACAAGGTAAACAAGTTTGTTAGTTTTGGTTTGTGGTTCCCAGGTCCTTCTCCTTGGCACTCCATGCCTCCCCTGAAGGTAGGTGAGTGACTGGGGGCAGCTGGAGAGCAGCTCTGCCAACGTCTGTCCCCTGTGCCTGTAGGAACACAGCCTACTCTGCAGGACAGAGCGGTGCTGGGCTTTCTCCCCCTCTCTAGCAAAGAGGGCAGGACAGTCAGGGGTGCTCCGTGACCAGGCAGAGCTGGCTGTGTTCAAGCCCTCGATGTGTTGTATCATCGCCGGCCTTTGAACAGAGACCCTGCTTTGGGTCCCCCCTTGTCTCCCATCTGCACTACCTGAGAGCAGATGAGGCTCAGCCACAGCATGTCACATTCAGTGTGTGTCAGCCCAGGAGATGGCTGTTCCCTAAAGCAATTAAAATCTGCATGGAGAGGGGCAATTTCCTGCTGCTTCCTCATTGGAAAACAAGTGCAGTAGATCACTAAGTGATTGTATGGTTCCCTGCAGCTATGAAGAGAAGGTAAAAGATCATCTTCTAAAGTAGTTTGGAAAAATAAACTGATGTTGATTTCTCTGTTTGGATCACATTACCTTAACTGGTTTTGGTTGGGAAGTGTATTAGTTGTTTTCCCTTTTTTGGGCAGAAGCAGTAATGTTTCTGTTAGAGGCTACTCAAAATACTCCGATTTAAAACAACGTTTATTAAAAAAACCCAAACCACTGAAACCACTTACTTTGTAAACATAGAGGAATACATGATCTTATAGTTTCTTTTCTAATATTAAAATAGTTACAAGCACTGGATTTTTTCCCAGCATATACAAGCTTCCATTTCATTAAGTCTCTCTAGGCTCTTGTCGATGTTTTTCTTCTAAACCACACTTGATTTTTCTCTGACAGCAGATGGCCTAACCATTCCTGAAAATCTCATGGGAGTATGAAACATATTTGGAGAATTCTGTTTAGCCTAATACTTGAATTTTTCTGATGCCCTAGTGGTAGGACAGCTTTTTAGCCCTATGGTCAAATTAAGGGCAAAAAATTTTTTCCAACTTTCCAAGGTATGCTGATAAAATGTTTAATATTTGTACAGACATTGCATACTGGGTTTAACACCCTTTTCGGAAGTATTGCTTGTCCTACTGTCACTGTCAAACTAGTCCCAATTTAGCATTCTTCTCTAGAAAAAGAATGATATGACACAGACAGGAATTTAGTGTTGCTTTGGGCCTTGCCAGTGGGTGACAAATGTGTTCCCTGGCCATTCACAGGGGATGCATGATAATAGCATGGGGAAAAAAGCCCTCTACTCTCTAGTCTCTTAAGTAGAGACTAAGAATTTAGTGATGACTGACAACAGAATTGTTTGCTTTTCCCACCAGTGGTCACTGTCTTGGTCTTGCTGTACATATTTTAAATACCTACTTAAGTGTATTTTAAAATATTGTTTTTGACATTTCTCATGAGGGAGGAAAAAAAGAAGAGGGAGTCTTCACACAGCCGAGCGGTGCTCACAATAATGACGGCAGAGAAGTATGGGAAAAATAACAAGTAACAACATTATATTTCACTGTGCCATTCTTTACGTCCAGCCCCTGCTCTTAATCCCAGCTTGATACATCTAATTTGCTTGGCACCTTTCCTTTGCCTGGAAGGCCAAACAAGAGCTACCTGCACAGATGACACCAGGGTTGTTTCTTGGCCAACTGGCAGAGGACCACTGTGATGGAGCAGCTGACTGCATCCTCTGGTCTCCCACCCCCTCTCCCTAGACTAAATATGTCATTTTTTTAACACCTGCTGCCTCTGCCAAATTTAATGACCGTGTTTGTGTTGGCAGTTTTACTTGTTTGAAAAATCCCATCCATTTTGTGTGGCACTGAAGAGCTGAGGATTTATATTTCCTGTGTCTGAATTTGTTTTGCTCTAAAATGGAATACCTGAGCTTTACCCTTCTGAGATTTGTGTTGTCATCTTCTTAAAGGTCATACTCACTTTGTACACAAAGAAGTCAAGGTACCTTTTCCCTTTTGAAGGTGTCCCCAAGCTTCAGGAGGCAGCGGTTCTTCACCTGCAGGTCTGTAGGTTCACAGCAGCATGTTGTCTCTCTAGAGCAACTGAACTGAGGGAGAAGACTGTGGTGCTGCTCCTTACAATCCCCAGGACTAGCTAGCCATGTTTTGAGACCCTTTGCTATTTGGTGTCAAATTGTTTAAAAAAACTCAACTCAAGCTTTTGTTCATTTTTTTTTAAGTTATCCAGGCTTTAGGTGAACATCTTAAATTAAGACAACAAGTTATTGCCACTGCTACAGTCTACTTCAAGAGATTCTATGCCAGGTAGGACTGTTTACTATGATGGTACAAGAATAAAACATTTGCTAGGCACATTTTGGTAGCCCTGTAAAAATGCAGTTCTGTATTAAAAACAGTGCCACTTTTGTTTTCTGGATGGTGTAAAGCTTTTATGCTTTAATAAAGTTAACTTAAGCTTTGCTTTTTCAAAAGGAAGTGTGGTGCTCTTAATAGATTAATCGTTCTACATGTATGAAACAACATATTATAATTTTGTTGTAACGTTTCAGATATTCCCTAAAAAGTATAGATCCAGTATTAATGGCTCCCACGTGTGTGTTTTTGGCATCCAAAGTAGAGGTATGAAGTATTACAATTTTTTAATGTAACATTATGTGATGTATGAGAGAAAGAAAACGTTTAGGGCTTTTAAATTTTTTGTCTTTCTTCTTGGGGGTTGAAACCTTCTCCTTTTTGCATAGATTTCTATAACACTTAAGAAAAGGAGACAGAGAAGGCCTTCAAAATTTGTCTGAATTACTAAACCTGAAGTGCCTCTGAAAATTGAAAAAATATTTTAAATGGCTGTTTCATTGTGACACAGCATTTACATATTTACATTCACTGTATCTTAAATTGTGTATATCTTAATCAGTGTCTCCTTTCTGGTGTATTTCTCCTTATTTGTGTCTACTCAAACTTTAAAGAATAATCGGATTTTTTTTCCTAATTATGTTGTTCTATTTCATATAGCAAGGGATCCTCAGAGTTTACCACACTTTCGTTACTCAAATTAAAAGTATGTTGTAGCTCATGTGCTGTCCTTGTGCAGTTAACATAAGGAGCTGACCCATTAGGCATCCTGGTGAGAGGGCTTCATGCCTCCACCACTGGTACTCCCCTTTGAATGTGGCCAAGAGTGAGCATCAGCTGGGTGCTGCTCTTAGTCCTCTGTAATGCAGAAAGTTTCACAGCTGTTTGAGAAGTGTCTGTGTAATGGAAAAAAGTCAAATTGGCCAATTGATGATATGTCAGCACTAAGGAATTTTACAGAAGGAATTCAAATACTTAATGGATGATAGACCTACTAAACTAGTGGTGACATGTGATACTGTTGTCTGCAAGTACTGTGACACTTTTCAGTATATGGAAGACATCAAGGAAAAGAGAGAGTGTTTGAGAGAGCTTTTTTATCAATCTGTTAAATAAGCCTTTAAGCAGGCACAAACATAGAGTGTATATACATAGATATACCTTAAATTAGAAGTCTGTCTAGCCTTCCTTCCTGTGTAGCCTTCCTAAAGCTTCTGCAGCTTTAGAGGGCAGCACTATTGATTCAGCTGTGGACTTCTCTGAAAGAATACTGTATACAGAAAATTTTCAGATTGCTGACTGTCTCAGCAGGGGAGCTAAGACTTCACAAAAACGTAACTGAAAAAGGTAGTTAATGGCAGGTTTCTAAAGACAGTTTTCTCTCCAAATTGGATAACGAAAAAAACCTTGTTGAAGCCCTCTTGTCTATTTTTTAATAAAGAATGTTAGCCAGCTGAGCTTTTGTGGCTTTAGTACCTTTCGTAAATCTTTACTGTTCCTCACAAACAACCAAGAAACTAATCAATGAAATAACTCTTAAAGAGTTTAATCCTGTTCACCTTAAGGTAAAAAAAAAAAAAAGGGGTGGGGGAGGAAAAACAAATACTACAATACTTCAAAAAGAAGCCCAGTTTAGTAAGAAGCCATTATTATAAATTGATAATAGTATGAGTGTATGGTGTTTCAGGTGGTTCACCTCATTTACCATTCTTTTTCTTCAGGAGTTTGGTGTTGTTTCAAATACAAGGTTGATTTCTGCTGCTACTTCTGTATGTAAGTATCAGTAATTTTCATTGCACTCTAGTTAGTTATCTCTGTAGGGAGATCAGTTAGTTTCTTTGCCTTTTTTTTTAAGGTAGCTTTTCATCAAATTGTGGAGGACTGTAAGAGCCACGTTAAACCATTTAAAATAAATAGCTTCTGTTTCCAAATACAGAGACAGAACCATTAGTTCTGGTTGATTATGATTGGAACTTAGGTCAGGCATAGGTGAAAACAAAGTCGTAAAATAATTAAAATTTATAGACAACCTCGAGTAGTAAATTGAAATCTGAACTACTCGAAGATAGAATTGGAAATGTACGGCTTTGTGTGCTTATTAAAAGGTATGGCTCTGTGGAAGTACCTGTTTTAAGAATTTTTGGTAGGCTGTATACCTTCAAAATTTTTTTTAATCCTTTTCCCCCCCATCATAAAATTAGTCTTTGCACATGATATTTATTTCTAAAAATACATTTTGTGACCTATTGTTTACGATAAATTCAATGCAGTTACACTGTAGTTACTTAATTCTCTATCTTTCCCACTTGCCTCGTATTTCCCAGTTCATGTAACTTACACCTCATCCATCAAACCGTTAAAGTGATGTCTTCCTTATCTATTCTCTGACCCAGAAGGTCCAGCTGCTCTCAATGGGCAATCCTGGCTGTGCTCTTCCAAATGTAGGTCAGTGCTTTCAAAATCCCTTGTAGACATTGAGGGGACAGGTGACTGGCTGCATCTGTAGCCTCCACATGCAGAAAGTGTATCAGTCCATGGGACTGGCTGGCTGTGTGACAGTTCTGCCACCAGGAACTGGAACACATCTTCGGTGCCAGCATGACCAAGACCAGTACTGGATTTAGCACTGAGAGTTGCTATTTTTACATCAGGAGCATCATTATTTGGAACTTTTGATCCAGCATTGAGAAGGTTAGATGGATTTTGGTAAATATGCAGCAGCTGATTTTACTTGGACATGTAGTTCTTAGCTGTGCAGTTTCTCAAAATCCCAGTCTCAGGATTCTGTAGATTTTCCCCACAGCTCTTCCTTCAGACCTAGAAGTCCTGTCAGCACTTAGAAGTGCTGTGCATTTTATGGAAGTGGGGGCAAAATGCAACAGGCTTTCTCCCAGCATTTTTTCTTTTATTCTACCTGGTCTTCCTGTACCAGAGCTGCTTCAGCAGCACACAGCAGTTTTTGGGAGGTCTTAATACCAAAGGCAAGGAAAGATGAGGCAAGACAAGTAAAAGCAAAAATAAGCTAACAAAAGGGGTGACTAACTTAATAGTGGCAGGTTTAAGAGGTTTGCTTGCTTTTAGCTAGGTAGCAACATGAAGTTAATAACATTTGCTTCCTTTGTAAGGAGGATAAACTTAGCCTGATTTTTAACAACCTCTTCAAACGATTTTTCTCTGTTAACACATCTTACTAAAACAACAGCTCCATGTAGTGGTTGTGTCTGCAGCTTACTTTGTGGGAAAAATTCTTTTTCTCCCTATCTTTTTTCTCAAATTGGTAATTTTTTTTTTTTCCCCATGTACCTCTTCAGTTTGCATACATTTTGAGAAAACTCATTTTATTAATTGATCTCTTTCTTGAAATAATTATAATTTCCAACCAGTAGCCCCGTCTTGGTGTCCTACAACAAATTTTCTAGCTAAGTTCGCCATAGGTCTCAATGGTGAATTCTTTGGTCCAGAGGACTGATACTGTCTTTTCTTTGAAGTGAATGTCATACTGATTTTCTGGAAGTAATATTGATAGTATCATTTAATAATATATGGTCTGTCATTAATATAAGGAATATTGTCCATTTCCAGGATGTTGAATGTTACCTGTTTTCCTTGGAGAACAAGGGCTTAAAATAGATTTTTATATGTTTTACTTGTACAAATCTCAAATCCACATCTTCAAGTGTTCTTGTTTTTCTTTATTCAGCATTCTAACATGAAATCACTCTGGTTTTGTGTATTAACATGCTTCTTATCACTGCACTAACTGTACTCATTCTCCTTGTAAAATACACAAAGATTTATTAAATATCTCTATTGGAGATCATCATTACATTTGTGGACCTGCAGGAAGTCTGTCTGAGCTCCCTTACCCTGCCCTTGGGCTTGTTTTTCTAAGATTTCATTAGTTCTTTTAAAATCTTGCATGTTGAAGGATCAAACCCATGTAAAGAGTCCCACATGAAAATTCCATTTGGATTTAGTGTTGGAATTGAGATCCTGAATGTCAGTAGCTGGAGAGCTCTGTGAATGATAACTTGTGGGAAGTTAGGTGTCCGTGAGCTAGCTGGTGGTTAATCAGAAGACTTAATAGTGTCCAAAGTGGCAGTCAAAATGTCTGGCTGATCAAAATGTCTGTGCAAATCAGGGTTTCAAGTGAATTTCTCTTTCCTTTTCAGGATCTTAAATCTTGTAACTTTTCTCTTTGAAATACAAACCTTTTGTATTGCAAGCCACAAACTGAAAGTTGTGCTGCCAGATAGATTTGAAGGGCTATATACAGATGAATGGATACAGAAAGAAATATTAATTGCATTATTTTTAACATATTTTTTTCTGTTTATTGTAGTGAAAACTAGGTTTTCATATGCCTTTCCAAAGGAGTTTCCTTATAGGATGAACCATGTAAGTATGCTATTTGAAATACAACTTGACCAAATAAATTAATAATTGTTAGCAGGAAATTCTGTCTTTTAAATTCTAAGAATGAAATATTTTCATATCATATCAGGGTTGGTCATGACTAGTTTTGTATAGAATATTGGGAAAGTTACTTTTAAAAATAGTGAAAATCTTACATAACCTCCTTTTCTTAAGTTGTTGGCAGGAAAGACAAGTGATGTGATAGGATGACTGAAATAGTAGTTTTTCTATAGTGTGATGAGAAAAGAGATTTAGGTTTTTTGAATATTCCTGGTTACAAATACATTGCTTCAGGGAAAGTAAATGGCCTTTGCACCTGGAATGCTTCCAAGCTTGCACACATGAACAGTTGGCTTACAGAAAGCAATTTTATTTTTGCCTGTAAAATTTAATGGTTGTTGAAAAATAGTTTTTAATTAGTACTTTAAATTTACCAGTGGTTTTCAAGGTATTCTCAGACACAATACTGAGAAGTGTCATAGTTTTTCTTAAAACCAGTTTTGACCTGTGCTGTAGAATTTTGAAAGCTAAACATCTAAATAGTTTTAGGTTGGCTGTAACAAATACTATTTTTTTGTTGGTTTGCTTTTCACCCAAATGATAGATCAGAATATAAAATACCTAAGACCTTAAAATAAAACTGCACTGCTGTTTTACAGATAAAGGCAAATGGAAATACATTTGGCAGTTCTGCTTTCATACAGCCATAGTCCAGTCTTTTCCTTGATGTCACCAATACATCACCTTCTCTATTGAGAGTGAGAGCTGATTTAATTGCTGCAATTGGACAGAATATTTCATCTGAAATTTAATCTGAAAATGTTTTGAAAGGCTGTTTGACAAGTTAGTGGGCTGATGAAAACGCTGTAGTTCTACAAAACGACTTCTCTATTCCGTGAAATTTTCATGCACTGGAAACAATTTGCTGTTACCAGGTGTTGAAACAAATCAGACAAGTGCTGCCAATGAAGCAGTCTTCTGTAGCAAACTTGATGCAAAATATTTAAATCCATTGCTACTGTGACTGGAGTTAAGTTGTAATAATGATAAGGCAATAGCCCATAATAGTCTTATTTTCCTTTGGTTTTGTAGTTTCAGATAAAATGCATTTAGGACTGTTGGAAATAGTTGTTGAGAATTCCTGTGCATTTGTGATGTTAAACTGTGTTTTAGTTAATTCCTTCTGCTGCCTGAAACATATTGCTTATTAACTGTGATTTTGCTTCTTTACAGATACTAGAATGTGAATTCTATCTCTTAGAATTAATGGTAGGTTGGGTTTTTGGTGGAACTGCTTCTGTTTTTGTGAGAGAGGTAACTGTATCTAAGTCCTGATGCAGAGACAGGATGTCAGTGTCCTTTTTCCCCTAGATGGAATGGCCAGTCATGACCATGAAGACTTGTATTCTTTCTGTGCCTTCTTCTTCTTGCCTGGAGGAATCTGGGGCTACACATACATGTTCTAGCAGAAGTTGTGGGTACTATCCCATTCAGGGTAGTCTATAACAACCTAATAATTAGAGTGATCTTCTAGGAAGTGAGATGCGGGTTTGAATCCTGTGAGGAAGAAACCAAATTCAGGCCTCCCATTTCCTGAGATGGTGCTGTAACTAGCAGGCTGTTGGATGAATGGAGCACAGTGGGACATTTTCTTCCAGACCCTTTCAAAGAAAGGATCCATACCTGATTTCTATAAGATTATCTATCCCATTGCTGTGTTTGCTCGGGTAGCTGAAAGGAGGAAACCCAGGCTTCCTAGGGGGCTTGGGTAAAGTGGTGCCAAATTTCTGCATATGGCTTGGACTCTAGTACTACTGTACTAGAGTAGTTGTGCTTAAGTGCAGAGAAAAGGAGAGAGAAACCAGGGAGCAGCTTAGTGAATTCAACAGCAGATGAAAGAATATGTTTTGGGAACTGAACACAGAGGAGATCAGATGAAAGTTTTTGTTTGTACCTGCAAGTTGTTTTAATACAGTTTTTAGATTCCTGTTTAGATTTAGTCCTTGATACCTCTGCTATACATGGCAGTAACTCCTGAGTTTTGCATACAGGAGTTTTAGCACAAGCAATTGCATTTACAAGAAGTTATGTTTTGGGGATTCACTTATTTTTCCTGTATGCTATGCAGTATATAGTGTGTGCAGTAACAGTGTTTGACAAGGGTTCAGCACATGTAACTTAATGCGGCTTTTCCCTGTAGTATCCACACAGTTGGCTGCTTTTAGCAAGAGGATTATTCCTTCTTGTTTATCTGGACCTGAAATGAGGGGATTTGAGAGCAGTGGAATTTTTCTTTTCTTTCTTTCCAAACCAGCATCAATTATTTTGGCATGCTGTCCATGTATGGTATTTAGTAGCAGACTGTTTTCTGGCAGCATTTTGTATTTCCAAGTGGGAATTACGGGTTTGTAAGCAAATGAGGTTTCAGTGTGCTGCAGATGTGACTTTCTGTGTCTCTTAGGGAAATGACATTGACAGACTGGCAACTGTGCTGTGTGATGGTATTCTAGAGAGAGCACTGCCCTCATTAGAGCAGGGCTAGGTGTTAGAATGCTGCTTGAATAAAACAGTCAGTAATTGACTTGTAAACCAAATGTTTTAATACGAACTGACAATGTGCTCTGCATTGTAATCTAACTTCTGTCCCAATGACATTTTTCCTAGGACTGCTGTTTGATAGTATATCATCCTTATAGACCTTTGCTCCAATATGTGCAAGATATGGGCCAAGAAGACATGCTGCTACCTCTGGCATGGTAATGAAGACAATGGAAATAGTTCCTCCTTTCACCAAGAGAGCCAAGTGTTTAACAATTATGCTTCAAAGGTGGTTAAGCTTTCGCTGAACCAAGCAGGCTTAGCCATATTTGAATACAAAGGGTGCCCTAGTTAACCTGTGCAGGTATATGTTCCTGACTTAGCTTATTCTGTCATTAGCACTGTTATGATTTTACTTTGCAGTGGTCTGATTTTTATTTTTGGACTAGCTCTAATAGCACAGTTTTAACATTACTGAATGGTGACTATGAGTAGAGGAAATTTCTTCCTGTCAATATTGTCTTTTGGCTGTAGCATGTCACAGGAGGTAGAAGCAATATATAGGGCTTTTTAGCTGTGCTAGCAGAACTCTTTAGTCTTCAACTGTTTCAAATACAGAAAGACTGTAGAAATGTTTCTGTAAAAGTAGAAGTACTACTTTTATGCTAGCCCTTACTTATTTGTGAAACACATAATCATTTGATTATATACATTAATATCCACTGCAGAAATACTTTTATGTACTAAAAGAATATTTCCAAATAAACTTCTGCTGTGACTACAAGGGGAAAAAAATGCTTTAAGAAATTTTTACAAGGGAAAAGATCTCTTTCTGTGATGTTTTGCCCTGCAGCCTCATGGCTTTGACCGTCTGGAAAACTGACAAAATACTTGTAAACCACCAGCAGTTTTTGAAGGAATACAGTCTAAACATGAATAGGAAGACACTAACAAGTTCTTTTTTGCACAGGAGGATAGTGAATGACACATATAGAACCGATCTTTGTCTGCTGTACCCTCCTTTTATGATAGCTCTAGGTAAGTAACAAGTAATGTCTCCCATCATGTTTAACTGGATGTATTCTGTGCACTATCCCATCACAAGCATTCCTCGGAGTGCCCTCAGAAGGTGCTTCAGGTTGTGTTTCATACAGCACTGACACTGTAGCTTTGCAACTTAAAAAGCCTTAAAGAAAAGTCAGATAATTATTGCTGAGTTTTCTCTGTTGAACTGGTAGAGTTTATTAAAAATTGAATGTTTCTAACTGCGTTGGGAGTGTATCTTTCTTCAATATCCGTGTCACCTGATCTTTGCAGCTTGCCTACATGTGGCCTGTGTTGTCCAGCAGAAGGATGCAAGGCAATGGTTTGCTGAGCTGTCTGTTGATATGGAAAAGGTACTCTGTTTTTTATTCCCACCACTTGTTATGGACTGACCAGAAATGGTAGTCATGGTTGTCTTACACATCCATAATGCTGATTTGAACTTAAAATTCAGTGATCTTGTTAGATGCTGTTGCAGTTAGAGAGATCTCTTTGGAAGGGAGACAATGTCAGGTTATTTGGTTATCACCCTGCTCTGAAAGTCAAGACAAAACCATTGCATAACAGAAGAGCATTGCTGGTATTACCATTTTCCGGACAGAAATATAAACCCAGTATCTTTTACATTGTTTGCCAGAAAAAGAATTCCCAGCATCTTTCCAACACACAAGACTGCCAGCACGAGTTTGACTTTTAAGTTCAATTGCATGTGATTTTCTGATTCACTTTTCAGCATCATGCCAGCACAGTGTTCTCGTTTTCTCCCTATGCATGTGCAGAGTACAGCATAGTGTAGAACATTTTTGACACTTTCAGGATGCCCAGCACCATGACTTCAATCAGTGCTAAACAGGGAGACACCAAGATCATTCAGATGAGTTCCCTGCTAATGCAAATTCCATGTCAAATAATCCTCTTCATTCATTTATTAGGTTTCAGGGTGCGGTTGTTCTTGTACTAACAATGTTCTTCATCCTCACTAGTTTCTTTTACTTGATAGGCTGGCTTCTTTAACCTTTATTTAGCTCCAGCAAGCAAATCAAAGTAGTACTCATATTCCTTATCACACTGTTTCACTTAGCACATATTTTTTTCAGTCTGTTTTTTGAAACCGTGGGTCTGGAATTAAATAGCCTGTTATGATTGAGATGTACCATTTCCTTCTGTACCCTTGGTATTGCCCTTTATCCCACTGATGTTATGGCATTGTGTTTGTGTTCCAGGATTTGTCTTGAAATTTAAACACAATGTGGATGCTATGCTGTGTTGAGAGCTCTGTGAATTATGCTGTCATATATTTAAAGGCAGGGTGATAATAAACTGGCAGCAAAGGAGAACCAACCTATATTTAATAGATAAAATTACCATAAGCTTGATACTGAATATCTTTGCATGTTTGCATCTTTTGGTTCTTGTGTCAGTGATAAAGCCTAAGCTTGATTTTTTCACATGAACACCATGGACTTCTTCACTGACTATGACTCGTTTCAAGGACAAAATATATTGCTCTAGCACTTAATCAGAGTTCATGTATTAAAAAGAAGAAAGAAGTCTACTTTATTAATTTAGAGAATGATGGAGCATACTATGAATGAAACATTCATTTAATAGGAAATTAAGGTAGATAGAAAGTGTCCAAAATGGTATGGAATGCTTACACTTCCAGAAGCAGAGTATGAAGTGTCAACAATTCTTATTATATGTATGTAAGAATATAGGTATTTTAAAACTTTTTGTCTCTGTTTCTTGGAAGGAAGGAGTTCAGATTAATGTTTTGTGGTTTTGGGCTTTTGTTTTCCCACACTGTGCCCCTAATATGTATAGAACATTGATAATCATCAATTACTGTATTGATAATGTGTGGTCATATAGCTGCAGTCATGCTGCCCAAGTCTATTTTCCCAGGAGCTTAGTTGTAAGCTGTGACCGTAGTTGCAAATAAACAAAAAAACAAATCAGGTATTTAGTTTGCAGGGGAAGAGAAGCAGTAAATACAGTTAAAAGGGAAAGTATTCTGTTCAGGCCTCCATTCACAATAAAATAAAAAAAACTAATTAAATGCTTTTTTTGTGACCAGATTAAGCGTGAGACAGCTCTGTTTATAATATGAAAATGGTGTTGTTTAGTTTTAGTTTTGGGCCTGTTTAGTTAATTGGACACTTAAACGGGCTATGACAAAGTCACTATTGTGTCTGACCTTAGGATCTCTTTTCTTTCTAATACAGATTTTAGAAATAATCAGGGTTATTCTGAAGCTCTATGAGCAGTGGAAGAACTTTGATGAGAGGAAAGAGATGGCTACTATTCTTAGTAAAATGCCTAAACCAAAACCACCTCCAAACAGGTACGGTACCTCCTTATTACACCTTTCCTATGGAAAACCTAGATTATGATTTTAAGTATATGTAAATGCTTAATTCAAGGTGTGGTACATGTTTTTACAGTGCAGATGTTTCTGATACAAAATTAGCCTCACTGTTCAGGAGCTAGTGGGAAGCGTAACATTCATTGTCTTATGGAGAGTGTTAATGTGATTAGTATGTGATCAATACAGCTCAGGAAATGTAAGGAACCCCAGTGTGAGGCTCGATGGCTGGGTCAGATTCAATGGAACTGGGCCTGCTTGATGTCGTATTTAATTACTGTGATTAAATATCACTGTTGGGAATCTGCACGTGCAAATTCCTGTGCACATGCTTATGTAATGTGAACATTGCAATGTTGACTTCAGGAGATTCAGCAGGCAGCTTCATGGACATATATTGAAATTATTCACATAAATATGGTGAAGTTACTTATGCATGCTGAGAAAAACCTTTGCATTTTTTTTTTAGGAAACTGAGCAGAATATTTTGACCTATTTATGTATATGTTGAAGTATTTTATTTCAAAAGGTTTTTATTACTTTCAGAATACTGTGTCTTTTAATTAAAAAAAAAAAGGATAAAAATGTAATGTGATGCTCCTTTTTGAAGAGACATGTTTTTGTTTTCTTCAACAGTGAAGGAGAACAGGGTCCAAATGGGAGCCAGAACTCTAGTTATAGCCAATCTTAAGGCATTCCAAAGAATTTCTTTATGGACCACTTTGACTCAAGACATCCTGGGATATGTCCTGTGTTCACGAAATGGACAGAAGGTTTTAGGAACATCTTTGACAAAGAACTCGAAGAATAAATAGCTTGTTTGTGTCAAGCATTTTGAAAGCTTTTTCTCTAAAACTACATCATTTTCTCTGACGCTGGAGCAAATGTGCTAAGATTTTTCAGTGTAAGGAATCAAACTTTAAACCAAGCTGCAAAAGATTAACATTTTTCACTCAAAAAGTTCATTATTGGTTTTATTTGTGTTGAAGTGAACTATTTTTAGAGCGACTGTAACCCGAGGCCTAAGTGTAACTGTATTAATGACTTGTGTTGTCTTAATTTTGTTTGTGACTGAAGGAAGATAGTGCACTCTATGTTGAGTCTATCCATTACCTTCAGTTTTGTTGATTAAAAAAAAAAAAAAAAACACATTCTGCAACAAGTAACACACGGTCCTTCAGAAACAAATGCCTAGAAGAGCCTGTAAAGAATATTGTTACAGTTTTAATGAAAGCTGCAGGAAAGAAAGTCAGTTTCTATTTTTGGGTTTAAAAATTAACTGTACTCCTCAGTAGATCTACTTGGTTGTTTTTGCCAGGATACATAGTAGCCCAGCTTACCAGAGAAGTGCAATATGTATAGTGATTTTGCAGTTTTCTGAAACATTTCAAGTGTTAAGAATTAAGACAACCCAATATACTAAGATTTTTTTTTTTTTTCCAGATAAATGTACTGTATGGTACAATCGGAATATTTCACAATCAAATACAAATCTGGATATTATTGCTATTTTTTATGGTGAATTTTTTTGTAGAAAAGATACACGCTGTTAGTCTGCCTTCACTGTTAGTGTGAATTTGTGTGGTTCATTAGAGAGTTTATTTAAGAGATTCAAGTGTTTGGTGAACTTCATACTGGCTAATTTTAATTGGGATATTAGGGGCAACTCTAGAATAACTGAAATGGGATTCCTTGGTTAACTTTGTGCTGGAGAAAATGAGATTTCTTCAAACTGAAGGCCATATCCTGCATTCCTTACTCAGGCAGATATTCCACTGAAGACAGGAATTGGCCTTAATTGATTTATTGATTTTTGTTTTTTTTTAATATAATTTTGGTTCTAATTAAGTTCTGTATAACTTTATTTTGAATGATAATGCCAACTTGCCCAAGTATAAAAGTTGAATGATAAAGTTCAGTAACGTTCTTTTGTTGTTGTTGTTGGGTTTTGTTTTGTTTTCTTGAAACAACACATTTCACTGCTCTGAAGTACTGGAGGGAGATGGTTGAAAACGTGCTCTGTGATGTGTCTTGGTTCAAAAAGGCAGCCCCTTAAAAAAACCCCCACCTGTTTTTGCAAATACTTGTCTTTGTAATTGGCTGGTGATTCAGTGAAATATAACTGAAGTGGTTTTGTATGTAGCCCATTAGGCTACTACAATTTATTTCTGTTCAGGTTATTTCCATAAACCATTATGTGAACCAGGCCAAAACACTTTGGTGAGGTAGAAAAAATATACATTTTGGTCTTTGCTACTTGGTTACCATTTGATCCATACCTTTTAGAGACACTTGATTGATTAAGTGGAATTTGGCTATTTTGCTTTAATTTCTTGAAGTCTAAAATGTGCTATTTGTAATGTGGACTTGGGGAATAGAAATAAATCAAAGCGACTTGACCTCTCTTGTGTGGAGTTCTTAAACAGGAACTATTCTTTAGGTAAGCATCAGTCTTCTCACATACACCATGTAATCTGCCAAGAAAGTTCTTGTTTTGAAATTAGGGAATTAATGAAGAATTCTGGCTCGAGTGATTTTTTTTCTTGCTGCTGAAGAGTTTTGCAGCCTTCACTTCACACCAAAAGCACAATGGGACCTAAATCTCTTGAGTTAAAATGTCAGGCACTTCTTGATGGTACCTAGAAGTTTCTTAAGGCATTTCTCTACTGGGAAGATGAGGCTAATTTTACCAGCTTTGATTCCAGCAAAAACAGTGAAGGGCAATAACATGCAGTCAAAAGAGCTGGATTCAGTGAAGACAGTTTTAAAAATATGTAATTTTGATCAACAGGAAATGGAACATAATGTGAATTCAACAGTCTTGCTACTAACCAGGCAGAAAAAAAATTATGTTTCTTGTGCTTCGCTTCAAATGAGAGGTGCATAAAAATGTGGTATCTCATTGAAAGAGAGGTAGCTGAAAGTCTTCAAAAATTATATGGCAACAAGTGACTCTGAAGTGTCAAGGCAAACATAAGCCATCTATGCCAAAAAAACTTAAGGAAAAATCCCAAAGGAAACAAACTGGATCAGACAACTTATTTAACTCAAACCCCATCATTTGGAAAACAAACTGGAAAGGATCATCTAGTTTGACAAACTACAAAGGATTTGAGAAACATCTTGCAAAAAACTACCAAGATTAATAAAAAAGGAAAACAGAGATATACAGTAATCTTTCAATTATAAAAAAAACCTACAACTCCTCAGTTCAGAAAAGACAGTAGGGGTCTAGAAAAATCACAAGTGGTGTGAAGACTGACAGGTGACAATCAGTCTCACTTCTGACAGAAGAAGCCAGAGCAGCTGGTGAAAAGAATACATGGCAAGTTGGGAAGCAACAAAAGGAAAGGTTTCTCACCACTGCTCTGTCTGATGGGAGTTTCTGTTGAAAATTTACAAATACACAAAGATACTAAGATCTGCAAAGCCTGAAGTGC
Source organism: Hirundo rustica (assembly GCF_015227805.2). Lineage (NCBI taxonomy): Eukaryota > Metazoa > Chordata > Aves > Passeriformes > Hirundinidae > Hirundo > Hirundo rustica. The sequence continues at coordinate 75,009,411 of NC_053452.1, forward strand.
TCTGAGTTGTACATGAGAGTAATCTGGAGATTGTATCACTACATACTAATACTGTTTTATGCTCTTCCTCAGATGTTTATTACTAGTTGCTGCCAGACAGAAATTAATGGGCTAAACAGATCTTGGTGTAACACAGAATAACTTGTTTATTTTTTGTGGTCGTGTAGTTTTAGGTGTTCCCAACAAACATTAATGTAGCTACAAAAGGAAGCATTGGCTGCTCATGACTAAGTACTGACTTAGTTGATTAGATTGCTTTGATTTGTTCATTTGTATGCTGAAGGTTGGTGGCTGGATCAATACAGCTAAGCTTGATAAATTATATATTTAACTAAATATTTTCAGTGAAAATTGAAATCCTCTATTCAGTTTGACCTTAGTGATCTTCAAAAGGCATCGTTAGTCCTGGTGAGGCCTGGCACAACACAGCCAGTTTGGGTTTCTGTTGTCTCCTTGAGCCCTTGATGCTAGAATTTCTGCTGTTTGACTACTCTAAACAAACAACCCGACACAGGTTATTTGAGAAATAATAATTTCATTTGTCCTATCATCATTAGTTTAAACAATCATAAACTACATCATACAAAAAAGCAAACATAATCTGCACTTAGGTTCTCTTCACATGCATTCATCAAAACCATAACCCAAAGTAAAGGTTGGAAGGTTGAGCAAGTTTCATGTTTTCTGTTTGTGTTGTTGTCTTTGGGTATAATTTAAACCAAGCAGTTGATATGCATAGCTATTTGAAGGTGAATGTCCATTTACACAAGAAATCAGTAGTGAGCTTTATTATGGAAGTGAAATGCATGCTGTTTGCTAAAACCTACAAACCATGCTGAGGCCTTGATGGAGAGGGTAAAGGCTGTGGCTGCCATCTTCATTTCTTTTCTGGAGGTTCATGTTTTACCCAGTCGTCAAAGCCACCAGCATACTGCTGAACTCTGAAAATATGCAGAGGATACCTTTCTCAAGAAGAGTCCTTCTTAATATTGTCTCTTAAGAGGACACAGTAAAAAAACTGAAACCAAAAGTAAAAAACACCTCAAACCAAAACCCCACAAACAAAAAACTCTACTAAAAAAAACCCAACAAAAACAAACCCAAAACAAACCAACCAACCAAACCAAAATAAAGACACAGAAATCTCTGCAATCATATATACTTGTACCTAGCTCCAATGAGCCAGATGGATATGCCTTTTACTCTAATACTACCTGGATCCATGCAGTGAGTTCTGTACCTTTTCTTCCAAATCACAATTCTGGAGTTCAAACATCAAGCAAGAAATAGCCAGATCAATGAAACAGTTGCCAGTCCTTTTTTAAAAGAGTGAGGATAGACTCACAGCAGTAGGAGATTTACATCTCTTTATTATGTCTAATACTCAGTTGTCACCAAATAAACCCAGCACACTGATCTTTACTTCCTTGCAAACCTACATACTCTATAGATCTGACATCAGCCTGTGCAAAACTAAACTCTGTAAAACAAAAATCCACTATGCAACACAATATCGACTCCTTCAATTAGGCAGCATGAAAAACAGATAATGGCGGATATTTTTCACTTTGAAACAAGAACATGCCTCCATACTTTTGACTAGAATTAATATGACTGTTCCAATTCCTGAACTGCAGTTCAGTGGAAACATGAGCAGATAACCAATGCCTTAAATTTTATCTGCAGTCTTCAAGACAGCAAGGCACTTCCAAAGATAGGTTTAACAATTCTGCAAACCAAATGCTACACTTCATTCTATCATTGTTTTCTTAGCTATTGCCTTTACAGCTGTAAAAGGAAGAAGAATCTCAGCAAGGGAGCTCTAAGAGGCAGAAGGACCCTTCAGTGGCAGCATGATCTTACAGCAGTTTGTGCCACCAGCAGCACATGTGCTGAGCTGCTGAGGCGTTGTTTCAGAGGGTGGTAAACCTCATTTGCTGCAACACCCAAGGTTCAGTGGAGACAAGAGGAATATCTAGCTCAAATACCAATTGTTTTGTTCATGTTCCATATGTAAATTTTCATCCTCACCCCCAAGGTAAATACGTGTTCTGCTTCATGGGGGGAAGCAGCATTAATGCCATCCTTACTCACGAAGTCATACCTGTTGAAACCCAAGGACATGGCAAAAGCAAGTGCTTGTTTACTTCTTGTTCCTGCCAAACAGGAGAAAACCACAGGGTCTGATTTGGACGGCATTTTTTGATTATACTGCTCCTTGAACTCCGTTGGGTCCATTTGTAGAGCTTCCATTAACTCACCCACTGGGAAATACAGAAAACAAGCTATTGTTTATTCTCCATCCACAGACAGGTTTACATTGCAAGACTTCTAATTCCTCTGGAGGAAAAGATCAGCCTCATTACATGCCAGCAGCTTTCTAGCACCGTTCCTCTTTGCTCAGTCACCACCACTTGACCGTTCCAGCCGGGAGGAACACGGAACACCCGACGCCCGCACAGAGCGGCGTTGACAACTTACGCGGTATGTTGATGGACTCCGGGATTTTTCCAAACCTGTCGATCTCCCACCTCTCCCGCACGTCAATGTGAAGCACGTTGGCCTTCTTCAAGTCTTTGAGCTCCCGGTAGGAGAGGTTCGGCTCCGCGGCGGCGCAGAGGCCGCGGCAGGTGGGGCCTGGCGGGGAGGCACAGCCGCTCAGCGGGACCGGGGGACCCGCTCGGGGCGGGGCAGCGCCGCCAAACGCAGCCGCAGGGGGCAGTCCCCGGCCGCCGGCCAAGCTCGCCCCCGCCGCCCGGACAGAGCCGTCCCCGCCCGCCCCCGCTCACCGGGCGCTGCCGCTCGGCTCCAGCCGCCGCCCGCCGCCCGCAGCGCCCGCGCCGCCCGCCACCAGCCCCCGAGCCCCATGCCGGCCATGGCGCCGCCCGGGCACGCCCGGCCCCGCCGGCGGGGAGGAGACACCGCCTTCGCCACAGGGGCGGGGGCTCGGAGCCTTGGCCGCCGCCGGCCGCGCCTGGCACCTGCCGGGTCACACAGACACCGCCTCTGCTTTCGGTACGTCCAGCGTGTACCCTGCATCGCATGGGCAGGGTAAATCCGACCAGCCAAACTCTTGAGATGCCTGAGCGTACCAAAGGCTGGGAGATGAAAGAGAGATGAGGAATTACGATGCCAAATCCAATTTAAACATCCCCTGCCTCTGAGTGTTACGCCGAGGAGAAAAAGTGATTTTAGCACTGGCCTGCACCACTTTCACCAGCGGGAGAAAGCCGCAGGAGATGTGGTCCAGGCACCGATCTCCTTTCTGGTGACCAATGAGCGGATGCAAAAGAATGGCATGAAGCTGCATCACAGGAGGTCTAGCTTAGATATTAAGAAAACCTTCACCCAGAGGGCGGTCAGGCACTGGAACAGCCTCCTCAAGGAAGTGGTCACGGCCTCAGACCCACCAGACTTCAAGAAGCGTTTGGACAATACTCTGAGGCACATGGTGATTCTTGCGGCTGTGCTGTGCACAGTCAGGAGTTGAACTTGGACTTTGTATGTACTCTCCAGCTCAGGATATTCTATGATTCGATGAGCCCTGGTTTCAGTTTTGGATATTTCAGTTTTGAACCAAAACCCTAGTTTTAGTTTTGAAAGCTGTCAGTCTTCTAGACACAAGGACTAAGGGACAAGACAAACATCAGTGGAGAAATGAGGGTTCCTGTGTTCCACACATTTTAGATCAGTATTCCGTATTTACTGCATACCTTTGTAGATATGTTACATACCAGCAATTCTAGTCTTTAAAAGCAGGAATGCTGGATCTTTTCATGAAAGATGTATTTTGAGGAGTGTGTTGTTGATTCTTTGCTAATGAGAGTTTTCCTTCTGAAAACGAGAACAAAGTATTTCTTGCTACTGTAAAGTGTGACAAATTGAACTTGGCACATATAACTGGTTCACTAGCTGCCCTTCTGCCAGCCTCTCCATATGGCCTCCTCGACAGGCATTTGCAAATTCTCCATCTGAAGCTGTATATCTATATATGAATTGAGGTTTAACGCATTTTCCACTTCCCACAAGATAAGGATAGAGTACACTACATCTATAAATTATCTTTTGAAGCATAATTTACTGTATATTTTAACTGTAGTAAAATAATGACCACAGTTAATCTCCACTTATTGCATGTATCACCATAAGAACCATACAGCAATCAATATGAGGCACCCGAACATTTGTCATTTGAAATGCATATTCACTGGAAGAAGCATTTTTATGGTTTTGATTTGACCCTGGATCATAGTATGTACAAAAAGAGAGAACATGCTAGCTTTTTGCTGAAATAGGAAGCATTCACTAGCTATCTTGTGAAAGACAGAGAGAATTTGAGGTCAGAACAGACCAAGCTTAGCAAACTGCCGCAGCTTGGTGAAACGGTGGGAAGCAGCACACTCAATTCTCTTGTCTTCATGGCTGCACTCAGTCAGCTCCTCCTCAGCAGCTTCCTTCATTTCACCTCTTGGGACTCTCTCTCCATTTCACCTCTTCTTCAGTTGACTTTCCAGTTCTGTACAACCTCCCACACTCAAAGCCAGTGGCGCCCAACCCAGTTTCCAGTAGCTCCTCCCTCGAGTGCCGGACATCCTTGTCTCTGCCTGTCCTCCGTGGGTATATATACACATTCGATGCTGTTCTTCTTCCAGTCCCTCCCACGGCGGCTGCTTCGAAAATCCACGCAGGGCCCAGACCCTGCTGCATAACCTCTGGGCACGACTCTCCACAGCCCTGCGCGCTGGCAAACCTTCCCTTAGCGCGCTGCCCTCGGGCACAAACCCAGCGCCGCACCTCCAGCTCTTTCGGCAAAATTCAGAAGTGAAGGTCACCCCACCCTCTGCCCTGAGTGTGCAGGGTGCCCCGCAGCCAGACCTGTCGCTACCTGTTGCCTCTCAGTGGGCCCCGGCGCGTTCCCGGGCGGCCCCGCTGCCCCACCGCCCTTCCCACCCGGGGGACGCCTTGTGCCATGGAACCAGCACCAACCCCGCCGCCTCCCGTGCGGCTGCCCCGGGCTCCGCGCGGAGCCGCCCGGGCTGCGGCTGGGGCGGGGAGCGGCGCGGCGAGGCCGGGGGCGGAGCGGAGCGGAGCTTCCTCCGCCGCTTCCTGCCGCCGCCGCGCCCGCCCGCCGCCGCCCGCCGCTCCGTGAGTGCGGGGCGCGGGGAGGGGGCTGGCGGCAGGGCGCGGGGGGCGCCGGGGCCGCTCCGGGCCCGTCCTGCGCGGCCGGGGGCGGGACGCGGAGCTTCGGCCTCGGCCGGAGGGTCGGGCCGGGCCGGGCCGATCGGCCCCGCCATGGCGGCGGCCGGGCCCGCGGCCTGCGAAGCCCCGTCCGGGGGGGCGCCGGGCGGGCGCGGGGCGCGGGCTGGGGGCGGTGGGAGGGGGCTCTGCCCCGCCGCGGCCCCGGGCCGGGCGGGCCGCCCCTCTCTGCTGCCGGCGGCGCCCGCGGCAGCGCTGTCCGGTGCTTCTCCCGCCGGGCCGGTGGCCAAGTGCCGCTCGCATTCGGTCTGTGGTTGCAGCATGTGTGCAGCCGTCGACGAGCTGCCGGTGGCGACCGCCCGCTGTCGGTGCGGAGCGGGTTAACCCTGCCGAGACGTGAGAACGGCAGCCCCGGGCCGCCTCCGTGAGCCGCGGCGTGTCTCGGTGTGTTAGAGAGGGGGAGGCCGGTAGCAGCGCCTGTGGCCGCGGTGAACATACGGCCCGGTCGCTTGGCGTAGGGCGCGGAGCTGCGGCGGGCCCCGCTCCCGCTGCCCGCGCTGCGTGCGCCGGCCCGCGGCTGCCGCGGCCTCAGGTGCCGTGCTCGGCGGGCGCGCAGAGGTCCGCGCCCGGGGTGCGATGACAGCCTGGTGCCGGTCCTCGCGGTTGGCCCGAGACGTGATATTCTAGACCCATAGCTGCAACTCTCCACGATTTATTTACTGCTGGGATTCTCTGATTTGATTCCTGGTTTGTTTTGGTTCTTTCTTTTACTTTTCTTCCTTTCTTTTGCTGTCATGTCCTTTACGTTAGGGCTTCGTCCTGCCCTTGCTATAGCTCTGTTGCTACTTGCACCATTAAACAAGATATGCACAACAGCCTGTTAAACATAGGTGCAGTAGAATGAAGGCATCAAGAACCTAGAAGCAGATGGCAATAGCTGCTGGTGTAGCACTGTATTCTAGTTGCATGTCATGTTTAACTACAAGTATTTCCCAATTCCATTAAATAATCCTCTCATACAAGCATAAAGAACAGACTTGTATTTAAAGGATTCTTTCTGCTCTAATTTTCTAGCTTTTAAAACAGAAACGTAGTAATGGCACAAGCACGTGCAAGCTTGAAGCAGATTATACTTTTGTGAAATTGTTCTTGTGTTTACTACACTTATAAATATTCTGTCATATTTCTTCATGAAATATTGAAGAACTGGTGCTCTGTAGCTTTATTTCTGTGAGATTCACAGAACTCCAGCTAGTGTCTCAGGGGTTCTCTTTTAAGCATCAGTTGTAGATCGAGGACAGGTTGTTCCACTTTAGACGTGCCATCAAAGCAAACTGGGGCAGTCTGGGTGGAGGAAGAAAATGGAATTAAATTTTTTGTTCTTGTTGGCAAGACTTAGTCTTTCAAAGAGCTCAAACTAATAGTAACTTACTGTTCTATCTGTTCTACCCTCACTGGTTAACCAGCTCCCACAATACCCTTCCAGTATAGATGGGAAGTTATGAGCAGCCATTGTCTTCCTTTATGTTCTCCAACTCAGCCCTTTAGGCAGAGGTACAGCAGGACTGTTAGCTTAAAGTATTGTCTTGTGTGGGTTCAGCCTTCTGTCTCACACACGTGCTGTAACCACAGTTCCTTTTTTATTTTTTTGGAGTCACAGAATTAGCATTTCTCCAAAGTTCATCTTTTGCTCATATTCCCTTTTATTTTCTGTTGTGACATTTCGGACAGCTTTTTTTTTCCCAGTTTTTGGCCACATGGTTATCCTGGGAAGGTACTGTGAGTTCACTGGTTACTTTCCTGCTGTTTCAGTTCTTATGCCCTCAGATTTTCTGTGGTGATGGTACAGTAACATTAGTGTTTGTATCATGGGAGTCTGTCATCTGACTGCCTTTTCACATACAAAGTTTCCACTTGCAAGCCAACATCATTAGTTGTAAGCTGTGACTCTTTTTATGGTGCTTAGGTGTTCTGCTTTTTAAAGGATGAATTTTCTAGAAAGACCTATGTTGGACCACACATGCATCTACCAGATGTTTTTCCCTTTTGGCCCCAAACATTTAATGTGGGATAGAGGACATAAAATAAAGTTCCAATTTACTTTATGAGGCTGGATATTGCCAGGTATATCTGAAATTTTCCATAAAACTTTGCTATAAGATACTAGCAAAACATACGCCATCAAAATGCTACTCTTTTTACCCACTCAGTGCTTTAATATGTTCTAGTCATAAACCCAGTTACAGAGTCTTTTCGTTTTTGTTTCTGGACATGCCTGGCTTCTGTTCATCCCTAGAGGTAATTTTTCCATGGCAGGTGGTTTTAGAAGGGAATCTGAGGGGGATTGTGGAGGATATGAACATGAAAGTTGATAGAACATGCTTAGCATGGACAGCTGGCTCAAGTGGATTACTGAGAGATGCTGTGAGATTTTTATTGTCACTTGGAAGGATGTATCTAGTGGTCCAAAGGCTCCATCTCATTCCTTGCTCAAAAAGTACATCAGTGTCTCACCCTTTTTATGACTGTAGTACAACATCAGGATTGGTGTTTGAGCTCCAGTGACAGCGTAGGATGTGTGATGTGCCTTTGGGCTAGGAAGTCTTGGAGATGACGCTTTTAGAATTTCAGATGACATTTTCCAGGGGAAGAAGCTTCGCTGCCACTACCAGTCAGCAATTCTGGTCCTTTTACTGCTCTTGCAGGCAGCGGGGACTTGTTTTCCACAAAGGTTTCGGTGGCTGTCAGAGCTCTGAGCCTCCTGGCCTGCTGATGGGTGACATGGCCCCGCTGCTGACCGTGATGGATGTGGTGACTGTTTGGATTGGGTGACACTTGGTCTAGTGGCGAGCAAAGCAAAATGCCACAGGTAATGCTCGGAACAGATGTCCGAAATATATCAACTTGCAGCTTACATCAAAACATGTAGCAGTTCTGCGGAGGATCTGACATTACTGATCCATACAGGGACCTTTCACAGATGTGTTTTGAAGCATCCTTGGGCTTAGTCTGCACATCTGTGCTCTTCCTTCACCTCTTTGGTGCAAGGCTGCTGTTGACAGCTGGACAGTTCTGTTAAGTCACATGAAAATGCTAATTTTTCCCAGTATTCAGTGTGTGCTCTGCCCGTTCAGTGACACAGGTTTTTCTGTGCATTAGCAATGTAAAATGATACAATTTTCACTTTAAAGATTGACAGCAAGTAGTGTGACAGCTGGAATTTAGGCTACCTCTAATGAATTGAGGGATTGAGGTAAATGTATTTGCCCCAGTTTCTTTGAATTCTGGTGCTCACTGATGAAATAACTAACAATACTGGTTTTACAGCTAATGGACAGTCCTACTGGGAGAGTATTAGCCATATCCAGAATAGTACCTGGAGATTATCCATAGACTCACTTGGCTACATTTCATAGAGTCACTATGCTTAGGTACATCGGTGTGTTTTGCATAATTTTTATCTTGTTTGCATTCTAGTAATGCAACTGTAATACTTCAAGTTAATCAAGATTCAGAAAAATATTGTAGTAGGTATTACACAGATAAGAACAAAAATGCGGCACTTGTCTAAAAGAGCTTGCACCCTAATTATAAGAGGAGGGGAAAAGTGGATCTAGGTAGAGGGAAGCAGTGATATGATATTAATCAGTGCAGCAGGTTATTTCTCTAATGTTCTGGTGGCCTACTCTGTGTTTCTTATAAGCATCATGGTGAAGGTACAGCATGGGAAGACTCACTAAGGTGACACATTTCAACATTTAGTAAGTGAACTGAAGACATTCTAGGAGGAGGGGCTCATCTTCCACATGAGAAGTGCAAGATGGTAACATGGGAAAAGGTTTTGGGAAGTGGAGACAGTGATGGCAGTTTGCTTCTCCAATTCTTTTACATAAAGATACTGTGAAGAAGAATAACCTGGTTGGTTGATGGGTTAGGTTGGTTTCCCAAGGAAAAGTGATTTTTAGTTCATACTAGCCTTGTAACTATTATTGGTCTTAGCTCTACTGAATTACTGTAAAATGTAATTAAAAAAAAAAAAAATTAGGAATTGCATTTAACTCTTGTAAGTATCTAAATATATACTTTCTGAAGAGGGCCAATTTCTAAATATAGGAATATGAATACAGTTAAATATAGAATATTTCAAGCATATCTTACATTTAAAATAGTCTAGGCACACTGTAGATTTAACTTAACAAATTCAGCACATTGATTTTTGGCACTCTGTCAAATCTGAAGCTTTTAAGATTAGATAGGCAGATCGTTCTGCTGCTTTTGAAGTGTTTTTTTCTTTCTAGAATGGTGGAAATTAGCGGTTGAGTGAGGAGGTTTTGATCTTAATCAGCTTTTTGTAGGAAGATTGACATTAGGAGTCTTTTAAGAAGTAAAAAGTCATCTGAGAATAGCTAGTGATGGTGATGATTACACTTCAAGCTCTTGTGTGCTGAGCTCAAAGAATCTGAACGTGTTTGACAAGGATTAGTTCTCAGTTTTGTATGAAATGATTTTTTAAAAGGAGAAGGTTTAGGTTTTTCTAATCTAACTTTTTTGTATTTTTTTGGTTTTTTCCCAACAAAACAGCATAATTTCTACTTAAGATTCTTACTGTGTGCCAAGTAGAGATGAGGGTAGAGCTGACATACCCGCTAAACTCAGGCTTTTCTACCACAAAAATCAGTGTCTTTTTATTTGTCAGATTCATTAGTCAAATATGTGCACCGTAACTTGATTTTATTTGTATGAAATGAAAAACTTAAATGTATTTGTTTTTTCCATCACAAAAGAAAACTTCAAGTGAAGATTCATTGTGACCTCTTTCTGCATAGGAAAAGGAGGATTTTAGGATGCTCCAGGCTTGGTGGCCTTAGACAAAAAATTCTCATTGGACATACTAAAAAAGTATGAGAACGGGTTGAAAAGAGTCAAATCAGGGGAATATTACCATCATTTTTAATATTCAGTGTGTCAAGCTAATTTTGTCTGAATTGTTCTTTTCTCTTTTGCCTGCTTGTCCTAATGGCTTGTGCCTATGGACAATAAGCTATAGAGCATCCCTTTTGTTTTTTTCTTAGTTATATTTTGTGCTTTCTTGAGTCTGTTCAGGATTTTCATTCCAATAAAATCTCAAATCTTTTATTTCCCGTAAACTGAAATATTTCTGAAAAATTATTTCTGGTGCACCCTAAGTTTCTTCCTTGTATAAGTCAAATATAATAATGATTCCTGGCATAAACATTTTGATTTTGAAATTATGTTGATTCACATTGATCATGTTTTTATTGAATGGGATCTTTAATTTGTAATGTTTTCAGTCTCTTGAATGTACTGGAAAAGGGCAGGCAGTACTCTACATACGCTTGCATTGTAGATAACGTGGGGTAGCTCGTTGCTCTTACCCTTCCATTACACTTCCATGTTTTTCAAAAATCAGGCACAAACCCTTGCTAAGTCCTTCATATGCTCTGGTTTTTCCAAGAGCTCACAGGTCAGTAAACATTGTCTGATGGATGTCCATCTATGTGTGTGTCCATGAAAAGTAATTAATCTAATGGTCCGTGTTGTCTTTTCCTCTGCCTGCTCTTAGTGAAATGAGACTGAAAAATGTCTGGGCTGTGCTATGTGAATGCAGCTTCTTATGCCAGTGTTCATTTCTAATGCCATGTTGATTAGGTTGGGCTTGAAGTGCCATGCTTTCAGTCATCGTGGGTATCAGCTGACACTGTTTTTTCCCCTGTGTCCTGAGGGTTCCTTGGATATGGGTCCAGCAGTGGGCTGTGTTTGTCCTGATCCAAGTTGTATCACTTGTACTGTGGGTCACAGGATTTCATAGGTGGAAAAGACTTACTTGTATTTCAGCTGGTTGGTCCACAATTATTTTTTGGAGCTTTCTAAATGTACTGATGTGAAAGAGACTTTCATTGGGGTGAAGTCTGTGGTTTGGACAGTCTTACATAATCTGTCCAAAGAGATCAAAATTGTTATGCTGAAATGAACTCATAGATTGTTTATATCAATGTTGAATCACCTAAACATAGCTATGTTCCTTTAGGGAGGACATTTTTGCTGTCTTTGCCATTGACTCTTTACATAATTTAGCATAAAGTCTTATGTTTTCTCACAGCAGCTCTATAGGCCCTACTGTTAGATGAATGTCTTGATGAATCTTGTGCTCAGTGAAGTGGCAGTGTGACAAGTGGTGATGGGTAGTCTCACAGGAAGCTTGAGTACATGTGGGAAGCTGCCAAGACAGAAAGACACAGTTGATGTTGTTTGAGCCTTCTTATGTTCTAGGCATACCGGGTTGCATGGCTGTTGATGGACGTTAGGTGTGCTAACATCTGTGTTGTCTTCGTTGAGGTGGCCACAGCACTCAAGAGTGCTTCTTTAAAAACTTCAGGGGGCCTCAAGCATCAGTACCTTGTTACCTAAAATACCTTCTCTACATTGCAGTCAGTCCCATGTTATTTAAAAAGTCTTCCATACCTTTGCTATGTTGCAGTTCCATGGGTCACTCCACACAGCTCTGGCTCTTTCTCTCCTTCTCTCTGCATTTCCAGCTCGCTGCTTCCTGTCCCTTTCTCCTCACAGCATGGCCAGCAGACTCCAACTGACTGACCACACCACCAACTAACTCACTCTTTTATCACCCATAGCTGTGAGGGCAAGGCTGTTCCCGCTCTTTGGTAATTAACACTGCTGCAATACATCAGGGGCAAGAGTGCCTTCAGTACTATCTCTGTCTGTTCTCCCACAATTACCCCCTTTCTTTTTTAATTATAAAGTTGAGCATTTCTAGAAGAACATGCTTAGGTAAATTCACATTATGATGTATTCAATTTCTCCGAGAACTAAAAGTTATATAAGTGTTTAAATGCAACACATATGTTTTACTAGCAAATAAGCACATTGTACTGAGTAAATCACGTGGAAGCAGTGGAAAATACTTAGTTTTCCCTATGCTCTTGACTTGGATCACTTTTTCTGCTGATTTGCACCTCGTTTCTTCTTAGGCTTTGCATAACAACTTTTTGTTGGCAATAACACCTGCAGCTCTGTCTTGGAATCACTGAGCTTCTCTTCCTCTGCTTCTGAGCCTTCAGGTTTCTTAAGAACACAATTGTCCAGGTTGGTTTCAGAGATGGCAATCTCCTGGTTCAATTTACCTTGCTTAGACATTCTGAAAAACTGCTAGAACTCCAGCTGCCTTTCTAGCATCTTCTGTTGGTCTTTGCTGATTAAGTCCACACAAATAATCAACAGCAACATGAGTCCCATGTCCCCATTAACAGTTCAGAGTGCCAATCTCTATGCCAGTCCTTCGGAGAGCTTGACACACCATAGTCAGCCTGGATTGCAGTTTGTCATCAATATAGAACGTGTCCTAGAAATGCATGTTACCACACAGATATTCATACACAGTATTTTAAATCTTTAGAACGACGTGCTCTCTATTAGAATGTACAGAGTCATTGCCATGTATTAGTTGTTTGATGAGTGTTTCAATCTTCTTTGCATTTTTCCTTTTCCAGTATCTATAACTAATCATTGCTCTGCTCTTCTATTATGCTTCATAGCTGAATAATCTTTTCCTGATACTTGAGCCCCCATTGTAATGTTCCCAGCAGCTCACCTGTACTCCAGGTGTCAAAATCAAGTCCAGACTGGCAGCTTCACCGGGCTCCATCTCCTCTGCACCTCAATTATAAATCATGTCCAGTGTCACCATATGTCACTGTCGAGGTGGTCACAATTCTCCTTAGATAAGTTATGTCCCATTATTACTAGTTGGGGGCTCACCTGCTTCCAGGTGTCTTGAAAAGAGAAAATCAGGTCCAGACCTCACTGTGGCTTCCACACACCACTCTCAGCTTTACCAACACTGCCTCCCCCACTCTCCTCCTAGTGGGTCAATATTGCCATTCAGTAGGACCCCACATCAGTCCAGACCAGGTATGTCTTTCTGACTGTTGTATCACATCAGGGTCACCATTTGTTTTCTTCATTGAGGTGGCCGCAGCACTCAAGAGTGCTTCTTTAAGAGCTTCAGCGAGCCTCAAGCATCAGTACCTCATTACCTAAGATACCTTTTCTACATTGCAGTCCTATGCTATTTAAAAAGTCTTCCATACCTTTACTATGTTGCAGTTCCATGAGTTGCTCCACACAGCTCTAGACCTTTCTGTCTTTTTTCTCTCTTCATTTCCAGCTCGCTGCTTCCTGTCCCTTTCTCCTCACAGCATGACCAGCAGACTCCAACTGACTGACCACACCACCACCTAACTCACTCTTTTATCACCCATAGCTGTGAGGGCAAGGCTGTTCCCACTCTGGTAATTAACACTGCTGCAATATATCAGGGGCAAGAGTGCCTTCAGTACTATCTCTGTCTGTTCTCCCACACATCTGTTGAAAATATATAGTCAAGAGCTGGAATATTTAGATTTTTCTTACTGTATGAACAGGAATTGGGAACCCATGAAATCATCAAAGCTGAATTCAGTGACACTGTTCACTTGCATGTCTGAGCTTTATAACCATAAGTATAGGAAAATTTGAAATCTGTAATTTCAAACAAAAGAAAGAGCATAATGGTGTTTAATATAGTATAAGTTAATTTATGTGTAGATGTAGCATTTTACAAAAAAAATGCTCTGTGTTTTGAAGGCTTGAGGAGACATGCAGCTGTTGATGCGAGGAAGCAGCGAGTAAAGATTTCTTTCATACTCTACAAAAATTGGACTTGTCCAAAGCAAACCTCTACTGGGTAGGTTGGTGCAGAAAAGCTCTAGCACTAACAGTATGTAGGGATGTAGGGCAGATGCACGCACATCGATCCAAGTGTGTAGGAACCTGGAACTCCAGGAGCTCAGTGGTACACATTGCCTGCTTTGCTTCAGGGAATGCTGTTCAGATACCAGTGGTGGTGGTGCTCTAATATCAATATTGGTGACTGTTCTGCTGATTGGCTTAGTGGCAAGTAAGGAGAGGGAATATTGAATTCGATATACTGGTTGATTCCTGCATCTCTCAGAGCTTCGATAGTACAAAGGTCTAAATACATATACAGAAAAGATTAAAAAATCTTAAGTAGACAAACTTGCTGAACTTTGACAAGCTTAACTAATTGATCTGTAGTAAGAATATACCTTTAGCTATTCCCAAATGTAGGGCGCTTTAGAGGTGTCTTACATCTAAATGCAGTAGCACAGTTGAAAACCTTTGGTCCTGGTGGCTCAAGTGACATTACTAGCCTGTTTCTGGTACGCAACAAGATGTCATTTTATTTCTGCACAGAATGGCTCACATGTTTGCAGTGTATGAGTATTTGACTGTTTTTCATTCATATGCTCTATATGTGGAAACAAAAATCTGTTTTTATGAGCCACACTGTTAAAAGACAAGCTGTAAACTAAGCCCCAACAGCTGTCTGTATGATGCACAACTACAGTCTTTCAGTGGATTCACTTTGGGATTTTGATTAAATGACTGGTGTGCTGAAATTTCTCAGCATTTTTTTTTAAAGTTTACTGGCAAATATCTATGCTTTAATTCTGTTCCTCATAGGGCTTCTTGATTAATGACACAAATTTCCTATGAGAGACTTCATCTTTATGGATTTTCCAATGTTTAATAGAGAGATCCATTTGCACTCCAGTTTGTTATCCCTTGTAGGATAGAACACTAATCAGATTTGGAAGACTTTTTTATTTTCTTAAAGTGTTTGAAATTGCTCAAAAACCTTTAGGGAATATGCCAAGGGTAAATAATGACTGAAACCTTTCGTAAGGGATATATGTTAAGGAAGAGAAACATTTATTTTGATGAAATTTTCTGGTATGTTATGGTTGTAATAACTTACGTTGCAAAAACAAAAATAAAGAAAATTTAATACCTCAAATATCTAACACCTCTGCCTAGGAGTGAATGTGTGTGTGTCCCCTTTTCCTGCAGCTACAATTCATAGTGTAACTGATGTTGCGACATTTCTAAGACTTAATTCCTGACACATTCATAATCTTTGTTACACAGTAGCTGACGTTAGACCAAGCCTGAAACTGTGTGATGTTCGAATGTGTGATTTGATCTTGTGCTTTTAGAGTTCAAACTTGCTATATTCAGTGAAACATTCCAATAAACAATAAAGTAACCTCTGTTTGTCTTTCTTAGTAAGCAACAGATGCGGGTGAAAGATCCGTCAAGAACCAACCCTGAGAAGCCAAAGAGAAGCAAAAGGCCTAACAGGCCACAGGATGAGGACTCTTCAGATGATATTTCAGGTAAGTACATAGGGTGATGTTTGTCTTGAGGTTGAGGGCTAATAATTTCAATGTTGACTGATGAAAACCACAAATCATTGGTACCATGAAATAATTTTCTTGTTTGAATTTACAACAGAAATATCTCCAGTCAACTGTTTATGACATGATCAGTTGTTACACTGCATGACTTCCCTGAAGGGCTGGTGTCTCTAGAGGACCAAGGAGAAATGATACTTACACTCTCTGACTCCAAGGCAAAAAGAAGGCTAACTTTATTTTGATGACCTCGCATATATAGATTCTGGGCGCTGACCAGGGATTGGAGAACAAGGTTACCGCTTCTCCATCCCACTGGCCAGGCTAGACGTCAGTCGGTTGACTCTCATCAGAAAGGAACTTGGAAAACAACTCTTGTTTATGTTACAAGCGTGAGAAAACTCAACTATGAGTCTGTAAACATCAGAAGGCTAACAGAATATAGCAACAGGCTGGAAAGTTGGTTGATCTTCAATGACAGCCTCTTCAAAGTGGAATGGTCCTTTCCTCTCCATGTGAGGTCAAGCATGTGTAGCAGGAGGCTGCGTGGCTGAACAGGGAGCTTCCAGCTGAGCTCAGAGGGAAAAAGGAATGGCAGAGAGGATGGAGGCAGGTTTGGGCTGCCCTTCCAGCGGTCTGGAGTGTGCAGGATTAGGGACCAGGTAAAGCAACTTCAGTTAGAATTGGATCTGGTGAGGGGTGTAAAGAGTAAGATGAGCTTGTATGGTTATCGTGGCAGTAAAATGAAGAGTAGGGTGAATGCAAACCTGCTGCTTGAGGGGCAGGGGTTCTAGGGACATAGGATGTGGAAAAAGGCTGAGGAGCTCAATTCTTTCTTTGCTTGTGTCTTCACATGTAAGCTCTGCACTTGATCCTCCCTGGCTCATGACCTTAATGGCAGACTCTGGGATATAAACATCATCCAGAGTAGAGGATGGAGAACTGTTAAACAAACTGGATGCGCACAAATCCATGGGGTTAGATGGAATGAATCTGAAAGTGCTGAGAAAACTGGCAGATGTCATTGTGAGGCTGTGCTCTGCCATCTCTTCGTGGCAACAAATTGAGGAGAGCAGTTGATATGCAGGAGGATAGGTCTGCCATTCAGAGTGACTTAGACTGGCTGGAGAAATGTGCAGGCAGAAACTTCTCACTGTTCAACAGCAGCAAGTGGAGAGTTTGGCATCTGGGCATAGCCATGTGCCATTACAGGGAGGGAATTAAAGCAGCTTTGCAGAAAAGGTCCTGGGTGTCCTAATGCACACACTTGATAAAACCAAAGTGTGCTTTTTGTGCCTGCTGTAGGCAAGATTGTGTTAATGAGAGTACAGGATGGGCAGGTGATTCTTTCCATCTTTTCAGCACTTGTGGGGCTTAATTGGGAGAACTATGCCCGGTTGTGGGCTCTCTCTTACAAGAAAGGCTGACTTGTCAGTGAGGTCAGTCGTTCATCCCCTCCACATTTTTAAGGAGATTGAGAACATGATGTGGGAAGAGGGGCTGAAGTGAATGTCTTTATTTAGCCAAAGGAATGGAAGTATAATTTCTTTCATTGACTACCTGATGGTAGTTACATAGGAGGCAGAACCAGATTCTTGTAGGAGATCCACAATGAGAGGACTGAAGGCAACAGACCAAATTTAGGGCATGGAAAATTTGACTAGGTGTGAGGAAATTTATTTTATATTTACTCTGAGGATGTTCAGACAGAAACCTGATTTTCTGGTGAGTTGGTAAAGCCTCAGTCTTTGAAGATACTCAACACTCAGCTGAAAAAAGCCATGAGCAAACAGATCTAAATTAGTATTTGGCATTGCTTTAATGAGGGCTTGGACAAGATGGCCTTCAGAGGTTACTTCAAACCTGGCATATTCTGTGATATGGTGGAATTTGTGCAAAAAAATATGACAGAGAAAAATGGTTGATTTCATGTTCAAAATGAGCAGTTGTAGTAGGGATGCACGGGTATTTGAAAATCATTCTTTATGGGTTGAAAAGAAGTCAGTGCCTGTGTTGTTTTAAGCAAAAATAGATTGATCTATTATTTTATTGTCAAAAAATGGGGAAATTAGTTTTGTACAAAAATAATCCTTGTACTTTTGTACAAAGTAGTTTATCTGGTTTTAAGAGGTGACATTTATTGGCTTGAAAAGAATTTCCATTACAGAAAGACTGAAAGAGATTCCTTCGTAAAATTCAGTAGGCGGGGAGCAGCTGGCTGATCCTTCCTACTTTAATTCTTTGCTGTTTTTTTTTCCTAATGCTGAATTCATCAAAGACTGTGGTCTTTCAGTGTACACGTGCTGTCTTTCATAGCTGTTATTTTTGACGGATAAAAGCGAGGATGTGTTGCTTTCTGTAGGGTTAACCTGCCAGCACGTGAGCCAAGCGGTGGACGTGCACCATGTGAAGAGAGCGGTGGCTCAGAGCGTGTGGTCGATCTGTGCGGAATGCCTGAAGGAGCGGCGCATGAGCGATGGTGAGCCCGTGGCGCCCTCAGACATCTGGCTGTGTCTCAAATGTGGCTCTCAGGTGAGCATGTGCGCTCCGTTTGCGGAGGTGGAATTTCTAAAGGATGCCGCCGTGGTGGGTCCTTGTGTGTTTGGCATCTCATTACCTCCAGAGGAACAGTGTGACCTAAGTGCTTAGTTGTGACAGTCCCTGCTTCATCTTCCTGGCAGAGTGGGATGTGACCTTACGTTCCTGTCTCATTTTTGGCAGTGTTTAGGGTTAGCTTTATGTGTCACAGTGCTGCGTGGCATCACGGTTAGTAAGTGATGGTCCTGCCTTTTCTCTGTTCTTATCTCCATCCTCTTGCCACTTACAGAGAGTTGGCTCTGGGAACTATGTGGCTGCAAAATGTATCCCTTCAGCTGGCTCCTCTGGCAGAGGCTCCCATAAATAGGAATGAATGAAAAGTCAAACGTGCTGAATGAGCTAGTGCTGTGGACACGCAATTGCTAGATTTGATTGAAACCAGGGAGAAAGGGCTGTGCTGGAGTGAAAATGCTGCTCCTGTGGCAACTAGCCGTTAGATTGTCACAGTTATAATGTCAAATGGCCTCAGAGTTTAAAATGGCAGGTCCTGACCCCAAGGGCTTTCACAGATTTCTGTCTTTGGAGTGAAGTAAAGGAAAAATTTTGCTTTGTACAGCAGAATTCAGTTTATGGGCAGTGCGAGGCTTGGTTCAGCCAACAGTTGCCTGAACAAAGCGTTTCACAGTTTTCTTGGAATTTCAGTAGGTTTTACTGTGGAAACCAATTCCTACCAATATGTTATGAACAAATTCGATTTTGCAAAGAAATGTGCTATTTACAGGGTTCAGAAGGTAGTTAACTAGATCTGAGGAGGATTCATATATCTTGATTGAAAAATTTCCCTTAAGGAGGGCTTTCAAAAGGAGTTAATTCTCTGTGCTTCTTCATGTTCATGCTGTTAATAGCTTCTAAAACTCATGCCTATTTAGAGACCAATCATGAATCTAAGTCCCACTCTGTTCATACTTGAACAATTGCAAATGCTTTCTCTTGAAATTGGTGTACGTAAATTGTGTGTTCTGAGCAGCTTTTTAGTACAAAGCACTTTATATACATTTTTCATTTGCTGTCTGGAACGTTTTTGACGTACTTTAGCAGTAAGGGTTGTCTGTGCCGTTCTCTTCCTTCTGTGGACTAAATATGCTACATAGTTGTTTCATTCACAATTACTAGAGCATTCTTGCTTTTGTGAATGATATTATTTTTTTGTCTGTTGATATTTATTCAATACTTATGCAAAAGCTAGGAATTATTTCTATTCAGTTAGAACAAACTTAATAAATATCTATATTTTTAAGTTATTTTTCTAAATAGAAAAGATGAGAATGTTAAAGCCTCTCAATCCTTATGAATGCTAAATAAGTAGGGCAGAATAGCTTCTTGTCTAATTTTGAAAAGCGGAGGTTTTGTAGTTTATTTACTAATAATATAGTATTTTCTTTCTTCCCTTCCCCCTCCTCACCCCCCACTGGGTTGATGTGTCCATTTTTAGGGATGCAGTAAGAATTCAGAAGGCCAGCATTCTCTGAAACACTTCCAAACTGCACGCACAGAACCTCATTGCATCGTTATCAACCTCAGCACATGGATCATATGGTAAGGATCAGTATGCAGGTGTTTGTGTGTGCCTTTACATAAGGACTTCACTTAAAGCAGTGTCTTCCCATGATAAAGAATGATTCTGACAGATAAAATTAATGCTTTCTGTAGAGGAAAGGTAGGCTTTCTTGAGACAATATGTGTTTGTCCTTTGTATTCTCTAGAATTATTTAAATCTGTAAAGACTGCAGTGAATTTGGACTGATCTATAGAAGAGCATATATGAAATGAAGGAATTCAATTTTATTTCATTTTTTAGTGTGAAACATTTAAACTGAGAGCTTAAGAAATTTGTGTAAGGTTGTTTGGGAGGTTTGCTAGATCAGGGGTGTGCATGCAGATAGCCCTGAATTACAGTTTGTTTCTTCTTTGTTTAGGTGTTACGAATGTGATGAAGAGCTGTCAACACATTGCAACAAAAAGGTTCTGGCTCAGATAGTTGACTTCCTTCAAAAACATGGTGCCAGGGCTGAACCAAGTAAGTTTGCACAAATAGTTTTATGTGGAGACACCTGTAATATACTGTCTCTAAAAATAAGCATTTCAGATTTTGAGTCATGTTAAAAATACCAATGAAAAATTATGTACAGTGTGACCATAATGAAATTCATAATTGCAAAGTTACTGGGGGAAGCCTGTCAAAACATAATGTCTGTCACTTTTTTTTCTCCAGTATGATTATATTTTAAAAATATTTTGGGCACTGTAGGACAGTTTTTTCAAATTTTGTCTTTAACAAAAGAAAATTACCGTAGAGGAGTTGTTACCTTGAATAAGATAAGGCCATACAAATCAATAAATTAATAAATTAATAATAAATTAATAATAAATTAATGCATAAAAAGCTATCAAAGCATTCACTATAAATGAATTTGATTTTCATGGTGTGGATGTATCACAGCTTAAATTTTTCTGATTTAAACTTGTTTTCCAGTTAACTAGATTTGTTTAAGTGGATTTTCTAGTACCTTGTTGTTGGATGTCATGTCCATTTTTACAGTTTGGTTTTAATTGATAGAATGGTCTTCTCTATTAAAATAAGATAGTATTAAATTATTTTCTTATATTAGGAGCATACTATACCTTCTCAATATATGTGATAGTCGATAGGACTTTGTATGTGTGGCCCTCAGCTGTCTGCTCTTGATAATGTTGATGTTACTCGTCCCTGCTGTAACACACTTGGCAGCATTTCTGGCTTGTGACTTAGAGAGTGCAATGAATTCCACATTTGCTTCTCAAAACCTAGCTTGAGTAAACATCTGAAACAATTGGTTGCATCTTTTAGCAGAGATAATCTAAGCAGTTAGAAGTAAGAAAAAAGAATACTTGCCTTACAGAATTACACTAAGTATTCTTCTAGCTGCATGTGCATAAATCCTACCAGTTTTAAGAGATGTTACATATTTTTTGAGGGAAAAAATTAAGGGCTTCTTAAAAATTATGATATTTTGGTCTAGCCACAGGTTTTATATTAAATTATTCAATTTTAATAAATTGATATATTGCTACCTTCTGCATCTTTTTTTCTTGGAGCAGTGAAAATACAGCATGTGATTTCACATCAGTTCACAGCTTTAATTTCAAATTTATGTGTAATAAGTGGGTGTTGCAGCTTTCTTGCAGATGAAAATGCTGTGGTGGTTTTTCTTCAGTTAATGTAATGAGAACAATTTTATTCCATTATTGTACTGCTGGATAAGACTTTCTGAGTGATACAGCTTTGTGCCTCATGGATTAGATTCTTAATTTGTGAAACTTGGAAACATCTAAAGCTTTCAGGTTAAGAAGTTTAGAACATTTCACATTCTGCGAAATGTCTTAAATTAAGCAAGTTCCAAAAATTCCAAACTAACTCAGGAAAAGTAAGCATATTTATAGCAGAGCAGGGCAGCGTATGTTTCTGCTGTATATGCATGTGTGTTTAATTTTGATAATCTGTTTTGAAAACGCTTACATTTCATCTAAATGTTTGCTGATACAACTGGAAACTTCGCTGTAACTGGAACCAGAATTGTATTTTTTTTTTGTATAGGACTTAGACATAGCCTTGCAGGGTGCCTGCCTTAGCAGTGAGAGGTCTGAGCGTGGTGGGGTCGCTCCTGCAGGGCAGTCGTGTCTCCTGCTCCATTCTGGGAAAGGGTTGAGGCTCAAGTGCGAGCTTGGATTCATGCATAAAGCGTGTGTGTGTAATTCCAGTGATGTTTTAAAGGTGAAAGTCTGTGACCTTCTCCTCTCTGTCTGTGTTGAGCAGTTTGGATTGCGTTCCCAAAAGCTCTGGGAACACTGAGCCAAAGGTGATTTGTTGGTTTTTCCGGAGTGGCAAGGAAAAGACAGGACTGTCTGTTGCTTTGGGCCAGGCTCCTTGCTGGAAGAGGCTGGAAAACAGCCGTGTATTCATAAATGACTGGTGTGCATGGCAGGGAACTCCTGGCCAGGAGTGGCACTCTTGGTTCATTTTGATAAATGACAGACTTGGTATTTCCCCTACAGAAATCTATCTAAGGCTTTTTTCTTTTCTTTAAATTAGACTACCTTTAGGGATTCGGAAAACAATAAAATCTGAAATTGAAATGTAATTCATGCTGTTGTCCGGAACACAAAAAGACGTGATGTATTGCTGTGAAAATTAACTCCACTTTTGTTTTGGTTTAATTTTTTTAATGTAACATTTTATTTCATGTTCCATTGATATTTTCAGTGTGACTATCATTCTTTAAATTATTAATTGGTGTAGATTTTTAAAATTTCATTTGTATATTCACCCCTTAAAAACATAAGCTAATTTTAAAAAAAGAAAAATAACTTTTGAGAAACAAGTAGTGTAAAACTGACAATTAATTCATATTTCTTACTTAAAAATCAATCTTGCTTTTTTCCACATTGGTTTTCCATTTTGTTCTGAAAAACCAGTCAAAGTGAAGACGGTTCTCATAGCAGAATGTGGCACTGTAACAAGAATTCATCTTACGTCTGGATTTCTTTCTGTTGTAACAACTGGTTGGCATGGTGCATCATTAAAATTCAAATAGCATTGCGTAGAAATTTCTGTAGAAATGCAGTATGAACATGGATTAAGTAGCAAATGAGGGCTGCTAGGATTTTTTTTTTTTCAGTTCTCAAAAGTGCAGGATTCATTTAAAGATAAAATGATCAGTTGAAACATGTGAGGGAGGGTTATATAGATTTCCCAATTAATGCATCTTGGAAAATAAACAAAAGCAAAATGCTTGTCATTTGGTACTAATGTGGTGGAATAGTGTGGCAGCAGGATCCCTGCTTTTCATTCGGCCTCTCATAAAGATTCAACTTCACTTCAGCTGTAAAAATGTGCAAATTACATTACTACTACATGACTGACTTCTGTAATTACATTAAGCGATTGAGATAAATCCCAGTGCTGGGTTCCCAAAAGAATGCTTGCAGCTGTGTGATTTTCACATCTGATCCTATGGTTTGTTGTACCCAGCAATGCCTGCTCTTTTCTTTTTTTTCCCCCTTTTTTTTTCAGAGGAGTCTGTTTGGTTAAGAGGTCATGTTGGGCACAAGCTGGAAGAAAAAAGCAAGATTGCTTTCTAGGGTGTACCACCCAGAAATTTGTTTTGTGGAGAAGGTTAGCAGGCCGTGATGATTTCCACAGAAAGGCAGGTGCAGTATTGTCCGTGTGGCACACTTGTGAGCTTCACATGGACATAATGCACATGTAGTACACAGGAACCATGCTGAGACATTGCAATCTGTGTGTCTGCTCATTTACTGGAGAAAACAAATTGTGTTTTGCAGTCTTAAAAGTGAATCTTATGTGTGTTTTCCTTTACAAAAGCCAAATTATACGTTGGAGGAAACATAAGATTGCATACTTTTTATAGAGCAGTTAATTAAATTAGTTTGTGTGGCAATAGAATGGGAAGGAAGAAGATATATTCTCGAATTTTGTAGTTAAGTTTATTGTTGGGAGGGGCAAGCAGAGGAATGAGGTTTTGCTAGTAAGTTCAGCTGCCCAGATTTGCCGGTAAGTGAAGGTTAGAAACTTAATTTTTGTTTGTGTAATAATGTATAAAAATAGATGTAATTTTACAGTACATGTGAGAGTTGCAGACTTGTATGGAAAACCAGGTAGTGTGATGAATAACTTTGCAGATTTGCATTCTGCTGTGGATATTAGCAAGTGACAAAGGATCATATTGAAAAAAATTGTATTCTTTCTTAAGTGACTTTTACTGCATGTCGTTTCGAGTCATAGAAGATCATTCTATCTACTAAAAATTACCTAGCAAAATAAAAAGATTATGTTGATTCTTGGAAGCTGAAATACATTTTGCAAAAAGACATTTTTGTTATTGGTCAGAAACTTCCTTTCAAATTGGCTTACTTGCTAGTAAGCTCCTTGCAAAGGAATGAAAACTGAATCGCTGACAAAAAAATATTTTAAGGCATTCTGTCATTTTTAACCATGGATTCTTACCTTTCCTGTCCACGTGCTTATTTTCTTGTGAGGTGTAACACAAGTCATCTGAGCATAGAGGATCAAAAGCAGTCCTTGAATAGGTTGCTCTTCCACACTGTGCAGATGTCTTTTCCAGTTTATAACATTATGGCAAGACTCAGAGAAATAAAATTACAGTTTATAATCTTTGATTTGGTCAGGTTGTAACACTGCTAGAGAAATTGGCTTTTAAACCGCAAAGCTACTGACCATTTCAGAGGAAAACCAGGCTGTTTTCCTAAAGGTTGGATTCTCATTGTTGTACAGCGTTGAAAAAAAATCTAAATCTTTAGATAAAAAAGGAATGCCAGACAATTCAGTAGCATTTCATAGAACAGCACAATGAGAACTTGGTAAAAGAAAGACAGTCTATTAACCTTGCTTTTACTGTGAAGACCTTCAGCTGAAGTACCAGAGTTGTATTCAATAAAAAAGGCTTGACCTTGGAATAAAAGTGCGTATTCCTGGAACCCTTATTTTTAATTTTAAAAAAAAGTTGCATTGAAAAGATGAGCAATAGTGCTTACTCCCCTGGCTGGAAAAAAAAAAAAAAATGGATGTCATTTATCATCTTGCTTGCATACCATCTGCACCCCCAGACACAGCTCAGTTTCAGCAAAGGCGGTACAGAAATCCACGTGCACTGCAAATGTTTGAAATGCTGGCAAAACAAATTGATAGGGAACCCACAATAAGTTTCCTTTTGCGAGCGGATGTGTCAGCACCGTGGGTGCTTGTACACCTGGCGCAGTAAGTGGCTCTGCTTTGTGGAATGAATGCTAATGTTTGCCTGAGGAACCTCAGTCACTGCCCGTGAGGCTGCTGCTGAGCAGCCGCGGGACAAAGCAGTGTTCCTTATGGGATAGGACCACAGGTGAGCAGAGCAGGCACAAGGGAAGTTGAAGAAAAGAGCAGCAAGAAAAGGGTGCTTTGCAGGCAAGAGCTGTAGCAGAGGAACAGCTTCTGCTGCCCTGCTTCCCAGGGCTCTAGTGGGAAGGGGGATTTCTAGCATGGGGAGAGCAGGGTGCTGTCGGGAAGCTTTGCCAAGCATGAGGCTGTGTCTGTGTACAGAGGCAACTCTCATCTGTCTGAGAGCTGGAGGTGGATATCATGGTGGGACCAGAGGTGGCACTGACTTGGTGCTTTGGAGAAGTGGTCAGTAGGGTGTGATGATCCGGACGGAGAGCTAGGCAATGGGTTTTGGCAGAATGCTCAGGTCGAGTGTCAATGCAGCCAGATACGCTTTGTCAAAGGAAGAGAAGGTTCCGGGGATCGAGGCACAGCTCAGGTGAGAGTTTCCCTTGTATGGCTGCATCAGAAGGGTCACCTCTGCTGCAGAACTGCAGAAAGTCTGACAGAGGGGCATGGTCTGAATGTGAGTCCCAGGAACAGTGGGATACTCTGTCCCTGCTGTGGATGGACAGGCCTGCCTAGGGCTGGTGTCCACATTACCTGAGAGAGGCAGAGAGCTGAGGGGTCACCATGTCAATTCTCTAAAAGATTAGTTAACTAACGACAGGAGTCTGTCTGAATTTAATTACTTCAGTGCTTTTCACCCATCTTGCTCTCATTAATGTTAACAAGGTCCTTTATAGCAAATATTACTGCATGTGGATGAATGACTTGGACTACTTCTATTCTGTTATGCCGGGAGCTGAAGGTCCTTGCGGGCAGCAGCAGATGACAGCTGTCTTGATGGAATCCTTCAGCTGGGATCCTTTTTTATATACTGGCTTAAAAGTCACTTTTCATACCCAAAGTGTGCACGTTAAATTACAGAATTGCAAGTTTGAGTCGGCACGGGTCCATGAAGCAGTCGTTCAGTGCAAATTCACTTTAAAAAATTACATATTAGCTTTTTGATTAATAACATGCTTGTAGCCTTGGGTTAATCTTGCAGAAGGACCCTCCAGCCGTGATCTGTAGAAGTATTAGCTATCACAGCCATTACCAGCATGTTCTGTTAAGACTGACCAACTCTTCACATGTCAAGTAAACATTCAGCTTCAGGCCTGTCTGTCATTTATCACTGAGCCGGGCACATTGAACAGAGCTAAATTAAAAACTGCTCTCCCTCCTCTGGCTGTGTATATGTACTTAAAAATATCCGTGTATTATAAGCAAGGCAGCAGGTAATGTCTGTAATAGCAAAGCAGCACTTTTTTGTTGCGACTTTTTCACATATACAAAAAATACAGTAAAATGTCATGTGGATTGTGTTTTTAAAAATTATCAAAAAATCAAGAGACAGTAATTAAAACCTTCTGAATGAATGGAGGTTCCTAACTTTGATACCAACATCCAGGCATTTTTCTGATTTTCTACTATTTTTCCTTATCCCTATACTAATTATCCAGCTTTGTGGCAGTCAGATGTCTGGTTCTCATTTATTGTGTTTTGTAATTGCGTATTCATCTGGCTCTTATCACAAAGCTGGATGCTTTGGCTTTGTTTTCCCTCCCTTAAATAATTTATATGTAAGGTTCAGCAAATGGAACCTTGCTACTTGTGTGAAGCTGCCATTTAACCATGAAGTGAAATGCTTTTATTGAGTTTGCCCTGCAGATATGGTCCTCTGTGGCAGTGCTGTCCATATTTGGTGGCTGTGCAAGGAGAGCCAGGTGGTGCTGCAAAGCATAGCACAGTGAAGCGTGGACAGATCTAGGTTTGACATTTGTCATCCTGTACTGCTAAAGGGAAGAGAAAAATCTGCTTTTCCATATGCTTATGCTTTAATTTTTGCCTGCAGTTTTGTCCAGATGGCCCTGTGAACATTGTTTACTTTAAGATGCTGTCCCAGATGTTTTTGAATGCCGATGGATAAATGCAACAACTGTGGTATACTAATACACAAATTATTTCCACAATTTTGGCTTTTTTTTCCCATCTTTTTTTTTTTTTTTCTCTTTTTAACCATCTCTTTTACCCAGCACTACTCTGGATCTCCCACTTCTCTGAGGGGAAAACATCTCCAGTTATAATATTATACTTCTGAGAGAGAGCAGCGCCTTTGAGCTGCGGATACTGAGAGCTCCCATTCCCATACTCTGGTTGTTCTGGAGCTCTGTGGATGGATGATCCTCAGACACTGTAGCATTGCCCTTCTAAGCATGCCAGTTAAAAGGTGTTGCTTCATGTAGCCCATAAAACAGTGACTGTTTCAGGGTATGAGCAGCTCGCTTGTTGTTATTTTATTCAAAACCACTTTGTCGGCTTTTTCAAGGAGAACTCTGCCTTTTACTTTGCCCTTGTACTGTCTTAATTTTCTACCTGAGTGGAAAGGAAAGTAATTTAAAGCTGTGTAAGCACTGTTAACAAGAACATTTAAAAATGGTTTTAAACAGCAAAGCACCTCTAACTCTGTTTTGAAAAACTCTTATACAGTTTGGAAGAATAGTTGTGCCTCAATGGCACTGTAGGGTGCAGGCAGACTGCGTCAGAAGCTTGTTGCCAGATACAATAGATATTTTAATGACTTGTTTTTTATTTAATTTTTTTTTTTTCTAAGCAAGAAGGTATTTAGGAGCGTACATAAAAAAAAACCTTTTGGCATGAGAATTTCATTAACATAAATAGGTCTGTTAGTTATTTCTCAAGAACACTTTAATGAGACTTCAATGTGAAACTCATTAGAACAAATACATGAATTCATATGTCAAGACAGAGATTGTAGCATCACAGTTCTTGGCATCTATTAAGTCCATAACTCGTTTACATTGACGTGCATTGTTAATCAATATTTAAGACACTGCAGATGTCAGTAATGTTCACATTTAGTCCTGCAACCATGACAATATGAAAGTTGCTAGTAGAATTCAAAGCTAAATATTGCTATCTCAAGTCTTTCCATTACCTCTAGGCTACAAGTTAATGACTGTCTAACTTTGCTGTCTCTCATCTATTTAAATAATAAGGGAAACAGGGAATTATGTGGATGTTATAGCATAGTTTTATCAATTTTTTGTTAGATGAAATTAAAACACTAGCATTGTATGTATGTGGATTAGTAATTCCTCAGGCTGTGACAAAGGGAGGTGGGTTGAGGAGCAAATGTAGGGATGGAGTCCAGTTGGGCTGTTGACAAGGCAGCTGGAATAGAACACTATAGTTGATAAAGACTTGGAGTGTGCAGTGGTAACTTTGGGCTACCTCCTTTCAAATGCACCAAAAAGCAACTTTTGGGTGGAGTTTCTGATGTGTCTAATGAACATATATCTCAGCTGCCTATTTTTAATAAGCTAACTAATTTTACTTTATTTATTTCTTGTGTAATTGGCAGTTACAGTCTTATAGGACAGTATGATTATTATGGAAGGTTTTGTTGCATACATGTAGTTGTTGAGGGCATTTTTTTACCCCCCAGGGCTTTATCTGTTGATGCCTGGTTTTTTTGGTTTTTGGTGTTTTTAAGACTGCATACAGCAGCTTAGAGTATTTTCAAGGTATCTTTCACATATGTTAAAATTCATAAACATAGTCATGGAAGGACTTCATTGATTAAAGTATGCAGTTATGTGGTCATATTAATCTATAATTTAATTATAGGTTCATCAAAAATTATACGACTTCGTGAAGAAAACAGTGAAACAAGTGAAATACTGAAAGGAAAAAGCTCGGGTAATGGTGCATCAGTTCCAGTTAAAGGAATAAATAATTTAGGAAATACCTGCTTTTTTAATGCTGTCATGCAGGTAAGATGGAAAGTTCATACCACTTTCTCTTAACAGATTTCAGAAATACTTAATCTGTGTAATCTATGGGCTTCTGAAAAGGTTTTGAGTATTACGAGTCTTCATTCTGTTATCTGGAAGTCCTTTTCAAATTCTTTTTACTCCTTGCTATCCAAGGAGTGTTTCCTGTTATAATGAAAAAGAACTCCTGTATCAGTAGCATTTTGTACAATAATGAAACAAGTGAAAATGCCAAGTTTTACACACTGCGTATGTGTATGGGTTGTACTGTAGCATATGGTTTTATTTGAAGTTCAGCATTATCAGTCATGACTAATGCAGGGTATCTACCATACTGGTGATGTGAATGGTGTGTGCATAATGTGAATGTCTGCACTATTCATTGGCATGATTTTAAACCCTTACAGTTATAAAATTAGTTTTATCAATTATGTTTTTTTTCTGACTAGAATAAGAGGAATGAGCTATACTAATCCACATCTATTGATGTTTAGTGTACAGCCTCAAAAACATCCTCAAAAAAAGCAGCAGTCTTAGTGGGTTTTATATTGCACCATCCTGTTGCTTGTCAGCTGAGCAGAGACATCTGTGTATCTGCAGACAGGAGCAAGCAAGTGAAAGAAGACTGCTACAAAAGTGTTCTGCACTGGCACACCTCACCTTGTGTTTATGATGTTGATTAGAAAACTCATCAAACAGATGGTAAAACTGCAAATTGTTATCTGTCCATACCCAGGGCATCGTAGAAAGTGATCTGCTGTCAGAGTTGACCAAAAATAAAGAAACAAAGCTGAGATATGTTGAGTTGGTTTCTCTCCTAAATTCAGGGAGGTCATTCTTTTCATTGTGCCGAAGCCTTTGTGCTTCATGGGGCAGGATGAAGGTGACTGCAGAGTTTAAAAGAGGCAAATAGTTTCTGATAATAATGTCCTCATCCTTAAAAAAAATTTAAAAAAATCTTGTTCAACATAATTAACGAAGTTATTACTAGTGAACTATTTTGAAATTACAGAAAAATAAGTAAATACAACTTTAGAAACATTCAGAGCAGTGATTTTTTCAGTGGTCTTTCTAGTGGTTGGATCTAAACCTCAGTTACATGTTGTGGAGTATATCTGATTTGGTCTACCCCTGAATCAAGAATATATAACTAAAGAAACTGTGTAATTGAATGATCAGCATGTTTCTCTTTTTTCTTCTTTTTTTTTTTTTTTTTTTTCTTTAAGAACTTGGCACAGACTCACGTACTAAATGAACTGATGTATGAGATAAAGGAGAAAGGAACAAAGTTAAAAATTTGTCATACTTCAGATTCTCAACTGGTAAGTTAAGCACTGAGAAATACAAATGTGGGAAAATGTGGGAAGAAGCTGAAGGACAGGAAATCACCTCTCCATTAAAGGCACACTGTACTCTCCTATTTCTTTCACATTTTAATTGTTTAGCAGGTTTATGTTACCTTTGAACAGATTTCTTTTACAAAAATCATTACTCAGCCCTGGAGAAGGAGGAAGAATTACTTGCTGTCATATTTTGTGATATTGAAGTATCAAATAATATCTTAAGAAAGAGCAGCTGGTTTATTTTTATTTGCTGTTTAATTTCTTCAGCATGAACTTATGATACAGAAAATAGTCTGTTTGGCTCTAGAAAGTGTCTGTGAAATATTTTATTCCAGTCCATCCCAGCCCGTTGAAGGCCTGTGAAGTTTATTACATGCTTCACAGGCCAAGGGATTAAAATGAGAGAAATTTCAGTGAGGAACAAATTTCTTGTCTCAAGTTCATTGCAGGCACATGGGAAAATGTCTCCTGTGGCTATTATCCAGAGGATATTCTGCTGTTCCAGTCATGTCTTAGAGAACTGGGGTTTTGTTATATGTTGTTGGCAATAAAGATAATACCCCTTCCCCTCTGCTAGCTGAAGCAAAGAGTTTACAGAGAATTTTGCCTTAGATTTTTCCTATTTTTTCCTGCTGTTTGCTGTGAGCTTTCTGGTGGCAGTGAGGGTAGAGGAGTGGTATTTTGTTTCAGATACCTCTGAAATGGTGATGATTTCACTGTGTTGCTGTAGTTGATGTGTGAGAACAGTGTGAAATTCACTGCATTGCTGTTTATTTCCTCCAGTGGCAGTTCTGAGCAGCAACATGTTTCACGAAGTCATCTTGAGCCACAACAGAGGTCTGGAGCTTGTTTTTGCCCCAAATGCTTAGCAAGCCAGTGGGGTGTTGGCTTATGCTTTACGTGTAACTTTCACAGCCATAAGGTTGAAAGATTTCTATTTTGTTTCATGACAATACTTACAATGTAAGTAAGGTCTTTGGAGCAAAGACTGTGTTTTCTGGTTATTGTATGCCTGTGCAGAATAAGAGGGCTGCAGTAGTCTAATTATTAGTAGTGTAGAAGCCTGCTGCTTCTTGCTTGGTAAGGAGCCTTTTCCCACCTTTTGTTGGTGTGTATAAAGCAAATACTTTATATTTGTGTGTATCCATAGCGCTTACAGTTTGTGTGGATCTGCTTTCTGGATGAGGCACCCTCTCCAGGTGTTTATCTGGCACTTGTAATCTGTTTTTCTGAGATCAGGTCAGCTAGCAGTGAGCACTGTGGGCACATATGAACCTTGGATCTTGTTAGGGAGAATTGGTGGTCTGTGGTCATTGTGACATGTGGTGTGTAAGCAAGCAGTTGTCCTGGTTTAGGGCAAATTTGTGAGCAAACTTTCAAAGAGGTCCCTCTGAAAAGCAGATTCAAGCAGCCCCTCCCCCAACTGGTTTGGGAAAAGATATCCTTGGAGAAAAGTGGAAAAAACCTGTTTATTTAACAAGAAAAGTATTCACAAGCATAAAAAGTGAATAATATTGACCAGTAAAACCTCTTGCTGTTCTGAAGAGATGGCCAATTCAGAAAGTCCTTGTCAAGGGATGCAGCTCAGCTTGCTCAGTCTCTTATCAGTCCCTCCTGCACTGGAATGCAGCGTCCCAGGCTCTGGTGGGCCACAGGTGTCAACTCCTGGTGTTCTTCTGGGTTTTCAGTCCAGAGCAGGGCTGATTAGTTCCAAGAAAAAGAAATGCCACAGTCCCAGGAACTCCTCTGGCTCAGCTAGCTAAAAACTAGAAGCAAAGGAGAGCTCTCTCCTGCTGTCCAGGCTGCAGGTGACACAGTCCTTGAGAAGGAATGGGGGGGAGCAAGTGCAGTTCCCGCAAACAAACTGTGCACTTCTTTCTCCCCACCTTCGCTCTCGGAACCAGTCCCACAGGTGCAGAGCTAAACATTCAGCATAAACAGAAGAGACAACTGGGGACACAAGCATCATAAAGTCATCCTAGGAGAGCAGGGCAGGACTGTGTTCTGCTTTAAAATTGGCTTGATTGGCTGCTGGCTGGATCCTTCCAGACTCAGAACCTACTAGCTGGGGTGAATGGCATACCAAGAGGGGCTGTGCAGGGTGCACCCTGTGCCTGTCTCCCAGTGCCACAGAGGATTTATGGGATCTGCCATCAGCTCTTGCTGTGAATCACTGCTGGTGCCTTCACAGCTCCTGTGAAAGTTTGTGGAGAAACAGGGTGTGTTCCCGTGGCTGTCAGATGTGTGGAAATTGCAGTGTGTGGCTCACAGATCAGAGAAGCTGGATTCCCCGTTCCTAAGGCTGGGTAACAGAGAGCCACTGAGCACAATCTTATGCTGGCCCACAGAGGTGATCACCTGGGTTGTCTCTCCAGATGAATTTCAGTGCATGTGTAGGTAAGAGTAAAGCAGGTAGGACGAAGGTTGCCTGTTTTTGTGAGAACCAGCCTGGCTCGTTGACATGCTTGTTTCCAAAGCTATAGCTCTTAAATTATTTCAGTCAAATAGGTGACATCAACATTAAAAAAACCAAAAAAACAAAAGCACCCAGAAACACTCTTAAGACTGAAAGTTACATTGCTCTTTATCATGTATCTAGTAACTTGAAAGAAGTCTTGTGTCATTACCTTTGAAATCTGATGTGTAATTTACCTTTGTTTTTGAAGGATCCTTTGGTGGTAAACCTGTCCAGCCCGGGACCTTTGACTTCAGCAATGTTCTTATTCCTTCACAGCATGAGGGAGGCTGGAAAAGGTCCTCTGTCTCCCAAAGTGCTGTTCAGCCAGCTTTGTCAAAAGTATGTATTGTGTCCTCAAGCTCATCTTTCACTTACTTTCTTAATTTTAGTTTCCAGTGATATGTTTCTAAGTGTGTAATATCTGTTGTCCTTTCTAAAGAAGCTGTTGGATTTTTACCAGGCAGTCCAGAAAACATCTTCATGTTTTAAAGCTGAAGGACTCCTTGTGCACGCCAGGGTTGTACCTGCTCTTCTTGTAGTGTGTGGCTCAGTTCATAACCATGGACATTCAACGGGCTTGGAACTGAGTGTGAGGGGGCAGAAGAGGGAATGGTAAAACTGCAGGAAATAGGACCTACCTTCCAGGTTTTGTTTTTTGTTAGCATAAAGCTGTGCTAACACTACCAAGTGTATGTAGGTGTTTTGTAAAAAGGAATAGGATTTTAAATGGGGAACCTCTGCTATGATGTCTAACCTTAGCATCAATTCAAAATTAAAAAGGGTCTAACAAGTAAAGACCTGAAGCAATACTGAAATGGCGTATGGCTCCAGATTGCAAAGAGCTTAAGCCCTAAAGAAACTCCTGTTTCTTGGTGTGGAAAATGCTTACAGTGGTGCTTTTTAGGTACTTTCAATTATGATGCAAACAGTCTTGCTTTTTAAAACACCTGTAGAAGATCTACTTAAAAGTTGATACAAATATTTAAATATTGACTTACCAGTAACAGAATCTGTAGAAGCAGAGTAACTGGAGGATGCTATATACAAATCTCATATTTAAAAAAGAATAATGTTGCATGATAATTTATTTGCTACAGTATTATTGCATGAAACTTTAAGCATTCTGCAGCACAAGAATTAGGAGGAAAGTTGCAGCCTCCTGCCATGAAGTTCCAGGACAAACTTATTAAGCAGGAGTGGATTTAAAATATCGTAGAAAGAAACAAAAGCTTTTAGAATAGAGCAGGGACAAAATAATTCTGTAAAAAAGTAAATTTTATCCTCAAAATTCAGCTTCAGAGATTTAGTATTATATTTTTTCTATTATACTTCCTTTTGATTCTTTTGAGCTGTAATAGGAAATGTGTGTAAAGTTACCTTACAGCATTTTTGAGTTAAACAGCAGTGTTTTTGTTTAGCATTATCTACCTGGAAGAAAAATATATTGGGAAGAAAAGTATATTGTTTTCTCACTCCTCCTTGTATTTCAAAGCTATCTCAAAAAAAAGTGAATGTAAGAATTAAATTTGGCTGAGAAATGGAAAGAAAATTATTGAATAACAACAGTAGTTGTTTTTTTTCCCAGTGAGTATTAAGGATTGAAGGGAAGAATGATGTAAAACATATTTTGAAGCCCACCTTAGCAAATTCATTGTGAAATAATCACAATGCAGTGCATTTCAGATGGCATGGTATTTTTAGAAGTGACAGGTATTTTGTGTCTGCTTTATGTGTGTTTGTGCAGTCAGCAAGTGATATCAGTACTAAATCAGCTATCTAGTTCTTTTGTTGTTGTCTTTTGATCATTAAGATGTGCATACACTTTAACTAGCTGCTAAAATGGAAGCATTTTAATGTTGTCAGCAGACTTCTGCTATTTAGACATACATCTGTCAGCTCCTACCATCTCTTACTTTCATCCCTATTTCTTACTTTTGTTATCTTTGCATAACACCACTTAGATACCAATCCTTTACTAGCTCTACTATCAACAACAAGAGTGTCAGCCACATCCTGTTAGTGAGAAGTTAGATGTTCAGGGGTAGTAAGGAGCTGGACAGGTATGACAGAAGGTTTTGGTCTTTGGATTGTTTTCTCATTGTTGGTGACAGAACAAGAAAAGGGAGGGTTTCAGAAAATTCAGCTCTGTGTAGTGGTAAAAGTAGAAGAATGGGAAATCTTTATCTTTGCAAGCTGAATACATTTACTATTTATTAGGTTTAACAGTATGAATGCAGCGTTCTGCCATTTTTACAAAGCCTTTTTCTTTCTTTTGTTTTAAAGTTGGCTTTCTAGTTTTCATCAAAGTTGAAATGCAAGAGAGAGCAGGGCAAGATAGCAGGAGTTTCAGCAAGGAAGAAGTCTGTGTTACTGCAGCGTTCTCTGTAAAAATGCTTCTTGAATGCTGCCAAGATGTCGTGTTAATGAAGTAATCCTAGGGGCAGGCACTACTTGTGGTCTTCATATTGCATTAGCACAAACTCTTTTTATTTAACAAACAAAGTTCAAACAAGTTTCCTAAAGAGAGGACCGGATGATTGTGTAAAAGGAAGAACTACACTGACACAACTACTGGAGAGAAGGACATGGAGGAAGGCATTACTCTTCTGATAGTAATGTTTTGGGTTTATATATATTACATGAAAGTTTGCTGACTCCAGTTGCAACCTGTTTTTCTTTTTTTTTTTTCTTTTTAATTCATTCTTTCCCCATCACAGATCTTGCTGTCTTGATGCAAATATACAGTATATCACCATACTTTTCTTCAGTAAAGAATGTATGAGGGTGATTGTACAGATAGTATTGGATAGAAAAGGGTGCAGATGCTGCCTTGTTCAGCTGCAGTTCTGGCAACTCCGTGAGAGGGATCCCAAACCCTGCAAGTGGATAGATGTTCACTGCTCAAAAGCAGTAAGACAACTGGAACACAGTCATTTTCAACTGCAAACTGCTTCTTTAAGAGTCTGAGGGGATCATGGTGTGAAGTTCGTAATCCTGTGTATAAAAGGACATTTGTGGTGCTCTTCTTTTTTTATTAAATGATAAAATAAAAATATGATACCAAGTGTTAATTTTATCAAGTGGTGGAGTAGCCAGGTTGAAGAAGGGGAGAAGAAGAAAAGAAGTGGATGAGTCTTTCTATAGCAACTGTTTAGCGTCTGGTACTAATTCATCCACTGTTAATTTTGTTAGTGTTGCAGCTGTCAGATGTTTTGCGAGGACAGATTGTGAGCATAGCTACGGGGCCCTTCTGTTGGTTTTCCACTATGCTGAATATCAGGACTGCAGACTTCTGACTTATCTGGAGACTTAGTGACTAACGCAACGCTCATGTATTAAGAGGACATAAATTTTATTTCCTTTATTAATTATGATTCAATAATTTTATTGGTGGAAGAAAGCTTAGTTTTGTGTAGCAAGTAAGTGTCACAGCATATAAGTGATGAGTCCAGAAAGGAGTTACAGAATTTAGCTGCTTCAAGCCTCTATTAAATAATTATTAACAGAGATATTTTATTGCTACATTACCATGCAGAAAAAAATACTTCCCTTACAAAGATTTTATTGGTGTTCACAAAATCTACATAAGTCTTCCTTCTCCAAAGACTGTTATTCATCCTTCCTTCTCATATGTAGAAAGTAAAACTTAAGGCAGAAGTGGGACTGGCAGAATGGAGGTCATGTGTGGTTAGGACTGTTGATATTAACAGAACAATAGTTTTGGAGGGGAAACCTAAACAATTCCACATTTACCACTTCTGAGAGGAAATGCTAAGGAAAACTAAGGTGATGTTATACAAGATATAGGAGATAAAGGAAACGGGATTTTTCTCATTAAGGAGTCTTTTTGAGCCTTTTCTTTTGAAGTAATACTGCTTTAGGAAAAATATCTTAGAAAATATTTTTTGCTTGCTTATTTTTCCCATTTGACTTTTACCATTTAAGTAAAATAGCAGCAGAACACAATTTATCTTTCCCTGACCAGTAGTTACCAACTATTCTGTGTCCTTGTCTTGCTTCCATGTGCCTTGCTGGTGGTGCTGCGTCATGTTGAGGAGCTCTGACGGAGGAGATTACAGCTTCTCTGGACAGTGGCAGTTGAGAGATTGCAAGTCTTATTTTTTCAGCAAATTTTGTCAGAGTTTTCATAATTTTAGGAAGAAGTTTATGAGTGCAAAGTAGACAAATTGCATGTAAGAGTGTATGTTGGCAGCAATCATCTGCACATGTTCCTGAACTTTATGTTCACTTCTGCTCCAGAGGATGACCTGTGTAGCATTTTGGAGAACACACGTATTTTCAGTATGTGGTATTGGTGGGCTGTGTAAGCAGAGCTTACAGAAAAATGAAGAAGAAAACCAGTAATTTTATTAGGTACATTGGCAGTGTATTCTCCATTTGGGTTAACCAGAATTTAGGGAGGGGCAACAAAAATAGGCAGCCTTTATATCAACAGGGATTTGAATATTGGGAGTTTAGGCAGGAGAGAACATGAAAAGAAGACATTACAGCAAGAGAAGACAATGAATGATAAATCAGCTGTGCTTTAATTGCCCTCCTAAGAGTTCAAGGAACTGTCTATGAAACTGAAAGGCAACAGATTTAGAGCCAGGGGAAAAAAAAGGGAGTTTTTAAAATATTTTATAGGGCTAACCTATGGAACTTGCTGTCAGAGCAGAATGATGTTGGAAATCTTAAAGGACTCAAAGGAAGGAAGAATAGATCTGGTGCATTGCAAGAAAGTAGAGATATCTCATTTTCCCTTTTGGGGGAAGGTGAGACAAAAAAGATGAAATAAATCGGCCAGGACATCCAAAGGAGAGCTAAGTACTGTCTATCCGTGCCCTTCAGATAGTACAGCTGTGCCTGGTGTTATCTGTTACTTACATGTGGAGGCAAGCCCTTGTTTGGTTGGGCTCCTCCCAAGCACCTCCTACCGAGCAGAACTCTAGTGTATGTACTGCATTAAAGGATTCCTGTGCATGTTGCCTTACAGAAAAAAAATCAAATATTGTCTTCTGTTTCCAAGTGCCTATTGTTGTTTCTAAAGTTTTCCAAGGTATTAGGCTATCTTCTGCACAAAGATAGTAATTCTTGAAAGGATGATTTTGGAAAAGATTTTTATTAGAGACAGTGAAAGTATGTCAGCTCTGTGCAGTATGATCGAATGACTTTCATTGTATCCCAGTTCTGCTTTAAAAGCATAGTTTAATTTCCCTCAAATTTATATAATATAGGAATTAAAACTATTAGGTTCTTTTTTTCTTTGAAATACGATGTTACTATGTAGTTTTTGTTATTGGAGCATTCTAGGAAGTAGATCTTCATGAAAAGTATTTCATTAACTGACAGTCAAGCAATTATAACTGGTCTCCAGATGAGCAACGAGAGGGTAGCTAAGATGTCACAGTTGTCCTTCACCACTTATGGCCATTAGCAGGAGTTCAACCTGTTCTGTCATTATCCTGCTGACACTGTACAACAGGTTGTATCGCATTGGCACTGGCTTCCATA
The DNA here is from genome assembly GCF_015227805.2 of Hirundo rustica. Lineage (NCBI taxonomy): Eukaryota > Metazoa > Chordata > Aves > Passeriformes > Hirundinidae > Hirundo > Hirundo rustica. The sequence continues at coordinate 75,047,531 of NC_053452.1, forward strand.
TGTCAGCACATCTGTGAGCGGTCAACTCAACCAACCATCTCCAAGGCCCCCACTTTTGCCAAGGATATTGCTTGAAGCATATTTTCAAGGAGACGAGAGCACACATCTTTTAGTTGTCAGATTTCTGTGTATCAGCATGGATTAATTCCTTTTTCTTCTCTCATACTGGTTTATAAGTGTAGGAAGTTTCCAGTAAATGCATTGTGAGGTGTGAAATTTCCGCCTTTCTTTTTATTGTTGTTTTTTTGTTTCTCTTGTGGCTTCCCTTCTCAAAACAAATGCACTAATTTCAAATGTTTTTCCACAAAACGTGAGATATTTAGAATTATATGCAACATTACATAGCATACTTTGTACATGAATGACTGATTAAATATATTTTAAGCTGTGTTAGCAATGACATAATTTGTCAGTCCAAGTAAATGACTCAACCTTACAGGGAATCTTTACAAGTCACTTTCCCTACCACTTCACTTTTAAAGTGGTAGCTGTTACATTCCCATCGTCCTTGTTTCCATTAATATCAGGCATATAGATTTAGTGCAGGCCCTGAGAAGCCTAAATAATCTTGTACTTGTAAATGCACTGTAAATCAAAAAAACCCAAAACAAACCAAAATGAAAAACTTCCATGGCTGAATTATTTTCCTCCTCCCTAATTTAAGCTAATAAAACTGTGTGTAATATGCAGGTAAATTATTTTACTTTGAAATACAAATTACTACCTGAATTTTCACCTGAAGTGATTTTCTGTATACTCATCAGTGGGAGGTTGCACTGCAGTAACAAAAAGTATGTGTGGGGCTTTTTCCTGATTTGCACTGAAGACTTAGTCCTGTGAGGTGTCTCTGCAGTAAAAAAAACTCTCCTGTAACAGTGACAGAGTTTTTGCTTGCTCCTTTGTCAAGTAATTATGAATTTTTCTTCCCTTTTATTATAGTATCTCTTGCAAAAGTCCTGCTTTCATTGCAAGAAAAAAAAAAAAAAAAAAATCCTATTAGTACCAGGATCCAGAACGTGTATATATTGCTGTACTAGAGCTATTAATGTGCCTGTACAGGAGGAGATGGGCTGAATATACTCATTGATTCTCACTGCCTGAGGAAAACAAGAAATTTCTCATAAATTAATGATAATACTGTGGCTAACTCACCAGATTTCTCAGAATTTAACTGATTTTGGCATTTGGGGTTTTTCAGATTCCTGGATGTTCAATGAGAGAAAACAGTTTTTATGAATTGAAAATTGAAACTGTGCATGCATGCAAATGTGCATGCAGCTACATGTGTTATTTACTTTTTAATCTGTATTGGGTGTTTTATTGGAACCAAAATAAAGGTTCAGTGCTTTTCAGAAAGTATTTGCAATTTATAATCAAATTTATTAGAAGTAAAATATGTGATTTTAATAGACAAAAAGGCATTTTAGGAATATTAAACAAAATATTTAAGTTTATTTCCATTTTTTAAATCTGAAAATAGTTTTTGAGGTTGACTTGCTTATGAAAAAACAAAATCACTTTCAAAAGAATGTTTAAAAAAGTCACCCACTCTACTGATTCCAGATTTTATAGTAAGCCTCCCAGTACAGTAGCATCATTAAATCATTTTAAACCGGGGGATATTGTCAACTTTGTTTCAAAAACTAGACATGAAGTGCAAATGTGGGAGTATCTTATTTGTAAATGTGAGCATTGTTGTATCGCATATGCAAATTGATATTTGCATATGCAAAATACATTATGCATTTGCATAAGCAAATGTATAATTTTAGGCATTGACCTTAGATATCTGCGTTGTCGCCTTCAATTCCTTCTCCAGGAGGCACTTCTCCAAGTGCCTCCAGGGAGCAGTTCAAAGCTGGGACCCCTCTATCACTATCCTGCCTGTAGCCCATGTCTGCTGTGCCCTAACGTGGCATCTTGACACCTTGCCCAGCTTTGCATTTTACTGTGGTAGGCACGTTGCACATCTGGAGTGTTTCTGATCACCTTTAATTTCTCCTGTCCATGAGCAGAAACTTCTAAGGCAAATCTGAGCAGCTTTAGTGTATGAGTGGGATGAAGCCTCACTAACCCTCAGGAACCCTGAACAGCTGAAGAGCTTTGCTGGGCAAGTGAGATCATTGTGCTAGGGGAAATACCAGTATGTATTTGCAGCTCTGAGTACTGGCTAGCCACAGCACACAATCCGCGGTTCAGAGTGAAAACTGGTTCAATAAAATCAAGGAGCTGAGCGAGTGGTTGGTTTTTCTGGCAGCTCTGCCAGTTTGATAAAATTCCTGTTTGAGCTGTGCTAATCCAGGTGTCCCCTGTTCTGGGTTTTGGAAGGGATGTGCATGGTTAGGCCTGTGTGTGCTCACCTGTCTGCAGCAAGAGTTACAGCTGCCATTTGGTGGCATTACTGGGAATTCAAAAATCTACCCATTGCAGTTATGAGTAACTTGCTCTAGGGGACCCTGCTTGGGCAGGGAGGTTGGGTTAGGTGGCCACCAATAGTCTCTTCCAACTCCTTGTGATCCTGTGGAATTTCATTTTATATTAAGTAGTTTGAGACTATAATTAAAGATCTAAAGGGTAACCTGCCTGGAAAGACAGGTATAGTTTGGTCAGTCAGTTACATTTAATGTGAATAGAGATGTGTTAATAGTGAATACCATTCACTCATTTAGGGTTGCAAGATCCTGAAGGTTTAAACTATTTATTTTATTAGAAGCCAGAGGCTGTGGTAAGGAGAACATCTTAAGGATCTATCCATGTACTCATAAGTTTATTTTTTCTAGTTTCTATGCAATCTACGCCTAAAAATTATTATATTTAGAGTACATTTAGATGCTGTGAATAGTAAAAAAAGAATTCAGTGGTTCTTGAATGGTATTGATTGATGCTACTGAATGGCTAAAGTGTTAGCCCTTTGCAGTTGCTTAAAAGATCACTAGTGTAAACAGGAGCATGGTCAGACACAGATGTTTTTCCTCTTCTGGCTTCTGAGGGTGATGTGATGCTGCTGGTGATCTAAAAGGACTGTTCATGCACATTTGAGATTTCTCCTCGATTGAGAAAAGGGTGAAATAACAAAAGAGGTTAAGCACTTGGAAAATCTTCTTTCTATCTCTTCTATGACATTGGGAATGTCTGGTGGTACAGAAGCACTGGTGTAGTCTGTCAGGAAAGGGCTGCTAGCATGGATGAGTTGCATAAAGAGTTAAACTCTACTGGCAAATCTGTATTTTAGTCAAGCCATGCTCGACAGAGTCAAACTGCAACCCAGGTTCAAGTGCAGCCTTGTTGGCAAAATTGCCTGCTGCACCAGGAGCTTCCTAAAGCCCCAGGAGATTCTGCAGGGATTGTACCTATTTGTACCCCGGCATCCAACAAGTGTCTGATGTTGACATTGTCTTGTTAAGAATCTCCCAAGATAATTTTAAATTCTTTACTGTTTCTTTCATAGGGCTCCTCGATTTAAGGGATTCCAGCAGCAAGACAGCCAGGAGCTTCTGCACTATCTGTTGGATGCAATCAGGATTGAGGAGACAAAAGTAATGTCTTTGTGTGTCTTTTAAAAGTGAACTAAGAGTAACTGCTTCAATGTTCTTCATGTTCCCAATGTTTTAAAGATGTACTTAATGAAGTAAGAGTGTCTATTTTCATTATCTTGAGAAAAACAATTTTTAAAAAAGATACTTAATTATGTTCATGTTGATTTGTTAAAATAGTTGATTGGAATCAAAGTTTCAGTTAGTAGTAGGAATATGGTAAGTAGAACAAGAGAACTTTGGGAATCCAAGTTGTTTGCCTTTAAAAAAAAAGAAAAGTAGGGGAAAAAAGGACATCTGAGACATCAAGAAAGAAAAGGTAGGACCTCTGCATTAGCTGACAAAGTGAATTTTTAAAGCTTTGGAACAAAAATCAGCAGTTCTTAGCTATGGGCCTGCCCATAAGTTTTGTCTGAAAATTTTCTCTGAAAACTGGGGGGCGGGGGGTGGGGGGGCAGGCAAGGTGTGAAAATCTTGCAAAGTTTCTTGTGTCTCTTGAAAGTGTGAAGAACTCCTTATTTTATCAATAAGTTGCAGCTTTTCATTGCTTAGAATCTACATCCAAGTATGCGAAGCGTAGAAGCAGTTTGTTATATTGAAAATGTCCCTGTGTGAGGTTTTTTTGTTTTTTTTCCTTCATTACTTGTGCTTCCTGCATTGTTCATGCAAGAAAGGGAGTGCTTAGTTGCTATTTTGACCATCAGATTTAATCTAGTTTACTCTTGGACCTCTGGAAAAGTCATTCTTTTCAGATGATACTTTGTGGTATATGGCCTTTTCTAGGCCTCCTCTAAAGGAAGCCCTTAAATCTTGTATTGACCAGAGTACTTCCTCTTCCCTTTCATTTAGTAACCTGATGAATGTAATGATCCTGAGCTGAATTATCTCACAGATAAGATGTAAAGCTGTGTCTGAGCCTGATTCCTGGCACTACAGTAGAGCTGAACAAATCCCCATCCTGCCAGAATACTAATATTTTTTGGTCTTGTCAGCATTCTTGATTATAAACAGAACTGAACTGCAAGAAGGCACAGTTAAACCTTGACACTCGTGCTTAGAAAATGATGTCTTGAACACAGCACAGAGCAGAAGCAGCTGACTTCAGTTAGAAAACAGTTGTTAATATTTTTGCAGCAGAGGGAAGCTTTATTATTTTATTTTTTTGATTTTCTTGTAACGAAAGGTGAAAACTATGTTTTTTTGAGAAAGGAGGAGTCACAGAAAGCAGGATTACTACAACAACTAAGCTGCTTCTCCAGGAGGTGCTTGTGCTTTCCCCTCAAGTCAGTCTCCTGTCAGCTTCAACAGTGGATGTGCCATCATTGCAATAACCTGCATTAGCATTTGCCTTTGGAATAATTTATTATTAGAGAGCAGTGACAGCTACAGTACCTATCTCAAAAGAGTGGTGGAAGATGGTAAAAATTTACGGTGATTTTTGGGCAGTATTTCTGCCACTCCATCACTGGGCAGAGAGACGTGGATGCCACCCTGCCCTGCAATTACATCCCACTGCTGCCCTAATGGTGCATGACTGCAAACACATCTTTATCACCTCGGGGTGCTCTGCCACCGACAGTACTAGTAAAAGCTCTCTCTCCCCCCCGTCTCTGTTTTTTTTTTTAAATTATCCCATGTTTCAGGACTGTAGATGGCAGACAACCAGCTGGGCACAGGCAGGAGCCTGGCCATCCCTGCTTCCCTATCCCTGTCAGAATTAGTTGTTTTTAAACCCTTAGTATTGATGAGAAATACATATGATGCATAACATAGCACTAGTTATAGGAGCTAACCAAAAATCCTGTTATACTTTTGCCTCTTCTGTGTGGTTCTGTGTTTTTATCTGACACCAGCGCCGAACTTTTTGATATTCCTGAGGAAAAGTTTTAAAATGTGTACACAAGTGGACTTTTAAGCTAAAAGCGTGGCCATACAACAATAAAGATGCCACAGTGTCTGCTGTCCCCAGCAATGTGGGCTGGAGATGGTTTCACACCAGGGCCTGAAGTGGCTGAACCCTGCTGCTAATTGATTAATGTCTGCTGCCATTGTCCACAGCACCCTGCCCATTCAAAGACTATGTCTTTCTTTGACCTAAATAAATGGTTCAACGCGCTAATCCCAACAAAAGGGTTGCTTATGGCCCTAAACCCATTTATGGTGCTCAACTTCATGAATTACCTATTGATTAATCCTTTTAGTATATTGTTGGCTTCAAGATGAACAAAGCTGAGCTCGGGGCAGCGGGAGTTAATTCACAAGCCAGGTCACATACTCATAAGGTCGGAGTATGACTTGGTCTGATGGCTGTCTGAACTGGAAACCAAAGCTCTGACACTGTCTGTCATCCTCACACTACAGTGATATGTGGCTTGGAAGTGTGATTTGCTGCCTGGAAACTAGTGCCATTTATTAATCTTTTCCTGTTAGGACAGAGGGTTTGAGTTGCTTGCAGAAGGTTTGGTGTCACCATTTGTCTCTTAGAATGGTACTTTGCTCTAAGTGTGACTTCAGTATTTAAATATAAATGTCTTTTGCACACCAACAAGGGAGACTCATACATGTTACTAAAGTTTGTGGATCAGAGAGACAGGACATTTGCTAGGAAAAGGGAAAGCACAGGTCATGCATGCTAGCTAGAGTCAGGGGACCTGATTCATCCTTCTGCTTCTCTCTCTGCAGCATGTCAGAGGTTGGGCTTTTCTACCAGCCCATGCAATTCTGCTGCTAGGAATACAATGTCTCTTGACCTCCAGGCAGTTGAGAAATAGCAGGGAGAAGCACCCCCTGTCTGGAGGGGCAGCTACGACTCATTAATGAATTTGCTTCTTTCTGATCCTTCTTTCAAAACTGTCATTCTTAGGATTTTTTTTGAGTAAACATTGATATCATTTACATGAATTTGTAAGAAGTTTTCTTTCTCTTCTAAGGTTTTACAACATAACTCTGGAACTGGCAGTGTTAGAAAATAAACAGAAATTATAAAAATATACCCCAAATGCAGTAACTGAAGTCTGGCTACTGAAAGACCCTTAGCTGCCCTCCAAGTATTTAGTATCTTAGTCAATCAGTGTAAGTCCATTTGCAGTGGGAGGAATGGATAGCATTAGTTCACTGAAAATCTTAATTTCTTGGTAACCTGTGAAGTGCCCTATGATGGTTCCCTTTTAAGAGAAGGAAATTTTTAGATGAATATCTACTAAAGTTAAGCTCATGTAGTTTTGACATTGTTAGCAAATAGCAACAATAATTTTACAATATTAAATTACATTTATTTTATGGAAATAAGACAAAATAAAATCTAATCATATATGACTAGTTTTTAGAATGTTTACACTTAAAATACTTGGGGGTTTTTTTTGTTTTTTATTTGCTTCTAGCGTATACAAACTGGTATCTTAAAAGCATTCAATAACCCAACAACTAAGACAGCAGATGAAGAAACTAGAAGAAAAGTCAAAGGTATGCAACTCTTTATTGAAAACTTCTAAAATTGCACTAGTCTTTAAATACTGTTTTCTTCAGAACTGCCTATTGCCAACAGATCCAAAGTGCTGTAATGGCCAGACTTTATTCTGTGTTACCCTAGTGCCACCTAGTGTGTACATAAAGTGTAGAGAGCTTAGTATGTGCTGACTTGACTCTTTGGATCCAGGAGAAAGACCCCCAACGTTAATCCATCTCTTAATAATAGGTAGAATTTAATTTTGTTTTCTAAAATAGCCTGCTCTATATTTGTTACACAGTCATAATTACTTTATACTCAGAGAGGCCACTTTCCATAAAGCAAACTGATTTCTGTAATTTGGCTGGTACTGTCAGCACTCTAAATACAATTACAAAGTCAAGATAGGCAGCTGTTCCTAAAGAAGGCATTTTTTCAAAAGAAGAGGTGTGGTGTTGTTGTTTTTGTGGTAGTGGTTTTTTTTTTATTTTTTTTTTAATGTGTTTATTTATTCAGTAGTTCTAATTTGGGAAATTTTGTTTTAATGAAAGTCCTAATGATTGAGATGTTTTGTAAGTAATCCTTCCCAAAACCGCAAAAGTTAAGGCATAAAGATGTATTAGAAAAGGATTTTGTTGCATGTTTTAGAGCTTTATAACTGCAAAAACCATTTTGAAAGGGTGATAATATCTCTGTTTACCCCAGTGTCTATATCAAGGCAAAGCAGTATTTTGTATTCAAAAGAAAACTGAGATTTAAAAAGCTTCTTCTTAAGAGATACAATATTATTACTCTGTTTCAGAAGATGGGGAAGGGAGGGATTAAAGGGAACTTGCCCACTAAAATATTTTTAAATGTTGAGATAACACAATGTATGATGTATTAGTTACTGTATTGTGTTCAAAACATTTTGAATATGTTTAAAATTGTGCTTTCATAATATATCTGGAAAAGAATTTTGTTGTACTTATAGTGTGGCATTGGATGTGTTATTTTTCACATTTAAAAAAGGCAATGTTTTTTCAGCATATGGAAGAGAGGGTGTGAAGATGAACTTCATAGATAGGATCTTTGTTGGTGAATTGACTAGCACTGTCATGTGTGAGGAATGTGAAAATGTAGGTATTCTGGAATTTGGTTTGATGTGGAATAGATCACATACTGGTTTGATTACATTGTCTTGAAAGTATAAAATTGTGTTGCCAATTTTATACTTGTTTGTTTGTTTGTAAAAATAAGACTTTATTGAAAGTTTCCCATTTGAAATGATTTATTCCTTCTTTAAAGCATTATCCTCCCAAACCTAAGAAGAGAGATCCTTTGAATTCAAAAAGGATTCAAGAACTGGGCTTGATTTTACATCTGATTTAAGGCTGGAGGTTCCAAATTCTACAATCATATATGTTATGTGCCTGTGTTATTTGATATTTTTGAAACACCTATTTTAAAACATAAATCCTCCTGCCTGTTCTTCTGGGATACTCCTGAAAATTGGAAATTACTTACTTTGAACTAGAATGAGTGGGAAAATGCTGAAATGATTTCTTTTGCTTTGAAGTATTTTTTATAATTAACATAATAACCCTAATGAACAGTATATTCCTTTCATAATTAATATTACTGACATTCCATCATAAATGCTTTTCATGATTCTTATAATTTTCTTTTAAGTTTGACGGAGAAAAATCTTAATTGCATGACTTTTCTAGTTGAATGTTACATTTATGTTTGGTTTAAAACATTCTATTTCATATTATAGAGATTAAGTAAATTAATCAATCTGAAAATTTAAGCACAGTCCTGCAGTGCCAGGTAAACTTCCCTGTGTGTGATGTGCAGATTACTCCTCAATGTGCTACTAGTACCAATGAAGAACTTTGACCATACATAAAATAGAGGTTGTATGTATTTTGCATGTCTCATCTGGTTTTGCTGGATTCTTATATTCTGCCTGCACAGGACTTGGTAATATACTAGCTGTAGCCCTTTGAGGGAGAGTTTAGTGTTCATTTCCCTTTGCCTGTACTGGCAAGATATTTTTGATACATGTTTTTCCATACAAACTGACACTTTAGAGGAATCCCGGTTTGAACTTCGCTCACCAGGCAGTCAGTCACTAGAGCTGCCTGCTTTTGATCTCATTTATTGCCTTACTGGAACCTAAACATTCCTGAGTTCCTTGCATAACAGGTAAAAATAAGCTTGCAGTCCAAATGTCGCAGGTGGAATATGGGGTCACAAATACAAGAGAAGGGACATGGTGACAGTAATTGATGGCATGACTGTGACAAATATACAACATGATTTTTACCGCTTTTTTTAAGGTTTTGTTTTTCACAGTCTTTTCAGAGGTAAGATAAGTCAGTTTTGGAAGGAATTCAAGAACAGCAAGGGAAAGAGCCTAAGGAACTTAGTGATAAAGGCACATGGAAAGTGATGAAAGAGATTGTCTTTAGGTATGCTTTGCAAGATATTTTCAGTTTATACATGGCAAAATGAAACCTCAGTACAAAAAAAGAAGTTGCTTTTTTTCATGTCCCTTTTCCCCTGTAATTTGATTTGTTTTACCGATTAGTATATAATGTAAAGAAATCTAACAAAGCTTTTGACTGTAACCAGTAAGACTGACTTACTCTTAACTGAGAGCATGAGATTAGAATCTGTCACTTAACTGTCATTAACCAGTCCTTGCTGCACAACAGCTCAAACCCCTGTGCAGAAGTGTCCAGAATCAGGAAACTCTAAAAGGTAGCTTTCTGCAAAATGGTACCACAGAGGCCCATGTGACTTGAAAATCCATCTGGAGCTCAGAGAAAGCGAGCACCAGACTGCTTCAAGTCAGTTCATGCCCAGGTGAATGGCCTTGCCCTTTACCTCTACATGCTGAAGTTTTGTGTGGTATTAGAAAGACAATTTGAGTGAACTTAATAATTTTTTTTAAAAAGTTAGTGGGAAGTTCTTCATTGTAGTTTCATATATCATGTAAGTAATCAGCTTTTGTTTAGTTTTTGATAATAAATTGATTAAACAAAGGGAGCTATGTACTAAACTCATACACTGTTCTTTGTGTTTAAGTGCATTTTCTCTTTTTCTTCAAGATTTCAACAGTAAAAGAACCTTTCATTGATCTTTCACTTCCTATAATAGAGGAGAGGGTAAGAAACAGAATATGTAATACATAACTATTGCTTCCAGTGGATTGTTTTTAATACTTTATGAAAATATTTATCCATGTACACATAGTTCTGATTTCAAGCCTAAAAATGTAACCTTGTCCATAAATACATGTACTGTTATCCATCTATTCAATATATGATTTTCCTTATATATATGGTCTTAAGTGCATATATCTTTATATTAGATAGTATGTACTTACATACATAGAATGATTATAAGGTGGTGGGATTCTTTTGTTTGGTTGGTTGGTTGGTTTTGTTGGGTTTTTTTGGAGGTCCAGAGAGTCAGATTCTAACTTGGATGGCATCTAGAGAACCTGAGTCGCTTGGGCTGATGTTTTCCTACAGGATGAGACACTTTAAAAATGGATATTTGAATTAATTTATTCTGGTGTTCTCAGCATTTCATGGATTTCCTCCATTAGCTGCAGAGGAACTGTGTTCCTTTGAAGGCATAAACTGTTTTTTCAGGACTTGGGCTTTTCATTTGAGAGTAGTGGGGGTGGGTTGGGAGCGGTTCTTCCTCCATCTTGCATATATTCATCTACATTTAAGAGAGAGTAATTAATGTAATATTTATTTCTGTTTAAAATGTATTTTTCTCGAAACACCAGTTTTTTTTCATAACAAATTCTTCATCTTCGTTGGTGCACTGAGTGCAGATGCCTGTGGGAGTTAAGGTTTTGAGAGCATTTTGAGTATCTGAGCCCTTGTGCTTCCTGGCTCCCATGTGTAACAAGGGAACTTGGTGCGTTCTGTTTGAGAGCAATTTCTGTGGGTGTGTAGCAGTCGCTGCACTTACTTGAGGATGGGCATTACTTTATAGTCAGCAGTTTACAAGTGACATGTGCTGCTGCCAGTTACACTGTGGGGTGTGTTGTCACAGGCACAGAGGACTCACTTAGTGGGACCTGTGTCCCTTCTGATGAAGTCACATCTCCTACAGCTACACATGTGCTTATAGAATAGTAGAATAGATTGTTTTGTATTATAGTACATACAGAAATTTTGTATCATTCCTATTCCTTGTGGCTTTCAGTTGAACCTTCAGAGATACTGACAGTGAGCTTATGATTAAAAAAAAATAGTAGCCTTATATCACAATTCAGGGGGCCATTTAATTGGTTTTATGTAGGTCTCTGTTTTCTGAAATAAAGGAAAAAATCCACCTACATTCATCTTTTTTGTGGGTTGCAAAGGAATACAAAATTGACATGTTGCCTTTCCTAATTTCCTGTCTAATTTCTTAGGTTGCAAAACCTGTGCCCTTGGGAAGAACAGGTAAAAGTAAAAGTGTACAGGAGGCAGATCTTGGTCAGTATAATTGTTCTTCTATCGGTACACTGAATAATCAACCCAAAATTGTCAAGAAACACACTTTAACAAAAGATAAGGTAAGAACTTAAGTACTCACATTAACCAGTCATCCTGAGTTAACTCAAGTTTCTAGGGTGACTGGGAACTTCTACGGAATTTTGACACATCAGCGGGGTTTTTTAGTATTCATATAGCTGACATAGAGTTGTTTTAAAATATTTAGGTCATCATTAGAAGCGTGAGAAATGACAGTCATTGGTAACCATTTAGCTTTCAGTTACAGGGTTTCGTTTATAAAGAAAAAATCTGCAGGCTAGTTTCAATTCATGTTGCTTTTGGGGCTGTTGTAAGGGTCTGTGCTCTGTACCTTCTATAGAAACTCTCCTGAATCAGGTCCTAACATATTAAACATGTGTGAAGAAATAACACAGTGTATAAAATTCAACATATAAAATATAACATATAGAAGAATGATAGGAGAAGAGAATGAGACAGAAGTAGAAAAAGGACATGAGGAAGAAACAAAGGAAAGGATGGAAAGAAATAGTGCAGAAACTGGTTATTATAGAAGAAAAGGCCTAAAACTCAAACTGTTGAGATGAATGGAAAGATTCCCATTGGTACCACTGGAATTTTGATCCAATACAAATAAAGGGGGAAAAAAAGGGAAGGAAATGTACTAGTTTCTTTTGGAAAAGTGGTCAAATAAAAGAAGGCAAGAAAAGAGTCATGAACATTTGCAAATCACTTAAAATTATGGCAGCTTTGTGGGTTTGTGTTTTTAAATCTGTAGGAGTAGTTTTTTTCTGGAAACAATCTTTTTATTCTTCTTGCAATCTTAATTTTAAAAAAGTCAACTTCAGGTAATATTCAAACCAGCAAACATCCTCCTAGGGATGCCTTAGTTAATTCTATGACAAATGCCTGCAAGGTGAGTTGAATTTTTTCTGGAGCTGCTCATCAGCAAAGGCCTCTCATGGGACGCCAGGGGAGTAGCTTAAATTTAGGAACCTTTTGGAAGCTTAAATTAGATTAAATGAATACCCTTTCAAATGTGCCATCTACAGCTGTCACAAAGTGAAAGTAATTAGTAGTGGGAAGTATTCATCTCACAGTAAGTATAATGCTCTTAGCTGACTGGGATGTAGGTTTCTAATCCTAAATTAGTTTAAAAAGGAAGGAAATCAGTTATCTTAAACACGAGAGATGGAGAATATAACACCATATAACAAACCCTCTATAATTTGCTTTGCATTTGTCACGTTTCGAAAGATTTGTTCGCTTACAAATCTGCTTCCTGTTTCTCCCCTCTATTACTGAATTAATAATGCCATAATTTACAGAATCAATTGAACCATGAGAGACGGCTTGCCAGAAAAGCTTCCTCAAAGGAAGAAGAAAGAAGTCCTGTTATCATGCAGGAAAAAGCCAAAAAGCTTGAGCTGGAAGGTAGCTCTGGCGTCCTGTACTCCAAAGACCCCTCTGCCTCTGCGGAGGCGGCTGTCAATGGAAGCCAGACGGAGGGCAGTGAGAAGGAAGCCAGCCGCTCCGAAAGCAGCTTTGATGCAGACAGCGAAGCCTCAGAAAGCGAAAGTGCTTCTAAGCAAACACCTTTGAGCCCACCCAGCAGCGTGTCTGGTGTGCACGTCAACCACTTAAACCCTAAAACGCCGCACAAGCCAAGCGACAGCAACGAAGAGATGATTTCCAGTGCCATATCCAAGCTTAGCTTCTGTGATCCTGCAAACGAAGATAAAAAATCAAGCTGTGGAGATCCAGCATTAGGTTTATCAAATAATTCCATGTTCTCAGTAGGCAAATCCTCACTGTCCCAAAACCCTCAAAATGCTTTCCAGACACTTTCCCAAAGCTACATAACTAGCTCAAAGGAATGTTCTGTTCAGTCCTGCCTTTACCAGTTCACCTCTGTAGAGCTCTTAATGGGGAACAACAAGCTTTTATGTGAGAGCTGCACAGAAAGGAAACAGAAGTATCAGAAGAAAGCCATCTCCACAGGTAAAGCGCTTGCACCTCTGGACAATTTCCAGCATTGCCTCCCAAAGCCTGTGTGCTAGCTGCTCTTCCATTGCTCCAGCATGGGCCTCCCTGCTGTGGGTAAATAGAAAATGTCTCCCCAAGCAAAACTTACTTGTAACAACTTAAAACTTCATCAGGCAATGGCAACAAGAATAGTTTTTATATTAGAACATAATCGTAGATGTAACATAGAATTCATTTTGCATCTTTATTCTACCCAAGATAAAGAATTTAAAGATGACCGTAAACTGAGTATGTGCATTGCTCAATGCTAATCTTTGCTGCTGTTTCTGTTCCTTACAATCCTCAAAGCTTTGAAATAAATGCTGTAATATTCAGCTCCAGTAGCTTACATACTCAGGGAAGTAATGTAATTATGTAGGGAAAAGAGGCAAAAAAAGAGAGTTGTAATGAAGAGAGAAAAGAAAAATTCCAAAAATTTGTAAGAATGGAGATGAGAGACAAGTACCTTTTTGTGACAGTGGTTTTCTTCAATGGTTGTATAGACCAAGCACACCATTAGAGTTCACCAAATAAGAAAAACAACTTAATGAAAAATGAATATTTTAGAAGCACTGGAGAACTGGGGGGTTTATGTATAGAAATTCAGAAGAATAAAAAAATTAGGATCTTCTGATAATTTGTAAGTACAATAAAGGGAGTTTGTATAATAACAAAAAATTGCCTGCTTGCTGTGTGTTTATAGATATCTGGAGAGATATAAGTTAAGCATGAGTAAATCATTTGTGTTTTATTATCATTCCTTTAATCATCATTGGACTGTAAGTGCTATATAAATAACACTTTGGTTCCATGAGCACCATGGAAAAGGAAAATCAGCTCACAACTAATCATTATTTATTTGTTCCTCCTAAAACAAAAGATGTAAGAGGTCACCCAATTAAAACATTAAATGCTCCATTATACCTCAAATGAACTATTTTCTTTTGAACATATTAAAACCAGTAAATGAATTTTTTCAGCAAAAACAAATGCTAGTGGCATGCTCTCTTTTGCTGTGGAGCTTTCACTGGGCTGCTCTTGGTAAGCACCCTGTGTTCTGTGCCTTTTGCACCATAGGGGGTTTGGATGTCACGTGTCCCAGTCCTAATCCTGTTTGCTGAAGCCAGCAGGTTAGGAAGCTCCTGAAGTAGACAGCCCTCCTCAGACCTTTCTCTTAAATAAGTATGAAGAATGTAGTCATTCAGAAAGAACTGAAGAAGGAAAACTAAACTCTTAATGGTAAAGACATAGATGAAGAGACTTGTGCCTTCCAGTTTTTGTCCAGGGATCATCCATTTATTTTAGGTTTAAACAGGAAAGCTGGGTGCTATAGTAACAGACAATGTAGGCATCTCAGTGTGCAAGCTGACCTAGATGGTGGACTGGCTTCCAGCTTCTGATCTGATTTGCACAAGACTGGTTAAAATAATGCTCAGATTTTGCAGATTATGTTTATTAATAACTGGAAAAATGAGAAAATATTTTTGTTACTCCACAAAATTTCCCTTGTGTTTTATATAACAAGTACAAAAACATCACAGCATAGAACTGTTCTGTCAGATGTTTAGAAAGTACTTTAAAAACTCTATATGACTGCCTTCACTTTACAAATTATTTTGATATTCATAAATATAGAAAAGAAAATGGAAGGTGTCTACACAAATGCTCGGAAACAGCTGCTGATTTCTTCAGTTCCTGCTATTCTTATTCTCCACCTGAAAAGATTCCACCAGGTAAGATACAAAATCCCTCTTGTATATTCCTCTGCCCCATGGGTGGACAAGCAATTCAGATGTCATTGTGGATCCCAATACTGCCTTTTTAGATGGAGACCTGTTAGAAGCACTGTTTGAAACATGCTGATGCTTATTGTTATTATTCTAACACCTTCAGAGTGCATTTAGCCATCCTGATGTATCCAGGGAAACCCCTATGTGTCTGTCACACTTAGGTGTATCAGACACTGTACTGAAAACATAAAGATTTCAATCAGTTAAAATCTTACTCTAGGATTTGGTTAATTTTAATAGTATAGTGATACAACTTAGCTTTAAAAAGCTGCCTAGAAAAAAAATTTATTTTACAGTCTTTTTTTTTTTTTTTTTTTGGAAGGCTGGTTTGAGTCTACGGAAAGTAAACAGGCATGTGGATTTCCCATTGATTTTAGACTTAGCACCATTTTGTGCTGCATCTTGCAAGGTATCATTTCAAATCTTTATTTTTATTGTACTTCAGCAGTTGGTGTCCTGACCTCAAGTTGGATTGATGATGGTTATTTCATCCTTTTAAAATTAAATTGTGGAGTGAATTCTTCAAATAGTGTCCTGAGATCAGAACTGTAACTGTGTACAATCCCATTCATATCAAGACTATCACAGATGTTAGCTAGTATTAGATAAGCTGTGGTGCCCTGGTGATGTTGGTGTATATAATAGCATTAAGGACAAGTATTACTGCCTCTGTGGTAGCTAAATTAGTAAGTACTGAGTACTTGTAATAGAGGTATTTTGCTGTTGGAAATGCTGTGGATGTCTGTTTGCCTCTTTTGGAATCATACTGCTGATAGCTGCTTAAGGCGCCTGTAAAATTCATCATGAAATAATGCACCTTTGTTTTCTGTGTTTCTGGGAATGCAGAACGTTATGGATGGTGCAAGAGTGCTGTACAGTCTTTATGGAATAGTGGAGCACAGTGGCTCAATGAGAGGTGGTCATTACGCGGCGTATGTGAAAGTCAGGACATCCTCCAAGAAATTGTTAGAGCATATTTCTACCACTAAAACTGTTCTGGGTATGTACAGAGCTTCCTTTCCTTTCCTGTGACCCAAAAGTAACTGTCTACAGGGATTTATAGGAAATAATTTTTTAGCTGAGAATAATCTGTGATTTTTAGACAAGTTATAGAATGCTATAGAAAGTTACAGGCTGGATGGAGCTCTGAGCAACTTGGGCTACTGGAAGGGGTCCCTGTCCATGGCAGAGCTGTTAGAACTAGATGAACTTTGAATTTCCTTCAAACCCAAACCAACCTATGATTCTATTAATTATTCTTTTTTGCTGTTGTTGCAACATTGTGTAATGCATATCCTACTTCTGCTATTAATCCCATATACAACTGAGTGAATAATGGAATTTTGATTCAGCTACTAAACAGATAATTGAGGGAAAACTTACTTCTCTTTCATACTCAAAATAATACATCCAGATGAATAGTTGTGCCTGATAAAATTTAATTATTTGGAATATTTGGTAACTGAAAATGGTTTAGCACACCAATCAAATCCATTACATTAAATTACATCTTCTGAATATTTGAGCATTTTATGCATCTTATGTATTTTAGGATTGGGAATTTTTTAATACTTAAAAATCTGGAATACTCTGGTTTAATGTGAAAGCAAGAATCTTTTTCATGGAAGACACAAGGTTTGGTGTAGGGTTTCTGTTGGCATTTTGAGAACAGTACACTAGTTCTTTCTTATTAATGCTTGATGGATATGCATAACAGACGACTGGGGATACAAGCATCATGAAGTGACCCTAGGACAAAAATGAAATAAGTGTCCAGGACAAAATCTCTTAGTGAAAAATTTCTGGCAGCAATTATATGTTAAGCTGTCAAAGTTAGGTAAATATATTTACTGTTTCCCTTCTTGGGGAAAGTGAGAACCAAGCATTACCCTTTCTGTCCTATATAGTATCACTTTGCATTTGAAGCTCATTTCCCAGAAAGACAGTCTTTTACATTATTCATGAAATCAGAGTTTCCTTTGGTCTTATGCTTGTCTTGCAATGATTATTAGAACAGATATTCTTAATTTCACACTGGTCAGCTTTTAAAGTAAGCTCTTTTTTCTATGTCAGAATTGGTTGTGTACTAGTATAACTTACTGTTGGAATTCAGTAAGCTGTACTGGAAATGTCTTAGGCTTTCTAAAATAATATGAAAAAAGCCATGGCAGTATCCATTCCTAGGCATTGTCTTCCCCCAGTTTCTCTTACAGTGCTCTTTGACATGTAAGTTTCAAACTGAATAGCAGACTGTATTTAAGTAGTTAATTACTCTTGTAGGTTAGAAGCCTCTCTTGCTTTTTGAAATAGCCACTGTATTTGCTTGATGATGTCATGAAAGACAAGAAAAAAATCTCTTTTGCTTCTCATTTCAGGTTTAAAAGAAGCCATGGGAGCATCAGGAGGACAGTGGGTGTACGTTAGTGATGCCCATGTTCAGATGGTTCCAGAATCAAGAGTACTAAATGCACAAGCATATCTACTTTTTTATGAAAGATTATTACTATAATTCTTAACAGTTTTATTTCAAATATAGTGTTATTTAGTTTATCTTATTTAAAGCTGCAGCGGTAAGAGTACCTGTAAATATTGTGCCTTTATCTTGTAGAGAATTTATCATATTTTGAATCTGAAGTTCAATTAAGCTATTATAAATATCTGAATGATTCTCTTAAAGTATGCACTTTGCCAAATATGTAAAATTCCTGGGTTCATTAAAATGCAGTACCCTTAGAATGTAAGATGATGTCCTGTCCTACTGAGGTCTAGGGAAAATTCGTTTTTGATTGTAATAAAGATAAGCTTTTGCCCATAGTTTTAGAACAGTTGAGAATAGAAATACTGATAGCGCTAAGTGCCTGGATTTGCTGGTGTACAGTAACAATACAAAGCGTTCAACTTCTTCTGATCCAGTCCAGGCCCTTCCCATCACTGGGTTGGGTGTCAGCTGTTAAGATATCTGCAAACAAGAGCCTGTCAAATAGGGCCACTTCCGTGTTTAGTAATTAGAAAGCTGAGTCCTTCCAGAATGGAATAACAACAGCTGTCTCTGGGTAATGCTTCAGTGCACTTTCCTGATAAGAGCTGGGAATAATTGGGAAAACTTGGCTTCTAAATAGTGACAGTGAATCCTCAGATACCCAGTACCCTTTCAGTTGTCTCCAACTGGCACTGGTATAGCAATGTACTCCTGTTTCAATATAAATATGTACTTGGTGTGCATAAGTATATCCCCTGAGATATATACACACACCATAAATCCATCAATAGATATTATCATTTTACCTTCTAGGAAAGAGAATTGCAAATAATTTCTGTATTTAGTAATTTTTCAACTTCACAATTATGACAATGTACAGCATATAAGCTTGTGTATGTACAGAGTTTAAGCATAATTCAGTAAATTCTGTTACTTTTGGTTCCAAACATGAACTTGTTTATCTGTTCCTGAATACTTTTCTCACAGGAGTAATAAACTATAAATTATTTTTGCACTGTGTGTGTGAGTTGGACAGTAAATGATGACTTTTGCCCTCTGATACACGTCTGGACTTCCTTTTGTCAGCAGTGGGGGACACCAGGTGTCCTAGTGGTAGAACTGGTTTGACTGTCCTGTTTTGAGGTGTTACTCCCTTTGGTAATACCTCATTTCCATCCCAGAGAGTAACAGATACATTCTAAGGTCAAGACCTGATGACAACTTGAAGTTATATAATAATTAATTTATTTAATAAGCAGTTACTTAAATACAAATTATTTCTGTAACAGTTCCATCCTGTATGACTTGTTCTTTGGTAGAGAAAAAAAGTTAATATATGCTGTCCTGGTTTAGGGCAAATTTGGGAGAAAACCCCTGAATGGGATCCCTCTGGGAAGCAAAACCAAACGGCCCCTCCCCCCAACCAGTCTGAGAAAGAACTTCCTCGGAGAAAAGCGGAAAAAACTATTTTACTTAACAAACAAAGTGCCCACAAGTACAAAGAATGAATAAGATGAAACAATAAAACCTCTCGTTCTGGAGTGAGATGGCAAATTGAGAAAGTCCTTGCCGTGGGTGTAGCTCGGCTCTCTCTCAGCCTCTCCTCAGTCCCAGTCCCTCCGGCGCTGCTGGAAAATGCCGAGCTCCAGGCCCCGGTGGGCCGCAGGTGCAGCTCCCAGTGCTCCCCTGGGTTTTCTGTCCAGAGCAGGTTTGAACAGTCCCGAGAAAAAGGAAAGAAAACAGTCCAGGGAACTTCTCTGCCCTAGCTAGCTGAAACTAACTAAAAGCAAAAAGGTCTCTGTCCTGCAGTCTCTCCAAGCCTCCGCCGAACACCCCGTCCGCAGAAGAATGTGGAGGAATCAGGCAGTTTTCTCAAAACAAACTCCGTGCTTCTCCTTGCTCTTAGAACCAGTCTTAAAGGCACAGAACTCAATATACAGCACAAACAGAACAGATGACTGGGGATACAAGCATCATAAAGTCACCCTAGGACATATGCTTACTGTTTTCATTTATGGTAATTTTTTTTAATGAAAAAACTTGCTGTCCCTATTACTGTCTGTACCCCATGTTGTCATACCTACCTACCTGACTTCCCTATTCTCTACATCTGTTTCAGAGCTTCATCCCACTTGCAATCCCTCTTTTGTATAAGAAAATGGCACAACCTGCTAGAATTGCATTTGCTCAAACTGCTGAGGTGTATCCTACAGTACATTCTTGCACACTCTTGTGCAGGCACTAAGGAGTGTAAGGCTACACAACTGATAATGGAGTCATAGTGGAGCGAGCCTCTGGTTGCCCAGGATTTTATTTTTAAAAGGAAAACTCTGCTGTTTAGGTCAAAATTAGGCTATGTTTTTTGGCCAAAGCCATGGTATTTTTCCTTCTACAAATTAATTTGTCTCAATCGACCCCAAAATAGTAAAATTCAAGAGAAATCAAGCAGCCAGCTTTAGCCATCTGAATTCCAGCTAACAACATCTTAACCTAAGTCTACAGTAAGTAAGAAAGAGAGAAAATGTTTAGATGAGAGTTGGTCAAAATACCTTAATTCTCTTTTAGCTCCTTATCTTCCCATACCATTCATCCACCTACACACACCTTTCTCCTCTTTGTGTATAACTGATCAAAACTCAGAATTAGTTGCAGGTAACAGTCATAGCAGAATGGCAACTAAGTGTCACTGGTGTGACACAATCTTGCTAGGAGCACACATGGAGTGAATCCTGCCCCCTCAAGCAGACAATGAGTAGCTGACACCTGAAGTTCCTCCTTTTGCTGACTTCTGTAAAACAACTGAATTTAAATATCTATATTAATCTACTTTTTAGCCTAGAACTACTTCCCTAGACTGCACAACTAGGAGAGAAACAGAACGAGGTTCTTAACCTGTTACTTCTTACTATTATTGCTATTTTCAGGAAATTCCTGAGGTGGTCTTTGCTTCTTTTAAACTGGAGTTTGCAAACTGTTTGCTGAAATTTTCCCAAATGAGCATATAACTGCCTAGGATGCCAAAAACAAATGCTGGAAGGATTATTTTCTCTTTAACAGCTAGGGAACATTCACTTGTAGTTACAGGTATTTTATAGAACATGGAGAGAAAGTGCCATGAAAAAGAGCCAATGTCTTTATTGAAGATAGCCATCACTTGCTCCTGGATGAGGTGTTCTGAGTTGAAATATAAACCTGTGTTGGCAGGTACTCTAAGATTTGAGTCAGGAACAGACATGAAAATATGATAGAAGGAAGCATTTTCTAAAAACAAAGGCAATAGGTGAAGTTATGTCTTCAAAATGAAAATACTGATGACCAATGCAAGATGTCACACACAATTTTACATGCAAGTCACAGTGTCCTTTACACACACATACTTTTTTTGTGTAAAGTTTGGCTCTAAAGAAACTACATAAATGCGTATACTGAAGACTTCTTATAATACTTTATCGGGAATTGGAAAAGAAGGTCAGAGCATTCTGGGAAAGCAAGAGTATACATCCTATATGTGCTAGAGTGTTAAATATTATTTTAGAGTCAAGAAACTGGCCGTTTCCTGCAACTGCCCACTATGTGCACACTATTGAAAAGCTATATGTTTTCTGAATTTAAGTGAAGGGCTTGAAAGTTTAAGACTCTCCTTAAAAATGTCTTCTGTTACCAACCAAAAATTTCTTCAGGCCTACAGCATGTACTCTTTACAGAGCTTCACCATACTTTTGTGGTCCCGCACCCTGAGAAAGTGCAGTGGCCTGGGTCTTCATGTGGCATAGCTTCAAAATGGCTTTCTCTTCATCCCACCCTTCTCACAAGGGCACCACTGCTTTCTTCATCAGCTCCATTTGTTCTTTATGTTTTTGGGGTCTCCATAAGCCTCTGTGTCAATGTCTGCTTTCAGTGATCCTTAAGTATAATATAATGGTTCCCAATCTCATCACTCATTCTGTGAACTTGGAAAGCTCTTGCAGGAAGAGCTACTGTATCTGTAGTCTGGTCTGTCCCCACCACCACACTGGCTCTGCCTACAGCCTGCAATACCAACCCCTGAGAAAGGCTGTGACTCCTGAGCAGCTCTCTGCTGACCAGTCACAAGACAGTGCCTCTTAAACAATTACAAAGGATTCAAATTAAATAGTTCCTCCCTCATCCATAAGTTAACCTCACCTACGGGAAGCACCTGATTTACATATATGGACAACTGGAACCCCCTACAATTTTCCCCAGAACAGAGGCATCAACAAAGACCACTGCATCAGCTAAGGAGTTAGTACAGATCATAAGAAAGAGCTTTGTTATCTTTGGATTTATATGTCATTTACACCAAAAGTGGCAAAATGATGGGGAGATTTATTATCCTAACCTGTCGGCAGTATGTGTACAGACATCATGTTTGCATTAGTCTGTTCTCCTAGGAGATAGCTACAAAGAGGGGTGAAGGAAAAACAAACCCTGAACTTTGCCACCCAAAATGTACACACTGTAATCACCTTTGTTTCGAAAATTAAACCCATGCAGTCTGCCAAACCTTCCTCCCTTTTCCCATCTGCACCTTCTGTGTGTACCAATGAAGTGCTCTTGCCTGTGGATTTCAAGTGGTAGCAGGTGAGAGTGGTTTATAAATTCATTAAAAGCCTGAAATGTCTTAACTTCACCATTTGCTTCTCTGTATGCTTCTTTTTTATACTAACACAAACTGAATCATAAAGGGACATGAAATTAATGCATCTATGTTCTCAACCCATTATAAAAATCTTATTTGAACATATTAGTAACAATCTAAGAAAGGAGTAATTTCTTTAGTAGAAACTCTAAGATGTATTAAAATGGAAACAAATTAGATGGGGACAAAGAAAGCATTTAAATACAACTCTTCTGTTAAAAAAGTTAACGAATTCAGTTTTTATTAAAAAGACATAGCACACCTCAGAAAACAGCTTTACAGCAGCCCTGATTAAACAGAGATTTGATATTCCTTATTTTTCAATATCTAGACTCTGTTTTGCTGTACCCTGCACACATTTATGCATTTGCACAAAGATTTATATATCTACGTGAAAGAAATGCCACTATTCTTTGGTAGAACCCTTTCAGTGTAATAATTTTAGAACAGATTATTGTTGCTTCTGTGTCTATTTACCATGTCTTAGGCTGTCATTTTGCCAGCTGTTCTAGCTGTTGTACCTCTCCTGTTGGTGTATAAAAAAAATTGCAGAAATGGTGGAAAAGTGATTATTCAAAATGATTCATAATCTATTTTTTTGTAAATTAGATTATAAAATATATTTTCAAATGGATGCCTGTTCATGCAAGTCAAAACACTTTCTTTGCACAACATTACATAGGAAGTCTAAGTGAATTTATATGTTTTAACAAAACAATTGCAATGCATTATAACCACTTCAAACTACTTGGTGTACATTCCACTTATATGAAGTTGTAAGTACTTCCATCTTCTTTAATAGCAGTAGAAAAACTAACTTTCAAGCAACAAGAACGTTTCTTACATCTATTGCGGCTTCCAGTATTTTTCTACTACAAAATGTAAAGGTGCAGTACTGCTTTTAAAAGGAAACAAGAGGGTTTATTTTGAGTGGGTTTATGAGTTCTTAGCAATTACCTCATTGCTTTGTTAGTTTAGGGTTTTTGCTTTTGAGCTGTGTAACCATTTTAGTGTATTCTTTAATGAAATCCCCGTGTCAATAGCCACCATTCCATATTTAGCCATTCCACAAAGCTGAGTTCCGATTCTACTGTCATTTATACATGATATGATACGTTCATGAGTACTTGCATTTACACAAAAGACAATCCAAGTAATCAAAAATCTTGATGCTAGGTTCAAAATACTTGTGAGCAATAAATCAAGCATTAAATTAAATTAAGCATTTTAATTTATTCAAGCATAAATTAAGCATGTTAAAAGTTTCCTCTAGTTTTCATTCATTTCCACTTTTCTCTATTTGAACTAATAGTCTGACTCTACTCTGCAGGTATTTAAATAACAAATAGTATTTTTAGAATTTGACTACAGTGCTGATACATGGTACATTTCCTTTGTAGACTTCTAACTCCAAATACTACTAAGTAAACAGGATCTTACATACATATTGTATTTAAAAACAAACACAAGTCTGATCAGTTTTCCAGTCTACTCAAGGTGCTTTAACAAGTTTCTGAGAGAATAGCTGCATTTGTCATCTATTAATTTTGTCTTTTCATCTACTATATATTGTTAGAAAAAAAATGTAAATAAAACATCCAGCCATTTGGAAAACTGTGTTATTTAAATATAAGCTGTATGTTGAACGTCACTTAAGGTGCACCGCTTGTTTCCCCTGCCTTACCCTCTGTGGCAAAGGGCATAAAGTTTGTTCCCTTTACAAGAACTGAGCTCTGCAATTCTGTGGTAAGAATTACAGGACCTAGAGTGGGACTCCTTCACATGCCCAGTTTCAGTAGCAGCTGGAAGTTTGTCCATCCGTAAGCATCACTCCAGAATTCCAGCTGTGAGTCGACACTGGACAGACTTAAAACTTCCACAACACTTCTGCCCATGGAAAGCATTCTCAATCCTGCCATTCTATGTGACACAAAAAGGCGAAAATCTAGAATGCTTCGGCCAACACTAATACGTAGCCTAAGTGGCACTGACAAATCTTACACTGAAATCATGACAAAAGTTTCTTGAATCCTTCAATTTCCTATAGATTTATAAGACTTTGTTACTTCGTGTGGGTATTAATATCACTTTATGCAATGATCAGAGAGACTGTGGATGTTTTAGGCATTTACATCCATGATGCTGAAGGAAGGGAAGGCAGTGATCCCAGCAATAAGTAATGTGCCAGCTAATGGAAACCTCTGCTCCACACAAAGGAATGGAATTACTCAGTCCCTGCCTATAGAATCATCCCCAGTGTCCATACAAGAAGAGCTGTTAACTGCAGGTGATTTTTTTTTTAATCTTCATGCCTTAAAAAAAAAAATAAATAAAACAAAACAAACAAACAAACAAACAAAAAACTCCCACAAGGTAGAACTCACAGAAATCATTTTGGATATTCAGAATAAATACTTGGAAAATTGTCCTGCTTCACAAACACTCCTGATGGCCATACAACTGGCCTGACTGGGAATACTCTCACCCTGTAGCTGTGCAACACAGAAGTTATTATGTATTTCAGCGTAATGCCATTGCCCAAAGCCTGTCCACTTACACACGCAGCCACCAGCTTTATATGCTTCTTCACGCAGCTTTATATACTTCTTCATGTTGACCCCATACTGGAAATACGGATCACACTCTCACTAGAACTTACCTGTGGAGGCACGGAGTTAATGAGCCTCCCATGGGCCTCCTCACACTACAGCAGGCGGGAAGGTGAGTCCCGCTCGATTCCCACGGCTCCCGGGCAGGAGCGCGTCCCCGCCTCCCGCCGCGGCCGCGGCCGTCCCGGAGAGCCGCCCGCGGCGGGGGCGGTGTGGCTGCCCGCAGTAAAGATGGCGGCAGCGCGGCGTTGGCACTCCCGGCCGGGGCAGGGGAAACGGGAAGCACCGCCCTGCCGCCCTCAGCAAAGATGGCGGCGGCAGGAGACCGCGTACGCCAGGCCAGGGTCAGCACCGTGACGACTTTCACTTCCGGGTGAGCGCCAGCGGGCGCCATATTGTCTTGTCCGTGAAGACGAGGAGTGATAACGGGGGGCAGCGCGGCCGCGGAGCGGCGGCACCGGCGGCGGCGGGAGGCGAGGGAGCGCGTAAGTAGCGGGGCGGGCTGCGCACGTCAGCGCTCCCGGAGGGCCGGCGGGTGTCGCTGACCCGGGCTTCCCCCTCGCTCCGAGCCGAACCGGGAGGGCGCCGCGCGCCGCGGTGGCGGCGGCAGCTGCTCTCCGGGCCTGAGGAACCGGCGGCGCCGCCAGCGGAAACCGGCGGCCAGGACGAGAAGGGACGAGCCGGGAGCCGCTCGCCCTCCCCCGCCGCCCGTCCGGGGGGGAGGGGGGGGAGGGCGGTGCGCCGCGCATGCGCGACGAGGACGGGGGGGGCTGGCGGGGACCCCCGGGACCCCCCGTCCGGCGCCGCCCCCCCCGGCGGGGTCCCCGGCGGGGACGGGCCGGGGCCGGCACTGCGCATGTCCCGGGGCCGCCCCGCGCCGCTGCCGCCCCTCTGGCGGGGCCGGGAGAGGCCGGTGCCGTGCGCGCGAGCTCGCGGGGCCGGCGATCCTGGGATGCGGGATCCTGGGCCGTGCCGGGGGAGCAGCGCCCGGGGCTCCGCGGGGCACAGCGTCTGCTTGGTTTAGCCGGTAGCCCGGTTAGGGAAGCAACATGTGCACTGGGATTTGGTAGTTGGCTGCGTCAGCAGCCTGGCTCCTGCGGATGAAATTTATTTGTGGGATATTTGTGCTGTTTCATGGGTTTCGTGGCCGTTCCTATGAGTTCGTTCCACTGGAGGGCTCCAGAGAACTGAAATTCACACAGCGGCATTTGTCAGAGACCTGGACCGGTAGCTTGGCAAACGCAGGGTGTTTTTAAATGCATCCTCAAACAGATGATGGGTTTGAAAGCCTTTCTGCTTTCAGCACTTATCCCTGCAGGTTCTCCATACTCCATTAGACAATCCCACAAAGTTGTGGAAGTGAATTTTAATGGGACATGCTAGGCTTTGTAGTTATGGATGGAGATACAAAAGAGGTCCGAGGTCTTCTGTGAAGACAGGCAAAGAGAGCTGGGATTGTTCAGCCTGGAAGAGAGGAGGCTCCAGGGAGACCCTTAGTACCTAAAGGGTATGAAAGGTACTTTCTTATATGAAAAAGATGGTAAAAGACTTGTTATCAGGATGTATGTCCCTCTGCAGGAGGGAGAACAGTTTTAAACTGAAATATAGATTTAGAATGAGCATAAGAAAAAAAAAAAAAAATTGTAAGGGTGGAGAAACAGTGGAACTGGTTTCCCAGAGAAGTCTCACTATTGCATTTGTTGGACTGTTGGAAATGTCCAAGATCATGTTGGCCAGAACTTTCAGCAACATCGTTTCTTGTAAGATACTGGACTAGATGGCCTTCAAAGGTCCCTTCCAACCCAAACCATTGGATAATTCTATGATGTGCTACCCCAGCCGTAATTAACTAAATTTCTGTAACAAGTGATTATGCAGAGTATTCAGCCACTTTGGCTGTGTTTAGTTCTTTTCTAACAGTTAGACCTGTAAATGTTTTCAAGCAAACAATCTATTGGAAGGTGTGGGGTGCAGGAAACAAAGTTAGCCCTAAGGGCTTTGTTTTAAAGCAGGGTCACCCACCTTTCAGACGGGGGGAATGGTGGTCTTCAAAGCATAAAGCACGTCTACCAGCAGCCAGTATTCTAACATCATTTTCCAAAGACAGGGTTACAAATTCCAGCACAGTCCAGCCAAACAGCTGTACTGTTGGTAGGAGTAAGAAACCTCTTTTTGGAGTCCAGCTGCACTAAAGATGGCTCTTATGGGAGTGACGGATGCTGCAGCTCCCCCAACAGTAGAACAGAGGGGAACTGAAAGTCTTGGCTTTGTCCGGGGACGAGTTGCTAGGATTGCTGATAGACAAGCTCCTGGCTTTTAATTTGTGTGGTGCAGCTGCAAACCTTGTGTCATCTCTGCTATTACAGCACGACAATCTGTAGTGTCTTTGTCCCGTATGACATACAAACTCCTGCTCTGATAAGAATGCTTTCTATACCTTGGGCTCAGAGTTGTTGTGGGGCTAAAGAGTCCACAAATTTAGCAGAGATCCACGATTTTTTAGTGGTTAACTAACCTTATAAGCTATAGTGGTATAGTGGAGTCATAACCATGTTCGATTTTTAGTTAGGTGCAGGATTATTCAAAAATACAGTGGGAACAGGAGTGTCCAGTCACACTTCTTTTCATGACTGAGGTATGTGGTGATTCTAAGTCTGCTTTTGGTGATAAATAACATTTTGTTATTTATTTTGTTTTGTTAATTAAGTGTTCCTAATTTTCATCACTAGTTGATCTCTTATTAAGTGATAACTATATTTATCAGTGAGGGTAATATGTGCTCACGACTAATGAGGAGTAGTTGTCTATTTAGTTATTGGTACTCTTAATTTTTGTTTATCACATTTGTTGTTTATTAGAGCATGTTTATTGCAGAGGAAGTTGCGCATGGACCATTTCAGAAAAAAAATAATGCTGTGTTACAGGGCTAGTTGAAAATCCTGCATCAGGACTTTCAGTGAAATGATACGTGAAAAAATAATCAGACTGTACTTTTACCCCCCCCCCAACCCAGTAGAGTTTTGACTTAAAATGCCTAAGTTATGGTAATGTTTCTGTGGTAATAGATGTTCAAGCAGTGATTTTGGTACTTTATGATAATCAAATCATGTGTTTGTATTTATGTCTTAGAAATACAAAAAATAAGCAATGGGTACCTGGATGCCAATATCTGGTCCTTTTGCTCTTTTAAGAAAGAGTTGTGTTCCGTTCAGTGGATATGTGGATTTAAGTTTATAATGACGGACCTTGGAAGCTGTACTGCTGGAGTGACTCCCTGAGGAAGATTTATCTGTGGTTATTTATTTATTTATTTATTTATTTGACCTTTGTTCATGCTGCTTCATCTTGTTAGCGTTGTAAATATTAGATGTACTGATGTGTGAACCAGGTTCTGGAAAACTTCATGGATACTGAGCAAGCTGTTTTCATCTCTTCTGTTTCTGATTCTGTATTTTGGATCTTGGTTACACATTTGAAAAGCCTCTATTCTTCAGCTTAAGAAAGAACAGTATTGATGATAAAAAATACAGTGGAGCATATTTTAGTGATACACAACTATAAGTGAGCTGGAACATTTTACATGTTTTTTGACTTGACATTGTGCTAACAGATCCCAGCAGGCACATAGGTATAGCTTCTGGTTCTCAATAGGAGAAAAGATGCATAGTATCTGGGCATTAAATACCGGAAACAAGGTAGGGTGGTGCCCTGCATGATGTATGGAAATCTTCAGCCAATTGAAGGTGTAATGAGTGAAACAGAGTAGCAGGCAAGACAGTTACTTTAACTTTTTCTGATTTATTGCAGACTTAAGTCATGCCATAAATATTTGATTTTCCAATCAACAGCTGAGTAAAATATAGTAGTAAATATTAATTCTCCCAAGTAAAATCAAAGGTGGTATGTTTTTGTCTGAGTCATTGTACGCATTCGTTCTGGCTCTGAGTGAATGTGTTTGCAGCCACTGTAGTAACTTGCAGGATTCCTTCCTATGTGGGTGCATGGGATACAGCACATTTCCGGACTCCCACATCTTTTTAACTGCAGAAGTGTTCTGACTTACCTGGGTCTCCTATGCTAAGACCACCAGCTGATGATCATGCCTGTGACACCTTTTCTGCATTAAATTTTTCTTCTTGGTAGGGGGACTCCTTTGGGTGTACAATGCTATTTTGCATTTGCAGTTCTCTTCAGTTGCACCTCTTATGTACAGATTCTTACAGAAAAGTATCTTTGTATCAGTGACACAGTCATGGAAGAAGAGCTCAGTTTACATTTCCTTCCAGTTTGGAGTATTTTGAAATAGACATCTTTGGAGTTTGTGTCCATTACTGACTTTGGATTCCAGCTTGGTTGGGTATTGATAATACCATGGATGAGCTGCTCTTTCTAATTCCTTGGGAGAACTATGTGAACTGTTGGTGTTGTATCCCTATGGTTTTCCCATTAGTCCTTCCAACCTCATCGGTGATGTCATTGCTACCATGGCCCTGTTGAAGCAACGGCACAGTGGGAGGAAAGGGAGGGGGGAAACAGCTCTCCAGCAACACTTGGTCAGCTTGAACTCTTGGCAGTATTGACCTTATTCCTGTCTTTCTACTAACTGCTTTGATCCTAGTGTGGTGAATGTAGGATTAGATTTATCCTGCAATTCCACAAAATTCATTATGGAAACTCATCATAAGCTTTCAGTCACTGTGCCAAAACTTCACAGAGTCGATACCGCTACCTTGAATGGAGGTAAAAACCTTACATTATAGAATAATGCACCCACATGAGAGATCAACAAAGCAGGCTATGGATTTCAAGGAGCTCTGCTCCTGAAGCATCTCCATTTTCCTTTAGGTTCACCTTCAGAGCCTAAATATGAGATAAAGAAACTGCCCACAGAGTATGTGATGCTTTTGAGATCCTTCTCAAGATATGACATGGATGACTTCTGTAGCCCAGGTTCTACAAAGAGGATCAGAGATTAATGTGCCTTTGCTGCTTGTGTTGTCTTAAACTCACACCAAAAGATTACCTAGCTAGTGACACTGTTTAATAATACATTTCAAAACCAGTAATTGCAGTTTGTTGCAAACCAGGACTCCTACTTCTTGGAGTCTTTTCCATCAACCTAAATATAGGTAGACCTAAGTATAATCAAAAAATCATGGTTGCATTGTCAGGTTATCTTAGAGGATGTGGAACATCTGTCTAGCTATTTTTTGGTTGTTTGATTTTGTTTTTTGCCAAGATACCTGTCCTGTGAATGGAATGCAAAAGAGTGTGTTGTCTTTAAACCCTGGGGTACAAAGCTGTGAAGGGATTCTCCAAGTATGCATGATGGCCTGCTCTTTCATCTTCCTTGTTTATTTAGATGATGGATATTTCTTTGCTAAATACAATGCCTGTTTGGAATGCCTGCAAGACAAGATCTTTAGTCACCAGAAAAACTCCTGCAGCTGTGTGTTAAGAGTTCAGTTTGCAAGTAGAACTTGTCAGGCAATCTTGTGTCATACATTGACCTGCTCTTCAGGAATGATGAGTAGCATGATCAGAAAGGTGATGCAACAGCCTCCCCTCTGCGTCAGAAAGCTCTTGATTATGGACTGTGGGCTCTGAGGGTTCCAGAATTGTTAGTCTGCCTGTCTGCAGCGTTGAATAACCACACCATCAGACTGAAAATCAGGTCCAGTGATACCGATATCTGATGTAGGAGTTCCTAACCTTGGTCTCTTCAGTTCATGACACAGCAGAAGGTGTGTGCCATTCTCCTTCTAGTGACAGCATGACTCCTAGGCTGTCTCCTGATTTCTTGGAGTTGAAATAGTCTAGCTTCTAACAAATACTTGATTTCATATTCCAAAGAATACTTTTTCCTCATTTCTAAGATATTTCACTTACATGAATTTCCTGGTAAGCCATTCAGAATCTCTGTATCTGCTGCAGAAGCTGTTGAGCTGTAAAGTGTTCTGCATAGTTAGGATGGTGTGTAACATTCATATTGGGAAGAAGGAGGTTGTGAGAGTGGTGGGAGTTACTTAGAAGGAGCAAGAAAGTTTGTGCAAGATGCACTCATCATGACAGCTTGGTATGGTTAGTTATCTTCCTGATGCTTTTCTGGAACTGAGCTAACTTCCTAGGTCTGTGTGCTTCTTGTCTTGGACTAGCTGCATGAATTGAAGCAATTCTGATTATCCATTAGCTGTATTAAGTTTTGTGTGGGGGCAGATCTTGCTTATCTTTCCGGGGGAGTTTCTTGATATTTTTCAGTTCTGCTGCAGCCAATGTCATAAGGCATTTAAGGAAGATAGTATCTCCAGGGTGACAAGCAGGCTTTGTGTTTTGACATTCCCAGGACTGAGCCTTTCTCCCTGAGACTGCTCTTCTCTCCCCTGTTGAGAAGTCAGAGCACAGTTAGCTCTGCAGAGGTGCTGTTGAACTGGGAATGAATTTTGAGTTTGCACTATGAATCTGCTGAGGTAGGGTTGGCCAAGGAAGCTGAGTGAACCTGTTAGTCCTCAAGTTCTGTTGGTGGCCTTGTCTAAAAGATGGCCCCATCTTTGACATAAAGGGCCTTCACTAAGCACTGTACTATTGGCAAATTCTCAGGAATCCATGCTCTGTTTGACAGAGTTGAAAGAGTATATTCCTCTTGGAATTTGCCTCAAGATAGCTGTGTGTTGTGGGAAGTGCTTGGGGGAGTCTCCTAGAGTTAAAGGTGAACTTGTGAGTTATCACTCAAGACTGTTTACTGGTAAGTACCTTCTAAATGTGTGCCTTTCAGTGTGTGGTATGTCTGGACAATATCTTATTATGCTAATGAATAGGTTGAAGGAGATGCCTTTTTTTTTCCTATAAGAACAGGTTAGCATTGAGGTATAATTTTTAGTTGAGATGCATCTTAACCATCAAGGAGGGGAGTGGAAAGGTGCCTCTAAAAATATGTTCTTTCGCTTTACCCAAATAAAAGTTAAAGTACAGTGGTAGAGAGTTTGACACCACATTTAAATTTTTCTGAGTGCTGTTGGCTCTCAGAGGTTGATGGTGATCAAGGTAAGTCCTATCTGTGTTGCTGTCTCAGCTTTTATCATCAACAGGGGAGCCCTCACTAGCAGTCCTATCAAGGATGGCACATTTTCCTACCAGTAATTTGCTTTAATAAAATTTCAGCAGATTCTGGTCCATCCTTTTAACAGAAACTTAATTTAAAAAGGAAAAAAACCCAGCATGTGAAAGAACATATTTCAGAACATGTTTGCTCTTAAGAACTCCAGCAGGATTTTA
Organism: Hirundo rustica; assembly: GCF_015227805.2. Taxonomy (NCBI): domain Eukaryota; kingdom Metazoa; phylum Chordata; class Aves; order Passeriformes; family Hirundinidae; genus Hirundo; species Hirundo rustica. The sequence goes on from NC_053452.1 coordinate 75,079,852, forward strand.
AGATACCATGTGAACTTCCCATAATCTGTTAAATACCTGTAACTGAAATTAAATGTGAGCTGATGGGGTGTTTTGTTCATGTGATTGTGCTTCTGCATAAAACAAAAAGAATCCTGAATTGGCTTCTGTTTCTTCATTGGTAAACAGACTTTTAATAGATTCAGGTTCCTGTTCTGTGATCTGACATCAGGGAACAGCTCTTGAAGCACCAATAAACATTCTTTTGTTTGTTTGTGTGTGTGCTAGAGAGAGAGAAAGGCAGAAAAAAAGGCTATGTCCAATTGAATTGGAGGGTAGAAGAGCTAAGTAAAGGAACCTTAACCCATCATTATAAAGGAGGGGTAGTATCTACATTTTCCTTTGTAAGTAGGTGCCTATAAAATGGATCCATTCTTTGAAACTGTTGCTTTTCAAACTTCTTGTATGCTCTAGTGATGTCAGAATCAGTATGTGTTAATGACTCCTCTGTTACTGTCTTGCTTATGTTTGAACTGAGTTCATTTTAGCCAGTGTTCATCTCCCTCCCTGCCAACTTCAGTGGAAAATAACGCGTTCACTTTCACTGTGATTTGGATGCTCTGCTGTGTATTTGGCCTTAGGTCACTGGTGGGAAATTGAACTGTCCATTGTATTAGAAGAAGCATCTTTCTTTCAGGTGGTGCTGATTTAGGAATATGTAAGAAATAAAAACTCGTTTATTATTTGTGTGGCAGCATAGTATTGTCAGTGCAGATTTTAGTTAATGAGAGAGGACTTTGAGTCTCTTTTCTCCATTATTAATTACTACTTGTATCTCAGGTTGTTTCTTGTCACATACATTAGTACAAGAAGTTCCAGTTGTTTCAAGCCTTTAAGTTACTGGTTTGGTGGGTGAGAGGCATTGTTCATTGATTTTTTGTTTCCTCCTTCCCTGCCTTGATATTGCAGGTGAATCCCATGCAGTAATTGTAAAATTACTGCAAACAGGCTACATTTTCTCCACTGTGTTTTGTGAGTTCTTTGTAAAGTACTTTGTAAAGTGTGTGCCCTTTTCTGTTTATGGACTGAGGTTCAAAAGTGTTGGTTTTGGTAACTCTCACATCTGTTTTGTTCGTTACTGTATGATTTGACTTGATCTGTTTTTATTTTTGACACCTTTAAAATATCATCGCTAGGAAGGAAACTGTCAGTGGTGTCTGACAGGACAGTCCTGAGATTCTGTTGAAAAGTCCTTGCATACTCGGTAAAGTTTCATAAACAATACAAAGTTACATGGCCTTTATGTAAAAATACTAATATCAAATAGCACAAGTGCTTGTTTTGGTTACCTTCTAGAACATGTCAACTGCAAATGAAGAGCTAAAACCAGAGGGCATTTTGCCTCTGAAACTTAAAAGCAGATGAAACTATTAGACGCTGCAGTGCTTAGCAAAACAGTTCTTGAAGGCAATGAACCATCTTTAAATACCTGTAGCCTCCCTGTAGTAGATGAAAAAAATTATATCAAGTACCTTTTTCTTGTTTACCTTGTACCGGTTGGTGAAAACTTTGAGAAAATGCAGGAAAACAAGTGGAGAACTAAAAAGCAGGGGAGTCTTTTTCCCAGAAAATGATGGTGTCCTGCTGCTCCTGGTCACCATAGAGAGAGAGAGTGGTCCTAGAACTAAACTCCTCTGTTCAGTGGCTCTGAGCCACACATTTAGTCTTCAATATTAAAAATTTTGAATACGTGACCTTCTCTTTTAGCCTGTATATGTTAAGATTACTTCTATAAATATTTTAATGTGAGAATTCTATTCCTTCCATATCCAATTCCTGTTTCTGTAAAGCAAACGTTGCTCATTAAGGAAGATGAGTTGAAATAAACAAAAAATAGTTTTGACATATTTGAAATAGTTTTTTCATATTTGAAAAAGGGCTTCTGCATGTACAGTTGTGTAAAAAAGTGATGTCATTGCCTAAATGTTTGTGTAGTACACATTTCTGATTAGTGAAGAATGTTTTTACACTGAATTTGGTAATAAATCTGTGTACTTGAAAACCAGCATGTTTTATAGTTGCCAACCTATGAAAATCATTATTTCTTCAGGAAAACCGTAGAAATACAAATGCAGTACAGAATTTAAGACTTTCAAATACAGCTCACAAACTAAAATTAGCTGCTTCAAATAGTAGTGATTTAAAATTAGTTTTCTCTGAGCAGCACAAATTGAATTTATCAAATGTTGAAGTTCTTCAGGGTTTTACTCTGTTGTTGCTGTCTTGTTATAATGTTGTGCATCAAAATAGAAACCAGCTCCGTGCCTTGACCTATTGCTTTGCACTTCCCCACCTGATTTCTCTCCCCAGAGCAGCAGTAGTAAGGTGAGACAATCTCTCTAGGGCAGTTTGAAGACTGGGCCATATTATGTTGCAGAGCAGTGGATTAGCAGCTATGTATGCTAGCAACTAAAACCCAGCTGTGCTTTTTATTCTGGCCCTGCAGCCAGCTGGCACTGAGTGAAAGCCTCTGACCTTCCAAGCTAGACTGGACATGTCTTAACTGTCTGTGGGGTCCCAGGTCCATGCTGACGCCTGAGATGTACTTGGAAGCGCCTAGCGAGTGCGGGGTGGCCTGGGTCAGTGCTGTTCTCTAGTGGGGACATGGTGAGATCCTTCAGCACCACTTCCTGTAGGAGTGTGGACTTGGTCTCGGTGTCCTGGGGCATAATAACTTGCTGACAGGACAGCCAGGAGGTGAATGGATGCTGCTGCCATTTGACGTCACTGGCTGTCTGCTTTATCCTTTGGTCACCGTTTCAGATGCCATTTGGTACAAGCTGCAAGGTAATACATCTTTCCCACAAGATTTATTTGAATACCTTGTAAAATAATAAGGCAGTTATTGTCTTGAGGGCAGGTTTTACTGAGATGTGGAAGCATTTGCTGCCTTAGGCCTTGTTAATGATCCAACAAGTGTTTCAGTTTGTCCATAGTGAGGATCAAGGCCTGAGAACAAAGGGGAAAAAAAAAATGGCCAGAATACTAAGTGTCCGTTTCAATTGAGAAATAGATACATAATTGTGTTAGCTGGAACATGTTTAAAAAAATCTGGAATACTGAAGGTTTTAGGACAGAGATAGAACCAGTCTGGTAAAAATAAATCTCATCTAATCCTGTCACGTAAAAGCTGTGTGTAGGAGGTTCCAATTTCGTTGCATTTGTAGAAGTGGTCTTAATACTGTTACACTTTGATAAGAGAAACAGGTATTTAACAGTTTAATTTTTTTTTTTTTTTTGGCATTCAGTTATATGCAGAGCTGTCTTATAAATCATTAGCGAAAAAATTTAAGTCTTTTGCTGAGTTTATTTTAGTGTAATTCTGCAAACTTGTTGCAACATATTATATATTGAGGTAAAAAAGTGCTGCCAGAATTAGTGAAATTCATGTTTATTATTGCTAGTGTGATTTAACAGCTAGAAACAAAGGGAGCCGCACCATGAGGATGTGCAGTAGTCTTGAACCCCGTTTTTTTATAACTTTTAAGATGCAAACAAGTGTATTTTGACATTTGAAAGAATTTTTATTCTGGATGGAAAGATGAACTGAGGGGAGAAAGAAACATTTACTTACCTTTTTCTTACTTCAGCGTGCAAATAGTATTTGCAATTACTTCCTCATACCTTGTGTGTGAAATACGTGTCTATGAATACCTGGAGAGCTAGTCTAAGAGATCAGCTAAAATGTTTCATTAAGTGCATTCATAGCCACCCATACACTCAACTGGTGTAAAAAAGTTAGTTCCCTAGGTACAGATAAAAATGTGAAAAGAAAGAGACAAGAGAAGGGGTGGTGTCTTCACTTATTTAGGGTTTGAACAGCATAAAAGTGTTCATGAAATGGGAAAAAGTCTCAGTACTTAGTTTGGCAAGAAAAGATAGTGAAAATAATAAGGTATTAGGTAGGTTTTGCCCAATATTCCCCCGTTGCCAAAGTCGATCTGGTCTTGTTTAAAGCCCCCCCGCCCCCAAACAGGCATTTGTAACTGAATGTTTCAGAGCCACACGTGCAATTTTTGTACACTGTTGACATTAAGCGGTCTCAGAACAAAGGCAATCTACAGTTTTTGAAAGAAAAGATTTAATTTGACAGAAGTATGCAAAATACAAGCTTGTGTTCATCTCTGCATGGCTCAGTGCCCCTGATGTTGAGTGCAGTTCTTCGTGTGGTGCAGTTTTGTAGAGTGATGCTCTCTTCCTATGCAGTCATGCAGTTCCTTGGGCGAGTGGCACAAGATGCCTCTGCGAGCAGGTTCCACTCCAGTTGCTTTGTCCATGTGCCAAGAGCAGGCTCTGTCGGAGGGGAGTGTGTGTTCTGCTCCCTCAGAGCCACCGGGGTTGGTCCTGGCTGGCCACCCAAGTGGTACTGGCTGCTTTGAACTGGTTTGCTCCGAGGCAGAGAGGCTCTATTCATCTGTTCCGTATTGCACTTGGTTGTGAGCCACGACTGGGTCCTCCTGGGTGCTGCTCCTGTGACCTCAGGGAATGAATTTTTCTCTTTCAGTTTGGAGTGTTTGAAACAACCTACGTGCTTGATGTTTTAATAGTGTGAAGTCAGGGATTGTATGTTAAATTCCACGAGGATATATTCGTTAAGTGGAAAGCCTGTTGAGAAGTTCTTAACAGATTGGGTAGGACAGCGGGGGTCCACACTCAGTGCATTCCTACTCATACTGGTTTTTGGGAACAGCTTCTGGAGTGAAGTGTTCCCAAAACAGTGTCTGGTCTTTGTCTTTGAAGAAACTGTTGGGAGCAGTGCAGGTGGCTGCTCTCAGGTCTTCCACGTGTAGCAGGTTAGGTGTGTGCCAGAGATACAAATGCCTGGAAGGAGCTGTGTCGCGGTGCTGTTCCTCGCGCTGATGAGCGCGGCCACGGGCTAGCTCAGTCTCCTGCACCGCGGCAACGGGTGAGGTCGGGGTGGCAAACCGGGTGAGCCACCTCCTCCCTGTGGGTCTTGGTTCCCCTCTCAGCGACGGCCAGCAGATGGCGTATGCAACCCACGGCAGCTAATCAAAAGGCGGACTCCTCTGGGCTCAGTTAAACAGGATTTTATTCAGGGGGAGAGGCAGCACGGGGCTCAGCACTCTCTGACCCACAGCCCAGAAGAGACCCTGGGGGCAGGCGTGCACGAGCTTTTAAAGTGGGGTGGAAACAGGGGTGGTGACAACCGGTCAGCCAGTCACAGGGATCGGGGGGGTTAACCGGGGGTGTGAACCATGGAGCTGGGGACCAATCACAAAATGAGGGGAGGGGGTCTCCCGGGCCCCAGCCTATCACTCAGCACCCCTCCTGGAGGATTCTAGAAGCCAGGGAAGGGTCTCTGAGTGGCAGGCAGGCGACCACGAGGAGGGGGGGGGCGGGGATTGACAGCGACAGGTGCAGGGAAGGGATGAATGACAGAAAACGTCGGGTTTTACAATAGACAAAACAACAGATGCAGAAGGGAAAACCAATGCAGAACACAGGGGTATACAGCGAACTAAACCATTATAAAATAACTTAAAAATCTTACAAAAATAACTTCATAACTTAATAAAACAATTCTCACACCACCACATCTCCCCCTTTTTTGTTTTTTCAAGAGGAGTGGGACTGGAACGGAGGAGGGAGGTCAGTGATGCTGTGTTGGGTACCCCAGTTCATGCTCTTCTTCATCCGGATTTCTTTCTTCGTCTTCTGGGGTCCCCTCCAGCACCTCTTCCAACTCCAGTCCTTCCTCCTCATGGTCCTAACTGTGGGGGAGTGTGAGGTGGCGGAAACCAAATTATACAACATCTTTTTTAAAAGTCCGAAAGCAAGGATAACAAGTAATAAAACAAACAAACACAGCAACACAGTCTTTATGATGGAGGAAACCCAGCCGGAGATTCCCCAGTTGGTAAAGAGTCCGCTCAGCCAGTCGTCTGTTTCTCTTTTGATGTTGGTCACTTGTCGGATGGTGGTGTAGTTGTTCGGTTGGTGGACCAGCCATCCGACGACTGGGAGACTCAGGCTGAGCACTGCCAAAGCTCCGAGGGCTAGGTGGAACCTCCTCGGAGCGGGGAATCCGGCTCGGGTTGCTGTTATGAAAAACTGAAAGACACTAAACAAATATGTTACTTAAATTTGACAACAGCAGGGAAAGGGATGGCTCTGCCCGGAGCTGATGTTCAGCTCTCCTCGTTCAGTGTTTTCCTTTTTCGCCTCCACGCTGCCACGGTGACCTGCGGACTGTTGATTTTGCCAGATCCTGGGCTTTTGGGAACATAGGGCCTCACCCACTTAGCTGGAATCCATTTTGGTCCCGTGGGGGTGGACACGCAGGCGTACCCACGTCCCCACGTGACCAGATCGTGTGGCCCTTCTGTCCCTCCAGACCCAGGATCTCTGACCATGACCTGCGGTCGTTCTTTGACCCCAAACAGCGAGCTCGCGCCGAAGTGTCGGACAATGGGCGGATTGAGACCTTCGTAAGAACAATTCAGGAAATTAATGGTAAACAAAGCTCTGGCCAGCCTGACTGATGGTGACTCTGTCTTGAGGACCCTCTGTTGCTGATGTAGTACACGCTTGATGGTCCCATGGGTCCTCTCAACCATGGCTTGGCCTGTGGGGGAGTGGGGGATGCCGGTCTTGTGCTCCACCCCCCATTGCTGCAGGAAGCTACGAAGCTCCCTGGATTTATACGCTGGGCCGTTATCGGTTTTCAGTTCCCTCGGAATGCCCATGAAGGAGAAGGCGTGGATGAGGTGTTTTATGGCATCCCCGGCCTTCTCCCCTGTGTGGGCAGAGGCGAACACGGCTCCAGAAAAGGTATCCACGGATACATGAACATACTTTTGTCGTCCAAATTGTGGGAAGTGTGTGACATCCGTTTGCCACACCTCACAGCTCCTCAGCCCTCGGGGATTAACCCCTGCATGTAAAGTTGGAACAGCCTGCTGGGAGCATGATGGACACGCGGCCACGATCGCTCTGGCCTGTTCCCGCGTAAGGTGGAAACGGCGAACAAGGCCAGGCGCGTTTTGGTGGAAGAGCTGGTGGCTGAGTTTCGCCTGCATAAAGATGTTTGGCAGGGGGGCCATCTCAGCGGGGGCAGCAAGGGCATCAGCCTTCCTGTTCCCCTCTGCGATGAACCCTGGCAAATCGGTGTGTGATCTCGTATGCATCACAAAATAGGGTTGCTCTCGGTGGGAAACCAATCTAACTAATTTCGAGAGCAAGTCATAAAGTGCTATGTTGGACACTTCCTGTAAAATCGCCTGATCTGCTCTGGATACCACCCCCGCCACATAGGCGGAGTCTGTGACCAGATTAAAGGGTTCGGGAAACCGCTCAAATGCCCTAACGACAGCGGCCAACTCAGCGACTTGAGGTGATCCTTCCACCTCGGCAATATCAGCCTCCCACTGCTGAGTTTGAGGGTCCTTCCAAGTCAGAACTGACTTGTGGGACCTTCCGGACGCATCTGTAAAAACGGTTAGAGCCTTGAGGGGCCTCCTACTGCGAACCTCTTTGAGTGATAATATAAATTTAGTTTCTGAATTAAAAATTTTGTGGGCAGGCCGATGAATAGAAATTTGCCCAGTGAAGGAGTCCAGAGCGAATTGGAGTGCTTCATTCTCCTGAAGCAAGTGCTCCAACATAGCTTTTGAAATTTGGCCCGATCTCAAGCCAATTGGGATGTGAATACATTCGAAGTCAGAACCGGCCAACTCTCTGATCCGGAACCTTGCCTTCCGGATCAGCTCAGCAACCAACTCCTGTGGCCGGGTCATCCTCTTGGACCGATGATGACTCAGGAAGACCCACTCTATGATCAAGAGTGGATCATTCCCTTCACGGTCCTTCTTCGGGATGCTCTTCCATTGGAAGATCATCCCATGGAGGTGTGGCAACTTTCCCATTATTATGAATTTGAAAGGAAGCTCTGGGTCAATTCTGTGAGCTTGTCTTTTGGACATAGCGTCCTGCACCTTTTCCAAAGCCTTTTCTGCCTCAGGGGTAAGCGCCCTAGGAGAACTCAGCTCCTCTCCCCCTTTCAATAAATTAAAAAGGGGGGCTAGGTCGTTGGTGGTGAGACCTAGCCAGGGCCTTACCCAATTCAAACTCCCACACAGCTGGTGGACATCTGCAAGGGAACTTACTTTTGTTCGAATTGCCAATTTTTGGGGAACAATGGTCCGCCTTCCGATTTCGAGCCCGAGGTACTTCCAGGGCGGCATCCGCTGAACCTTTTCTTCCTGTAGCTCAAACCCTGCAGCAACCAGTGCATCGACTGTCAGACCAAGCACATGGGAAAGCATGTCATCATTCGGGGCGCACACCAGGACATCATCCATGTAGTGGTAGATGATGGCCTGTCCCGCGGCTGCGCGGACAGGGGACAGCAAGGAGGCCACATACCACTGGCAGATAACAGGTGAGTTCTTCATCCCTTGCGGGAGAACTCGCCAGTGATAGCGTCTCCTCGGGGCTTCCCGGTTGATGGTGGGAACCGAGAAAGCAAAACGTGGGGCATCGTCAGGGTGCAGAGGAATTTGAAAGAAGCAATCTTTTATATCTATTACAGCCAATTGCCAATTTTGGGGGAGCATAGTCGGGGAAGGCATCCCAGGTTGGAGAGACCCCATGTCTTCGATAACATTATTAATTTGGCGGAGGTCCTGAAGGAGCCGCCACTTGTCCTTCCCCGGCTTTTGAATCACAAAAACTGGGGAATTCCAAGGGCTGTCGGTTTCTACAATGTGGCCCTTGGCCAATTGCTCCTTCACGAGCTCCTCGAGCGCTTTTAATTTAGGTTTTGAAAGCGGCCATTGCTCCACCCAAACTGGTTTGTTCGTCAGCCAATTAAGTTTCTTGGTGGGACGCTCGTCAATGGACGCTGCGGAAATTTCCACTGAGGGGTCGGGTATGTCAATTTTGACCCCCCATTGTGACATGAGATCTCTGCCAAGCAGAGGCTCCTTATAATCTAAAACAAAAGGACGGATGTTAGCCAATTGTCCTTTTGGCCCCTTAATTTGCACTATGCTCCTGGATTGTCTCGCCAATTGCAACCCTCCGACACCTTGAACGTGTCCAGCCACGTCCTGCAGAGCCCAATGTGACGGCCAATCCTGGGCTGGCACAACAGTCACATCTGCCCCGGTGTCTAAAAGACCAGTGATGTTAATTGTTTCCCCGCCCACTCTGAACTCACAGTCTACCCGGGGCCTTTCTTCAGTGATGGCTTGCACAGGGCAAGCCACCGGGGTGTTGTTCGGTCCCCGGGTAGGGATGATTTGTGCGATCACCTGTCCCTTAGGAATAAATGTGGGTGGATGGGTGCAGCGCAGCCAGAGGACGAGATCTCCGGGGTTGTTGACGAGAACCCCTGGAAGAATCTCGACCTCTTGCGGGGTGTACTTACAGTCCCCGATGATGACAAGCTCCTTTCCTTGGACTGGCCAGGCTCCTTGTTCTTTGGTGTTTATGGAAAGGAAGGTCCAATCCGCCATCCTCAGATAGAGCGCTTCGGTGAGCCGCAGCCGATAAGGTTCATGCCTTGATGATGTTACTAAAATTGGCTTTGAAAGGTCATGGTCAGTACTGTGTGTCAAACCTGGTATGTCATGTCCGGTATTATTGTCTGTCTCAGTGAAAGGCAGCGTATCATTGGCGCTAGATGTTTCTTCCCCCTCCCCCGCTGCTTGGTCCGCCCTATTTCTATCTTCGCGCCGGGCGGACCTGCGCTCCCCCCTTAGTTTAACTGTTGGGAGCTATCTCCCGACCCTCCCCTGTTCCCACTCCCCCCGCCTTCCCCCCTTTTCTTTTTCAAAGCTTCAACGGCATCCCGCAGTGGGCAGGTGTTCGCCCAGTGCCCGGGCTCCCGGCAGATTAGACACCGGTTCTTCTGGGGCACATACGGTCCGCGTGTCGGTCCTTGGGTGCCAGACACTGCTGAAACTCTTGGTGTTATTGATTTCCCTTCCCGGTCGTTTCCCTGCATGTAGGGGACCTTTAGCTGACACACCCTGAGCATATCCGGAAGGGTTGGAGGGGGGTCCAGAGGGAGACTCAAAATTGCACTCCGGCACATGTTATTTGCATTTGCAAACACCATCTCCCTCAAGATCCCATCCCTTACCGCCACTTCCATTACTTGCACCTCGATTGCTCGGGTGAGCCGCTCGACGAACTTAGTGAAACTTTCCTTGGCCCCCTGCATGATCTTGTAATAGGGTACGACCGGGCTGTCTGGCACCATTCCAAAAAATGCGGAGACCGCATGCTCCCTGGCAATCTGGAGGGCTTTGATGGGGATATCTGAGGTTTGGTCCGATGGGTCGGCCCATCTCCCCTCACCCATAAGGTGTTCTAAAGTGAGGGGGTTCCCGTTGTCGTCCACCGCAGTCTCCGGGTCTCGGAGGAGACTGGGCAAGGCCTCCCTGAGTTGCTGCCTCCATGCTGCCACCCACAGTTTGAACTCTGTTGAGTCAAGCAGGCAGGAGAACAGCTGCTTCAGGTCCGCAGGAATAACGACAGCAGCATCGAGATCTGAACGGAGCAAACCCCTGAAATAGGGGCTGTCCCGCCCATAATCTCGATGGGCCTTGCACAGATCCCGGATGGTGGACTGGGGGAACGGGTGATGGATCGCTCGGACCCGCTGCCCTCCTCGGGAGCCTTTATAAACGACTGGGGATACCAAAGGAACAGGGGAAGGTTCATGCATCCCTGCTGGCTCAGGCCCTGGCCCCGCCCCCTCCGGGCCCAGACCGTGGGAACCGGAAGGGGGAGCGTGGGAACCAGCAGGGGGAGCGTGGGAACCAGCAGGGGGAGCGTGGGAACCAGAAGCCCAGGAGGCAGGTCTTCCGGCAGGGGGCGTGGTTTGGGAACCCGATGATGTCATGTGGGCGTTCCCGTGGGAGGAGTAGCTGGGAGGAGCTGTGGGAGTGGTCTTGGAAGAGGGAGGAAGCATGGGTGGAGTCTTTTGGGGGATAGGAGGGGCTGAGGAGAGGAAGGGGTTGGGCTCATCAAGGGCAGGAAGAAAGGGATTGAAGGAAGGAGGGTAGGGGGATGGGGAAGACCGTGCCATGCGGTCTCCTCCATCTTGGGGATAAGGGGTAGGGGAGCCATTTTGTGGTTGGGGAGTCTCAGCTAGACTAAATCTAACACGAGGTTTATTAACTGGGTAAGATGGGGAAGGGTGGAATTCTTGAGCATCCCGGCCAGGGCTGCCCAAGAAACCCCGAGCAGTCTGGCTAGGACTGCCCGGGCGGGGGGGTCGAGAATTCCTGGGGGAGCCTGAGCCAGCAGGTTGGGGTCCTGCTGCTCCCTTCAGAATTCTCTTCTGGGGACAAGGAGAAGGGACGGAGGGACAGGGAGAACAAAGGGCAGGTTGTCTTGGACGTGGCTGTTTCTGCACTTTCCTATTCATTTGTGTAACAGCAGCTGAAAGCTGCAAAGCCAAACTGAGGAATTTGGAGACTTGTTTGTCCCCTGAGAGTGCCAAATTATGGATTTTGTTTTGTACAACCGTCCAAAACTTGGGGCTGTACACCTGCTCCGGGGACACATGAGGAAAGTGCAGGAAAAGCCACCTCACAAACCCCTTGAGCTCGCCCCTCGAAACCTTTAACTGGGCGAGCTCCACAACCAACTTAAAACTATAATACACACCTTTTTGGGCAGCGGAGAGTTTTGCGCCCATCTCTCCGAAACCGAAACCAAAATAACAAATCCCCCTTGCCTGCTGCCCACTCGATGACGCCCAGACAAAAGCAAACTTAACAGAAAACGAACGCGGAGGTCACTCCCCTAAAACCGGGCAAAACCTGAAACCCAAACCCGGGGGGTCCGCACCGAAAAATAAAATCGCAGTGTCTAAAACCCCTGTGGACACTTCCACCCAAAAGACAACTGCCCGAAACTTAAAGTTTACAAAACGAAAAAGAACAAAAGAGCACCCCGAGGAGAGTAATCCGCAGGGGGATGAGGCTAACCACCACCCCCCCGAGCTGCGCAGCCTGGGATCCCCCCCACTCCTGGAGGATCCCTCCCGAAATTAGGGTCTCCACACCGGGAGCACCCTCCGAAAGTAAGCCCCCTCACGAAGAAGGCTTACCCCCTCCTGGGATGCGATAAAGCCTGGGGTCTCGAGATTAGCTGCCTGAAGAGGACCTGCTGGGCGCTTCAGGCTGTCCTCTTCGTCCCTTGGGAGCGTGATCTTACGAAGCCGCTCGACCAAGGGTAGCGGGGCGTCCAAGGACTTTTCTTCAGGCTCTTGTAGCCTCAGTCCGTGCCGCGGGGTCCGCCTCGTGTCCTGAGGGTGGGGGCCCCACGTTGGGCGCCAACCGCTGTCGCGGTGCTGTTCCTCGCGCTGATGAGCGCGGCCACGGGCTAGCTCAGTCTCCTGCACCGCGGCAACGGGTGAGGTCGGGGTGGCAAACCGGGTGAGCCACCTCCTCCCTGTGGGTCTTGGTTCCCCTCTCAGCGACGGCCAGCAGATGGCGTATGCAACCCACGGCAGCTAATCAAAAGGCGGACTCCTCTGGGCTCAGTTAAACAGGATTTTATTCAGGGGGAGAGGCAGCACGGGGCTCAGCACTCTCTGACCCACAGCCCAGAAGAGACCCTGGGGGCAGGCGTGCACGAGCTTTTAAAGTGGGGTGGAAACAGGGGTGGTGACAACCGGTCAGCCAGTCACAGGGATCGGGGGGGTTAACCGGGGGTGTGAACCATGGAGCTGGGGACCAATCACAAAATGAGGGGAGGGGGTCTCCCGGGCCCCAGCCTATCACTCAGCACCCCTCCTGGAGGATTCTAGAAGCCAGGGAAGGGTCTCTGAGTGGCAGGCAGGCGACCACGAGGAGGGGGGGGGGCGGGGATTGACAGCGACAGGTGCAGGGAAGGGATGAATGACAGAAAACGTCGGGTTTTACAATAGACAAAACAACAGATGCAGAAGGGAAAACCAATGCAGAACACAGGGGTATACAGCGAACTAAACCATTATAAAATAACTTAAAAATCTTACAAAAATAACTTCATAACTTAATAAAACAATTCTCACACCACCACAGAGCTGGTGTGCCATTGCGAGCACCCCTGACTGCACTGCTGGGCATCATCAAATTCACAGAGGGCTGGCTCTGGAGCTTCACCCTAAGCAGGCTGTGGAGCTCTGCTGCCTGCCATCTGTATCTAGGGCAGCTGCTGCCTGCTCAGTGAGGATACATACAGCATGGCAAAAAGGGTTTCTCATGATTTTAGGGGACAATGTGGTAATTGTGTGGTCGTGTTTATTTTTCTTTCTCAGATTTCAAGGTATATATTACTTAGAAGTTAAAATGTGTCTGTACAATGCACAACATGCATGTGGGCACTGTCTTGTACCTGTGCAGTTCTCCTGTGCAATCATTAACAATGTGTTTTACCATTTGGTGACTTTTGTCTTGCATAACAGCCTTGCATGACACTTGTTTAGAGAAATACACATCTTCTCCCTAAGAAGCAGGCAAAGATACCAATCATGCCTTTTATATTTTGACTTGCTTTAAATTGCGTTTATTGCCAGATGAGATCTTGTCATACAAACTTGTCATATCTCTCCTTGAACATCATTTGGTAGTTAATTTCTTTGTGAGAATACAGAGAGCATACTAGACTCCTGAAATCTTACAGTAATATTTCAGATATTACTCTAAAGGATGAACCATTTCCTCCAGCTTAAAATACTAAGCCAGCATTGCTTCAGCTTGCTTTGCAAGGCTTAACTGTATCAGCAGTTATGTAAGTTTCAGTTATGTGATATTTCATGGGCATCTATTTAAACATACAACTATTATTTTTAGTTGAAATATAGACTATATAAAGACTTAAAAGATGTGGGATCAAGGTGGACAACCTTGGCAGCAATGGCCTTTGAACCAACAGCAGTGGATGCAGTCATTTCAGCACCAGCAAGATCCAAGTAAGTATATAGAAAGCTTTATGGATTAATTCTTTTAATGTGTTGTCATTTAAATTTTTTCATCTTCATAACAGAGTATGACTCATAGTTGCCTTTGTAGCTGCTTTCAGGATAATACATTTATGATGCTTTTCTGACCTAGAAAACATGGAAGACATACATTGGTTCCAAATGTTTTGACATAGTTAATATATAATACACAAATACAGGCAAGAAACCTGAGTTGTCCTACACAAATATTACCAACATTTTGCCAGTCATACAGATCAACATTTAGACCTCATTTTCCAGATCTGTATCCCTGTCAGTTCTTTAGCCAAGCTAAATCCTTTGTTTGAGTAAATCTGCTTTTTTATTCAGTACCTGTGTGGCAGAATTATTAATGCAGATTATATATACAGAAAAAACCCTCACCGGAAGACTAATGGAGTTCTTGATTTAGATTACAGCAGTGATAATCATGACCTCTTGTTTGGAATTTATTTTCCCCACCAAAACCACCAAATGCTTTAAGCAGTAAAACAGAATATATGTTAAATTGAGAATAAGGTGGCAAAAATTCAAAATATCAAGAGAAAAAGAGAAATGGATGAAAGTGCAGGGGTCTTTAATACTAAGGCAAAGTGATCAGGCATGTGGGTTTTACTGTCACTTTAATTTCTGTTAAATTCACTGGAGAGTTTTTCTGACTTGATAATAAGCAGAAGACATACTAATGTTCTTATCTGAGAGTGCAATTTATTTACTGGTAGGAATGGCAGTAAAGAAAAAAAAATGGGAGAGAGAACTGTAACATAATATATATGGCAATGGTTATACAAAGAGTGTACGCTGAAAAATATTTTTCTATCTATGTATCTTTTTTACTCTCAGATCTTTATGAATTTATAATTTAAGGATATGTATATTAATTTCTGATGTCAAAATTAGCTCACTTGTGAAAAAAGCACATTACTGCCACCCATTCAGTGCTAATGTGAATGTAAATAATCTGCCTTATGACATTTTGAACATGTGCAGAGAAACTGTACTTCAGCAAGTCTGTACACTGACATTTGTTTCTGTTACTGTACACTGTGAATAAGTTTAAATGGTGCTCACAGTGCTTGCTGAAGGTAAATGTTGCCCATTTATCTTGAGCAGTAAGACATGTAATTGAGAAACAGTGTTAAACTTCAGACATGTGAGTTCTAACCTTTTTAACTTCCTCTGTTTATTTTAGGCCAGATTGACTGGGCTGCGCTAGCTCAAGCATGGATTGCTCAGCGAGAAGCCTCAGGGCAACAGAACGTAGTGGAACAACAAGGAATGATGCCAAACGGACAGGATATTTCAGCAATAGAGTCTGGTCCAAACAACCATAATAATTTTCAGGGGGATCCCAATTTCAACAGAATGTGGCAGCCGGGTTTGTTTCCCTTCCTGTTCATTCCTTTTTTTCGTGTTTCTTCATTTTATTCTTGTCAGACATTTTTTGGTATGAACATGCCCTGTCCCTCAGGCTTCAAAATCCAAAACCAGTTGACTTATTAATCACAGCTCCTACTTAGAGAACTACTGTTGCCTCTCCTGTAGTGTAATACCTGCTTCTGGCATGAACTTGACATGTAGAATGAGTTCAAAGTATAACTGATGCTGGCTTTAGATGTCTTAAAATCTTTAAAAAGGGAGATTGGCAAAATTCTGTATGAAAAATATATTTTTTTCATGTTTCATATACTTAGGATTTTTTTAACTTAGGTATCTGATTGTCAGCATTTTTCAATCGTTGTTAGGTTGACGTTGATTGGATTGTTCTGTTAGTGTTGATTGTTTTCAGTAATTGTTAATTTCCTCAAAACTTCATTTTTTTTCCAAAAACTAATTTTCCTTTTAAGACTTCACAAGATACTATTGGTAAGAAGAATGGGATAGAAATGATATTTTCTGCTAAGAATTTTTCTGAAATTGTTTTCTGAAAGTTGGATTATGAGTATATAAGTTCATATGCTTCAAGTTGCATTATAGTAAAGTATAATGCAATTATACTAAAATATAATGCAATTTGAAGCATATGAACAAGATAGTTAGTAAGCCTGTGTGCATGTCTTCAGTTGTTTTGGGGAAAACTGCACTTCATGCTTGAGTCTGTTAATGGTTGAAAGAATATCATTCCCAGTTTTCACTGTCACTATCCAAATTTATTAAAATGCAACATTTAATATAAGTAGGCTTAATATGTTATTGGTAGTTTTTATACATGTGTAATAAAAGGGAGATAGCCCTGATGTTTCACCTACCTACCTGCACAAGTTATTGTAGGTACATGTAAGAATTTTAAACTTTTCTATGTGGCAGAGTATATTCTAGCTGTATTTCTATACAGTAAGTAGAAATTTTCACAGAAATAGAAATGCTATGATAACACTTTTTAGTTGCTACAGTAATGGATCCAATTATGATGCAGATGGGAAGGACAGTAAAAATTTTTTAAAAATGTGCTAAAGGACAGGGTGGAAGGGAGGAATTAGTGTGAGAGGCTAGATACTAACTAATTCTGTTATTGGTGCGAGTTACAAGGCAGCTCTGTCACGGTCTATTAAGTATCTGTATAGTGAACATAAATTTGGTCTTTTTAAGGAGTCAGTCAAAATTTATGGCCACATGAGCTATTAATTCATTCCTTAGACCCTTTTCACTCTGTTAGCCAATTGTAACGTATGTTTGAGGGCTTATGGTTATAGCTTATTCTAGGACCTCTGTTAGATATTGGGCAATCCAAGCAATCATCCATTATCAGGACTCAAGGCTTTGGAGCACAGGTTTCAGTGGTTGTGCTGCTTACAAAACCGTTTTCTCTCCATAGTAGGCATTTCAAGTCTATTATGCAAAATAGTAAAATAGCTTCTTTTTAGCTTTCAAAATTGACATAGAGAACTAGGAGCAGTTTTTCAACAGTTTAAGCAATTTGTAAGTCTTGTGGTGAATTCACTATCACTAGAAGTTTATACCAACAAATTTACAGGATGTCTGTGCCTGTCCAGTTCTGTCCCCCTAATGCGTATTTCAGTTCAGCTATAGCTATTTGTGTTTCCTTCATTTAGTTGAAGAAATTATTGAGACAGTAGAATACAGTCTGCAGATTGATGATTCTTCATTGCTTTATCATCTGTGATGCTTTGAGGAGCTTTGTGATAAATACAAGAACACTGAGTGATTGGTGACTCATATAAATAATACTAATGTGGTATTGAATTGTATTCTAAATCCTAAACAGAATGGGGAATGCCTCACCAACCCCCTCACCCACCTCCAGATCAGCAGTGGATGACTCCAACCCCAGCTCAAATGGAAATTGTTCCTCCGTCTGAAGACAGCAACAGTCAGGACAGTGGGGAATTTACTCCTGACAACAGGCATATATTTAACCAGAACAATCACAACTTTGGGGGACCTCCCGATAACTTTGCAATGGGGCCAGTGAACCAGTTTGACTATCAGGTGAAACATATTTGTTACTTTAATGTTGTAGACGCGCAGAGTCCCTTCCATGGATGTGTTCCTCTAATATCATCTAGCGGCGACTTTCATTCTTCAGTTCTACAAACATCTACAGAATCTGTTATCTGCTAAGATACATTTTAACCAAACACTTGCCAGAAGAGACTTTAGAGTTCTCAGTTCTGTTCAGAGGTCAAAGAGTTTTATTTTTTCTATGGTAGTTATGAGAAATGGCTGTTGTCTGCATATTAAAATGAATCACTGTGTTCCAGTATATAAATTAATATTATGTAGCTTGGTGTTAAAAAGAGGAGAAGGAAAAAAAAATAAAGTTCAGAAAGATATGCTTAAATATGCTAGATAATGTTCTACAGGAAACAGTCCTGTATTTGCAGGGAGATAGATAGACTGGATGATCCATTGATCTTTTCCATATCTATCTACTGTGATTCTTTGAATAAACAATGGTATTTCTAAAAAAAAAAATCATATCCACTTTTTTCTTCATTCTGGCATATAAGCTGTATAGTACAATAAACAAGTAGGTGGTTTTATCACTAATAATAGCAGGGTGCATTGCACAGATCTTTAAACACGAAAGAAGTTTTGTATCTTCCCTCTATTTTCAGTATTTTTCTTTCAAAACTCCTGATATAAATGACAAACTAGCTGTTTAAAAACCTACCTCCTGTTCATAAACAAATACAAGGGAATATGGGCAGAATTTTTTTTGTTTTTTTATTATCTTCTAGGCTATTTTTATCTGTCTAGATTATTTTTCCTCTTAAAAATTCTCTTGTTCAACAGTATTGTTAAATAGGGAACCAATAATTTTCTAGTACATGAATTTATTATAATTTTTGTTTATTGTCATGGGACAAACTCTTGAAAGTAGCTTCTCTAAATACTACACAAAACTTGTTTTGCAGTGGATTAGAGATGCTTAACCTGAAATTGTAGTGGAGAGTGCTTTAGTATAAATTACTTAAATACTCAGTAGACTAATTGATACTATACCCTTTTTCCTAACACTCTCTTCTTAAATAGTTTCATTAGGCATTTCTGGGTAGTTAATACTGAAATAAATGCCTCATCTATGCCTCAAGACTTAGGACTTTTGGATCGTATACAGATTGCCCAGAACCCAGGATCTGTACTAAGATTGCATATTTATGCATTTAATAATTTCATCAGCCATATTAATAAGATCTGTGAAAGATTACTGGAAAGTGCACAGTGCAAAATTCTTATGTAATAAAAGGCTGAATTTTAAATTTTTGTTCTCATGCTGTAGTTAAAGTGCTGCTAATATATCTAGACTTTTGAATCTTGGTTTTGTACACTGTTTAACTGCATGGTCCGATGCTAAGCTGGCACAGAACTGATGAAGATATATGGTGATTATAGAGCTTAGTGTTTAGCACAACATGGAAGGAGGTTGGTTGAAGCCCTTTCAGGTTTGTTAAGTATCCCTGCTTAAGTCTAAGTTTAGTCATTAAGTATTTGATAGTAACTTGTTTCTTTGGGGCCACAGTAAAAGAGATTGAGTGATCTCAGTAGCATAGAAATCATGGATTCGTACTTGCATGGATTTTTGTAGACCAACTTGCTCACATGCTGCATTTAGTGTTACCACGTGAAGAAAAATAAACTGCATTACTCTTTCAGCATGGGGCTGCTTTTGGTCCACCTCAAGGTGGATTTCACCCACCTTATTGGCAGCCAGGACCACCAGGGCCACCAGGTCCTCCAGCACCTCCTGCACCTACTCAAAATCGAAGGGAAAGACCCTCATTCAGAGATCGACAGCGTTCGCCTATTGCGATGCCTGTGAAGCAGGAGCCTCCACAGATTGGTACATGTTAACCACTCCTTAATGAAAAAATGTAAAAGCTGTGTTTTGTAAAGAATTGCAAGATTTGAAGACCTTTTTCTTTTTAATAGAAAGTAAAAGAGGAGGGAAAGAAAAAGCCGTTATAAATGTTTTTTCGCCACAATGAGATGTGGGCCTTGTTTTGATGGGGGTGGGGGTCTTACTTTGTTTTGGGGATATTTTTATTCCTTTTTGGGGGGAAAGGTTTTTTTCATCTTGCAAAACTGTAAACCTTACTTATATAGATGCTGTGAAGCGTAGAACTCTGCCTGCCTGGATTCGTGAGGGCCTGGAAAAGATGGAAAGAGAAAAACAGAAAAAATTGGAAAAAGAGAGAATGGAGCAGCAACGTTCACAGATGTCTAAAAAAGAGAAAAAGGAAAGTGAGGAGGCTGAAGAAGGGGATGGCCCACGGTTACCTCAGAGAAGTAAATTTGTAAGTAGCAGGGTTTATTTTTTGTTCAGGTTTGTATTTCCTGGAAGGGATTGATTTTTTAGTCTCTTCAAAGGAGAGATTTTGTGTCCTGATTACCTCATTGGTTTTATTGGTATAATCAGCAGCTGAAAAAATTCAGATACCTGTATTTGCTAGACTGAGCCAATTTAGGAAACCTTGCATTGCCTTAATTTTAGCAGTTATCTTGTTTGTAGTCCAAAGTACGTGTCTGGCAGGAACTGACAACTAAGTATTTTCTTAGCTTACGTGGGTACAGGTACCTGCATATTTTTAAGGAAGGGAGAAAATTAATGTTGTTATGATAACTAATTCATATTTCAGTACAAAGTAAATGAAGCTGACTGTTAGAATTAGAAACTAAGGAGCTTGATATTTAAGTTTTTCCTGAAGTGTATGATGCTGTTTTTGTAGGACAGTGATGAGGAAGATGAAGATGCTGAAAACACAGAAGCTGTAAGTGTTGGGAAAATCAGCAGGAGTCCATCCCCAGCTCCTCAAGAGGAGCAAAGTGAACCAGAAATGACAGAAGAAGAAAAGGAGTATCAAATGGTATTAATTATGTAGTTCTCACTAAGTTCTTCTGTTTAATTGATCATATTTTTCAGGCATATCAAAGTAAATTGCTTTTTCGATGCCTGATACTGTTAATAGAGGTACAGCATGCCTTGTACAGTAAAGCAGGGTTATATATTCATGTCTCTTCATAATGCTGGCTTTCTCATACAAACAAGGATATTGGTTATATAACTCACATTTAGCACAGTAGTGAAAGGCTGTAATGACTATAATCTTTGCATTGATCTTTATTAATTTTATGGTTTTGCTTCACTTATCAAATTTCTGAAAACTTTCAGTGACTAAATGCACCCATTTCAAATCTGTCCTTCAACCTCAGTTCCTGTGAAAGAGAATTTAAGAAATGTATTCTTGCAAGGAAGCACTACAACCCTAAATCAGCAATAATTTCACTGTGTCTGCACAGCTTTCATAATTTGAAATCACAGTTGAATACAAATTGTACAACTGAATCCTTGTTAATTAAGGCCCTGAATTCTACTAAGTTTGATGAATACATTTTTGTAGAGCATGTGGCCAGACATAAAGGACTTGGAGTGCTAGCAACCACCATTTTAATTTTTGTAGAAAATATGTAATAATAAGATGCTATATAAGTAACCTCTGATGATCTTTACAGCAGCAGACCAGTCAGAAAAGTGTACTTTTTTTAAAAAAAAGAATAATTGGAATCAGTCTAAGTATATTTCTGATTTACATATTCATTTGTTATATCATCTTAGACATTAGGATCAGTGCCCTGGATAGCTGTGTGCAATACATGTGGACACAGTTCACAGTCAAAATGGAAACTTTAAAGTTGTGAAATCAGGTCACGTTTAAACAGCTTCAATCTTTTTTTGGTTTTTTAGTCATGTCTCTTGAAAGAAGTCATTAAATAAAATGTGCAGGAGACCACTTTCACAGTCATCAAAAGAAGTGAAGCTGTGTGCATATAATTTGAATGCAGCATTTATTCAAGATGTTTTGGCCTTTAATTGTATATGCAATTTTCTTCAGATGATGCTGACAAAAATGCTGCTGACAGAGATTCTCTTAGATGTCACAAATGAAGAAATCTATTATGTGGCCAAAGATGTTCACCGTAAAGCAACTAAAGGTATGCCGGGTTGGGGAGGTTTTTTTCTTTTAATTTCTTCTGCAAAAATTCTGTATTTGCATGTCTTTAGAACATTTAACCTCCATAGTTCTCCCTCAAGAACAATTCCAGTATAATGCATCCAACTTGGTAGAGTTCAGATCCAGTAATCATGTACTGTCGTCCTGTGCACTGTATTGTGAGTTACTTGAGTTATTCCATTTCTTTCATACAATTCATTCCAGTTAAAATGGTACCTGTGTGTCAATGGCTCTTGAGTTGTAGCTGTTTCTTACTACTATCATCTTTATCTCAAAGCTGTTCAGAAGTGAAAAGAGATGAACTTTGAGTCCTCAATTAGTAATTAATTCGCTTTTGCTATTAACGTGTATTGTACTTACAGAACAGATTATTTTAACATCACATACTTAATCTAAGTGTGTAACTACTGAAGTTGAAAATGATGTGCAGATGCTGTAACTTGGAAAGTGATTAATGAGTATATATTTGGTTTTTTCTGTTCACTGTTAATTTGCAGTTAAATTCTAAATCTTCATGGTCAGAAAATCTAGACGTGGTTTTAAATGGATGATGCGTTTTTAATGTTTCTTCTCTCCCTCCAAAGAACAGCAATAGTAGTAGATTTAACAATACCATAGACTCATGACTATGAAATCGTGGCTATTTGTGTTAACATGTTGTTCCTGTTGTTGATGTGATACAAAGCTCCTGCAAAACAGCTGGCACAGTCCAGTGCACTGGCTTCCCTCACTGGACTCGGTAAGTATGTTCCTTATTTTTGAGGGGGCTTAAAGGGGGACTTTGACTTTTTGCCTTGCGTTTCTAGAAATTGCATTTTGAGACTCGATTTTAATTGCCTGGGAGTATGGGTCACTTTCTGATAACTTTATCATTATCAGCACCTTTGTTTGTTCCACAGGTGATCCTACTGATATATAAGTGGGATAGTTGCTGGAGTAAAGGACTAGGCAGTGTGATTTAGTGTATGAGAATCTTGCCTTAATTTTGAAAAGACGTAAACATTTTAGATAAATTTACTTTTCAAAGTCTGATGGTTTCAGAAGCACACTGCAGCCTTCAAAGAAAGGAATACTGTTTCATATTTTTCTTCTGTTTTGATCCATGCAAACCAGAGGGGAAAGTTGATAGAGGAGTAATGTGCAAGTCTATATATAAAAATATTATAATCCTTGTAATTATTGTTTTATTGAAAAGCTACATAAACACAAAGGCTCCCATATCATACACTGCCAGAAACAAGACAGGAGAGAGAGATTGAAATTCCAGCTTGAGACCCAACTGCAAGAGATTTCTCCCAACATGACTTTTATCGTCTAAAGCATACTACAGCAGTGTCAGTGATCAGTTATGTGTTCATTACATGGAATATTGATGAATTAAATTGAATGTTATCATCACAAGTATTCATGTTTCAAAACTAACTCAGTAAAGATCCTAAGGACCTCAGACTGAAAGAAATCCATGTCAGATGTTTAAATTGACTTTATCTTTATCAATCCAGTAGTTACAAATATATCTGGGGGAGAAGAAAGTCTGTTTTCTATTCCACCTCCATATCTGTCAAAGTGCAGTGTTTTCTAAATCATGTGGAAAAATTGATATGGCATTCAGAATTTCTGTAGCCTTGGACTACGGAGGCAGCTGAAGTCATTTCAGAGTTGTCTTCTGGGGAAGATCCCAGGCATTTTCTGTCTCGTTGCTGATACAGAGGCAGGCACTGTTACAGTTTCCACAGTGAGCTTTTTTGCCTTTCCATACAATGGAAAAAAGTACCATGGTCACAGTGACTGCTTGCTGAAAGCAGACAAGCTGTTCCAGAGGAGTAGAAGCAGACAGTGACCATCAATGCAGATACGGGGGCCTTGAACACACTGGCAAACAGCACTGGCACTTACCAGAATAAAGTGACTTCTTCAGAGACGAGGAAGTGAAGGAAGGGCAATGTTACTCTCCTCTTTGCCTCACAGAAGTATTAAGAACAAAGCTTAATCTTTCCTCGTGATAGACTGGACTTTATGCACGCAGGTGGACTGGGTGGTTATGGATCAGGAGACAGTGAAGATGAGAGGAGTGACAGAGGCTCTGAATCATCTGATACTGATGATGAGGAATTACGACACAGAATAAGGCAAAAACAGGAAGCGTTTTGGAGAAAAGAGAGAGAACAGCAGCTACTTCTAGAAAAACAGCTAGAAGGTAAATCATACAATGGCTTCTTACTGTGCCACTGTACATGGAGTTTACCACTTAGTGTATGTAAACTGGTGGCAAAGAAACATGTTTTAAGCAAAAAAAAAAAAAAAACAAAATTTATAAATAATGTGGTTTTAGTTCAAATTTAGAAAAAAACCCAGACCCCTGTGATTTACTTCTGTTTCTCCATTCAAGGTAAGGCTTGTCCTTTTGTACAAATAATGTAGGCCAAAAGTCACCCTGAAGAGCTGTCTAGAGATGGATGCAATGTCAAGAAGTCATAAACCAAGTTCACAGGCTGAAGGTGAAAGTGGTATTACGATAGAACTTAAAATTGATGGTTTTCTCCTTTAACTTTTTATTTAAAGGCCTTAAGACATATGGAGCCCTTAATAAAAGTCTGGACTAGATAAACTTTTGGTTTTCTTAATATTCCCATCTCTGAGTGTTGGAAGATGTATGCATAACAGGATAGCCATATGGAGAGTGACTGAGTGGTGGCCTATGACCTCTGTTTTCCTAGTGCAGGATGTCAGTGTGGAGATATCTCTGTGGGACCATTTGCTGAAAAAAAAAACCCTAAGAGTGTAAAGCAGCTCATTCTATACATCCAAAATACGGACGAATGCCAGTGCAGTCTCATTTGTAGCAGTGTTTTGGAAAGGCAGAAGATTTCTAATGGACAGTACAGCATCTTCTAACATACCCTGGCTTCTGCCTGTCTTGCCTAATGACTCAAGGATCAGCTGGAATTGTTTTCTGAGTTAAGTTGACCATTAGCTGCCATTTGGACCACTCTGGGTTTCTGGATGCAGTTTTATTCCCTAAATTAATTCAGGAAATGATGTCCCACATCAAAAGACCATTTTTAGGGAAAAAATGTGTATCAGTTATTTTTTATGGATTCGATTTAAAATGGGGAGATAAAGTTGGTAGTGATGCAAAGGATCTTAGGTTGAATAAAAAGAATTTTTATTTTGGAGACCTCTGGGGAATGCTCTGAGGGTCTCACTATGTGAGAAATACAACTTCTTCAGACCAGACAGTAATCCAGATGAATGGGGCTCAAAGAAAGGCAAGGAGGCATCAGTACTTCCTGCTGTACTGATGAGGAGTCTTGTAGGAAGGAGAAAGGGAGAGACTCAGGTGTGCAGAAAAGTTGCAGAAAGAAAAAGTCTTGTGTGTAGATCAGTTTGGGAGTTCTGGTGTTCCAGGATATTTATTTGAGAACTTCGTCTTAAATCACTCAAACATGAAATAACATCAAGACTTCTAAAATGATTGGGCTCTACACTTTGTATAAACCAAGAGGACAACTTTCCTAGAAGAAAATAAAAAAAAGAGTGGTTTGTTATTAAGTAGTTGGTATGGTGGCAGTGTTTTAATTATTAGTATTATGAGAGGTGCTTGGAAACTCGGTTTTGTCAGTATTAATGGTGTGGAAATTACTGACATTGCTCTAAATTAATTGCATGTTTTTTTCTGTGTACTTCTCTTTTTTTCAGAAGAAAAGCTACAAAATGAAAAAGTTTCAAAAGAGATGAATGAATTTATCAACAAAGAACAAAACAGTAACTTAGCATCACAGGAGGCAAAAGAAATTGAAGCAGATGTGGTTCATGAAAAGAAGAGATCTCCAAATGCAATTGCACCTGATGTAGAACTCAAGAAGGAGGGTAAAGAGAGGACAGGAAGGAATGGGTCGAGAAGCTCTAGCAGTGGTAGCAGCAGCAGCAATAGCAGGAGCAGCAGCAGTAGCAGCACAGTATCCAGTTCATCGTATAGCACTAGCTCAGGTAGCAGTCGCAGCACTTCACGTTCTTCCTCTCCCAAAAGGAAGAAGAGACACAGTCGCAGTAGGACGCCGTCACATAAAGTCAGGCGCAGTAGAAGCAGGAGTTACTCCCACAGAAACAGGAGAGAGAGGAGTAGGAGCAGGGAGAAAATAAGGGAAAGGAGAAGATCTAGTAGAAATCACAGTGCCGAAAGAGGGGAGAGGCGGAGAAATCGGAGTCCTTCGAGAGAGAGAAGCTGGGATAGACGTAGAAGCGGCAGCCGCTCAAGAGACCGGCGAGCCAACCGTGCGAGCCGCAGCAGGAGCAGGGACAGACGTAAAGCCGAAGACCAGCGTAGAAGCCCTACTGGAAATAGGCACAAACATAAAAGTGAGGGTAAAGATCAAGAAAGGAAGAAGGAGCAGGGTGGAGGTGTAGATAAAGACAAAAAAAAGAACAGAGAAAGGGAGAGAGATCAGGAAAAAAGAAAAGATAAGCCCAAAAAAGAGGAAAAAGAAAGTAAGGCTGGCAATCATGATGACAGTAGATTAAAGAGAAAAAGAGACAGTGAAAGAACTTTTTCTCGCAGTGATTCGATATGTGTGAAAATAATAAGACAGGATTCCAGACAAGAAAGCAAAAAAATTACTACCAAAGATAGCAAAAAACGATCAGGCTCTGAATCTAGTGCAAGGAGTAGTTCTGAATCACCAGGAAGTAGTAAAGAAAAGAAGGCTAAGAAATCGAAGCATATTCGGTCATGCTCCATGGAGAAATCTCAAAGGTCTGGTAAGAAGGCAAGCCGCAAACACAAGTCTAAGTCACGATCAAGGTAGTATACTTTTTAAGTATTTTGTCTGACTTTAAAAAAGTATTTTTATATTCGTCTTCATGTGTACGGCATATGAACTTTTTTAATAAAGTATGGTATTTATTAAACATTTTGTCTTAGGCGAAAGTAACTTTGGAAAATCTTTTAAAACTATTAATTACTAAGCCTAAAGTGTGTGTGGGTTTGGGGGTCTTTTATTTTTTCCAATTAACTTTTTCCCCCTTTTCCTTTATTTTTCAGATCAACAACTCCTCTTCATCGCAAACGCTGAGGAATTTATGGCACCAGTGCTATGATGTTTAAAAATTCCATGAGTTATAAAAGGCTTGTCTCATTATAGAGGCACATTGTGGCTATGTAGGTGAAACCAGAATCCTTTTTTTTATGGTGTAAATAGGTGTATTTTTTCCAAATGCTGCTCAGAATTAAATACCTAATAGGATTTCTTTGTATTACATTTTTTCAAGAACGGTAGTGCTTATTAAGACTATAAAACAGGCCATTCTCTTTCAGCTGTAATGTTCTTAAAATTACTATTGAATGTACTGTGATGTCAATAAAGCTCTTTAGTTCATTTTTTGTTTAAAATTCTTGCACCTGAATTTTGTGGTAAATGGTAGAAAGTACTTAAAAATAAAAGAAAAAGGCAGCTTTTTTGGTATAACAGATTTTTAAAGTACTTGAAAAAGATTTAACGTGAAACACTTGTAATCCATGGACATGATGAGATTACTTTTTCGGGGTGTGGAAGAACAGAGAAAAGACATCTTATTTTTCTTTAGATATGTGTAAGAGATTTTTTTAATAACTTTTTTTCTTTTTTTTTTTTGTCTAGCTGGTACTATATGCTGTGTGTGTAAAATATGGGTCACTGTAATACAAGCTATACTTAATCAGACTGAACCCCTTTAGGAATATGTGCGATTAACTGAACTCATGTGGCAGTGTTAAGATCTGGAACTATATTCCTCACCCAGTTTTCAGAGAGACCTTTGGATGTTCAGGAACATTACACACATCTCAGAATTTTAGAAGTTTTATGGAGTATGTTTATTGATGTCACTCAGTACACATCGGTAAACTGACAATAGGTTAACTTTACATTTTGGCACAAGCGCTAAATGCATAGTGAATATTAAAGCTGGTTCTTAGTGTCACAA
The DNA here is from genome assembly GCF_015227805.2 of Hirundo rustica. NCBI lineage: Eukaryota > Metazoa > Chordata > Aves > Passeriformes > Hirundinidae > Hirundo > Hirundo rustica. The sequence goes on from NC_053452.1 coordinate 75,107,272, forward strand.
GAATTGTGACTCATGTAAAGCTGATACACTAATGTATTAGCAATGCCACTAAATTTTTGGTTTTAATATTACCATAATGTGAAAGGTCACTGATTACCTACTTAAGGAAATTGACTATTGCTGTTAGAAACAAGAGTGTGAAATAATGTAAGTTCAAAAACAAACCAACAATACCCAGCTCTAGGCCAGTGACTTTTACAGAAGAACATAAACTCAGGGAGAGGTCTGGTATGACACCAGTTGTGAAAGAGGTAAAAAGCCTAACATCCAAGTTCTCTTTGATTGGTTGTATCTTCTCAGAAAAAATTACACTAGTACAGGAAACTTGTGAAGCATGTCTTCGTGAACAGATAATCCATTTAACTAAATCAGAATTCAGCTTTGCAGCTTTTTTCCACTGTATTTTTTTTATAAATAAGATGCAGAAAAACTGTTTCAGTGCAAAGAAATGCATTTTAACTATGTGTTTAATAAGCAAGCTAATTGGTGGTGAGTACATGCATGTGTATCAAAACACTGTTACAGATAAGTAATCAGTTTTAAATTATAACATCCCCCCCAATTATATCTTTCACATAGAGTAAGCAGTCATATTTATTAGCAGAATAAGGCATAATTTATAACGCACAACTTTTGCTTGCATTGGTAGGAATATAAATAATGATGTATTGATCCAATCTCTCTGCACTCTTGGCTCTGGGTAAGAGTGAGGAATTTTTGGAAAGTAGGTAGCATAACAGTTCAGATGTCCTAGAAGGATGTCTTGTGAGAGACGGAAACTAGAAATAAGCTGAAGAAAAGCTGTTGAGGAATACAGTTTCCAGGATGCATTGAATTTGATTTTCAGTTCAGATTTTATATTCTCTGTCTAATAATAAAAAAGATTGTGTATGAAAAGCTTTATATACTCTGCCAACAACTGGAATTCTGTCACTTCCTGTAAATATGAAAATTATTTTTGGACACAAATGCACTTATATGGGTAGTGACTGTATGCCAATAAAAAGAGCATACGATCTCTGTATTTAACTGTTTCAGAAATCTTACTACAATGGCCTACTCATCACTCAATAATTAAATACATGTCGGTACTCCTGTCAGCATCACATACATTAAACTTGTTTGGGCTTTGGAAGCTCCTCTTACAAATGTCTTTCACCAGAAAAGGCTAAAATAACAACCCTTTCTTTTTAATTCCATACATCTGAAGTGATCCTAAAATGTGCAAATGCATACAAAAATGGGAATGTGTCATGTAAAAATAAACGCTGCAAAACCATTCCAATGCACTACAGGGTAGGCAATACATAGGATTTTGCATGTTGTGCAGCAACATGACATTTGGAGGCATTGCCCTTGAAAACTTTTTAAATAAATAAGGTATGGTGTGGAATCAAATGAACAATGATTTCCATGCAAATTGTCCTGAAGGTGAATACAACCAATGTCCATATGGACCCCAAGGTGCCTGCTACACTATGTTAGAACAAGAATTAGCTGTGGCCCATGGATAGGCCAAATAAGAGTAGTTGAGTAAATATTCTGACTTTAAAGATTGAGCAACTACATGTATTTTGAAATATGGCCCAATAACTCTCTTCTGTACTTGAGGCACTATCTCATGGAATAGCTACTTCTTAGTTTCAAACAAGCTTGTCCTGTTAAGTAGAATACGTTGCCAGTGTGCATGTGTTTACTTGCTTGTAACCAATTTAAAAATCACAAATATAAAAGCAATGGCAACGTAAGATTTGGCTCTCTTGCTCAGATTTTGCATTTACTTTGCTGAACGAATGACAAGTAATAAAGTTGAATAATAAGAGGATGTATGCTTTGAAGGAAGGCTTGGTTTTGTCTCTTAAGGAGACTATTTTAGCATCAAGGATTTGTTGGAGCTCTTTTTTTTTCTCAGTATCTCTGAGGTGTTACTAATAACTCGTAATTCCAGTGCACCATGAGCTTTGTTGGATAGAAAGCAGGTGAGTAGAAAAGTGAGGCAGGTACATACTATAGGTTTGCCATATATTAATTGCTGTCAAGACAAGCTTTTTTGAGCCCTTTCAGCAGTCCTTATTTAGCTTTAAAAAGAATAATCCAAACTTTAACTACTACATGGATTATACCGTATTTAGAGGAGACCTGTAAACAGGCAGATTTCTAACAGTGAGGGTTGTAGTACCAAGCAAGGTCAGTTCATAAAGCAGTCTGGCACTAGAGGGAATCAAGCCAGGACTACCAGTGGTTATACCACTCCAAATTTCCTGCAGCCTGGAGGATGATCCTGCCCTTGGCTTTGTGCAGGCCGTGCCTCCTGCCTGCGGATGCCAGCATCTGCACAGGCAGGCAGGGAACCCAGCGGGCACAGGAGCGCTGCCAGCTCTGCTTTCACGGCGTACCCTCGCCTTGCTCTGTACTGCTGCCTTCCAGACAGCCTTGGTTTGCACTGGGCGTTCTTGTTGGACCTGCAGCTCAATAAAATGTCAGAAAACTAATCATTTAAAAAACTGGCTTAATGCTTTTCCATTTGTGTGTGTCAGCTGTGAACTGCCAGGGCCGCTCACCTGAACCTCAGCTCGGAGCCCTGGGCAGCAGTACCTGCGGGGGAGCAGGGAAGGCAGCCTTCTTCCCGGGCCACAGCCTGGCCTTCATCTGCCAGCCGTGACACGGCAGCCTCAGGAGAGGCAGCGGCATGCCAGCTGGGATGGTTCCCATGAGGAGCCTGCCCCAGGCCCAGCCATGCTGTCGCCCAGAGGTTCTGCTCCAGGCCGCCGTGCCGGCCGCTGGGATCGCCTCCCTCCTGAGCCTGCCCCGGAGTGAGGACTCCGTGCCGTGCCCTGCAACCCGATGTGTTTCTTGGTAACGAAAGGGACCGAAAGCTGTGGGGTCGTCGCTGTGTCATCCGAACGAGCCTCTGCTTGCGGGTCTTTTCGTGTTCCAAGACACGGGAATGAGGGGGCACGCATTTAAGCAGAGTCACTCCAGGTGAAGCCCCGGCGACAAGTGCCACCGTAGGGGCTGGCGTTCACTCCGTTCCCAGCCCCGGGCGGAACCTTCCCGGCGCCCGCCCGGCGAGGCAAGCCGGCACCACAAGCCGCGGACCGGGGCGGGGCGAGAGCGGCGGCCGCGGCCATGTGGGGCGGCGGCGCGGCCCGAGCGCTCCCCCGCGCCCTGCGGCGCCGGCGGGCGGCGGCCGCGCTGCCGGGGGCCGCGGGCGGTGAGCGGGCGCTGGGCGGGCGCGGGAGAGCGGGCGGGAGGGAGGGAGGGACTCGGCGGGGCCGGCGGCAGGGGCGGCGTAACAGGGCTTCGCTTCGCCGGCTCCCTCACGGCCGGGCCCCGCCGGCCTCCCGCCGGCGGCGGCTCCGGGCGTGTGTGTGCCGGCCGCGTCCCACGGCACCCCCTGCCTATCAGCGCCGGCCCGTCGGGAAGGTGGTGTTCCCCTGCCGCCTCCTTTGCAGTCCGGAGGTGTCTAGACCGCTCCATCATCGCTGCTGCCAAAAATCATCGTCAGAGGGTGGTTTACTCTGGGTACAGCGAGGCATTGCTTTGATTCGGGGGCTGTTGGTGACCAGGCAGCAGCTGGATGTGAGCCAGTGGTCGCCGTGCTGGGGAGAGCTCTGCATCGGCTAAGCAGGAGTGGAGAACAATTGCAGAATATTGTCCCTAGCCTGTCTGTGCGCCCTTCGTGAAGGTTTTTTGCTTAGGTTTCCTTACCGGTTCGTACAATGCAGAATGAGTGTGCAGCTGTGTATGTCTCATTCCAACACATAATGAGCCCAGCTCTGCTTGACTGTGTGAGTGAGTGTGTGTGAGTGCGCAGCTCACGGTCAGGGTAAACATTTTGGGGAAACTTACACTGAAACATTTCAGTTGCATAAAAAGCTCTTTTCCATTCAGTTTCTGAACGTAGCATTGTTTTGAGGAGTATAGGGGTGGTGCATACATAATTTGAGGAGTACAGGGGTAATGAACTAGCATACATGCTTTTATTTAATCCCCAACACCCTAAGTACAATAGTGAGCAAACGTGCAAAGATTTGCATGGTTAGTATTGTGCTAGAGCAGCACTCTTACAACTACACGTTTTGCCTCTGACTTCTTGTAAAGCTGATGTTTTCCATTTGGTTGTCTTTTATTTATGCAGATGACTATGCTGATCTGTCTTTTCAGACAGGTCTGAGAGGTATCGTTCAAGACTTCAACAGGAAAAGACAACTGAAATCCAGTAGTACCTTGCCTGTCTCTCTGACTGAAATGAAAAGCAACATGTAAGTATTGTATCTAAAATAATCATGCGTGATAAGGGCTACCCTTTTCTGTATCAATTTCATTTGACTTCGTGACAGTGTCACGTGGAGCTGTTTTTATATCTCACGTTTGAATGTTTGATCTGGCCTGTTCTGGTTTTACTAATTGCCAACTGAAAAATTACAGACATGCAGCCATCTGTTTGGGAAGATATGTTGCCCATACAGTGTATAATATCTATATGCTACTAAACGAGTGTAACTTAAATCTCTAAAGAAACATGAGTTTTACCTTTTTGCATTTTCTGATGCATTATTTATTTTTCCTATATTTCAGCTGGCATGAAATATTAGTGTTGGCGTAATGACATTCAGCTTTCATTATTCAGGTTCACTGTGAAGAGACCTTTCAGCACTTCACACTCATCAGTGGATTCAAAGGAAATGAAAAAATTCCAGCTCCTTGCACATAAGTGGTGGGATGAAGAAGGAGAATATGCAGCCCTTCATTCTATGAATGATATTAGAGTGCCATTTATTAGGTATGGTTTTGAAGACAGACTTTTTTCAATATGTACTATTTCTGCATGACCTCAGAAAATATTGTAAAAAAAAAAAAAGCCAATTACCAGTACTTACGGTAACTACGTATTGCATCTACTAAAGCACCTTGTGGGTTTGACCTTAATCACGTCCCTTTTCTTTCAGAGATACTCTGTTGAGCATGAGTAGTAATTATCATCTGGGAAATCCACTTTCTGGAATCAAGATTCTGGACGTGGGCTGTGGTGGAGGACTGCTGAGTGAGGTAAGAAACACTGCACTCTGTGTTTCTTTGTTAAAAGGCATGCAAGGTATTTGAATTGTTGTACTAATTACTCTGCTTAATTTTTAATCCTCCAAGGAGGACCTTTTCTGTGATTATGTTAGTTACTGAGTAGAGTGCAGTGCACTCTTACAAAAAAAAACCTCATAGATTTTTTGGTTAGCATAGTGGTGGTGGTTTACAGAGAATGAGGGAGCTGGTAATGAGAAATTCTAAAATTCTGGGATTCTAAATCAGGAAAATAAGATTTCAAGCACTCTAAAGTAAAGGAGAGGGGAAGAATGATGAAAAAGTCCTTGAATATTTCTTTTTTTGCTTTATGAGTCTAGGCAAGAATACTTGGAATCGTGACATCCTCGTTACCAAAGAAGTAATTTTGTTAAAAACCTGTTCTTACACGTTCATTTATTTGAATTGCTTATCTTCAGTGTTTTATATGGGAGTGGGGATTCTCACCTTTGATTTGATCTCAGGGGAAATGCATGGAATAATATCAAGCACCCAAATCATACCTCTCCTGTGTCAGTAGAGATTGCTGTGGTACAGGGGCTGATGTTACAGTGGCTTCCAGAGAAGTCTGCACAAACTTGGGACTGAGAAGTTACTGTTTGTGGTGGAACACTGTCCCCAGGCTCTGAACAGAGTGCTGTGTCCCATCAACAGACTAGGGATGGTTTGTGAATTTAGTGTTACAGGTCTGGCTGACTTACTCTGGGAACTTCATCAGGATATGAAGTGAGGTGTAACAAAGGGACCTGAATCTCTTCCATGTTTTCTTCCTTTTTTTCTCCTATTTTAAGCAAAATCCTGTAGTCTTGTGAGAGGAGTCTCTCTAACAATGCTGGCAAAAGCAGTGTGCTGCATCACCTTCTCAGGCTGAACAACTGGTGAATTTCCGGTTGGAATATCATACATGTGGTCATGTTCTGCAGCCTGTTTCAGTTTCAGGAGAGGTGATGACTAAGGTGCTAACCTTGGAGTAAGAAGACACTGGAGAAGCCTGAGTGACAGCCAAGGCTGATGCTATCCTAGTAAACATCAGTGTTTAGTTCTCAGCCGTGAGAAAGTCACAGAGATAATCATATATTAAGTAACCATTAAAAAGATATGAGGATTTACAATTACAGGTGGATGTTGAAGAAAGTAATGACAGTAATTAAATACAGCATTGTTTTTCCCCCTTTAATTACTGTGTTGATTTTCCCCCTTTGTTTTTCCTCTATCAGAGAGTAGTAGTGGAAGGAATCTTTATTTGGTGTAACAAAATGGATTGAGAAGAAATTATTCTAAAAGACAGTTTAGATGTGCGTATAGTCCAGTAACTAATTTTCTAATAAAATTAACACCATCTTTCCCAAATCTAAGGGTGTTTTTGCTTTAATAAACATTTAAAATAAAACTACTGGATCAGAGCTCATAATTTGCTGTTGTTTGTCTTGTGTTGATGCTTTCTGCATCTTGTACAATCTTGCAATGTACATTGCAAAGTTTCAGAAACCTTTAAGTAAATTGTTTTCATGCAGAGAATAAATGACACTCTTTTTTTATTAGCCTTTAGGTAGACTGGGAGCTTCAGTTACTGGAATTGATCCTGTGGAGGACAACATTAGAACAGCAGATCGACACAAGTCATTTGATCCGGTCCTGGCCAAGAGAATACAGTACAAGTCCAGTTCACTGGAGGAGATTGTGGAAGAGTCTATGGAAACCTTTGATGTAATTGTAGCTTCTGAAGTAGTGGAGCATGTGGCTGACCTTGAAACGTTTATCAAGTGTTGCTCTCAGGTGTTAAAGGTAAGAGAGTTTTTGCTTTCATTATTGAGAATACTTATTCTCTTTTATTATTGTGGCTTTTTAAAAGGAGTATGAAAACACATCTGCACACATTTCTCCACTAAGTCAAAAGCATGTTCTAGAAGTGCCTTCCATTCTTCTCCATGATGCAAATACATATTCCCAAATTCAGTAACCACAGTTAGGGGAAATTTATTTCCCCAACTCTGCCTCAGAAAAGTGTTAAGGCATTACCAGGCAGTGCAGGTTTGCATTGCATAGGACATTAAGAAATCTGGGTGCATCTGATTTCACTCGGGTGAGAGAAAATGTGGCAGTGCTGCTTTTGATGGACAGCTGTGGCTCAGACTGCATGGAAACTCTGTAATGATGTTTCTGACACAAGATTTTATGCCAGCACTAGCATCACATCAGATGAAATCCTGGATTGCTTTTAAAGGTTCCTAGTTAAGCTTTGGAGATAATCAGGTGGCTGTTCATCTTGATACTTCACCTTTATTTGCAAAGAAGGATGGTAGGCTCAGCACACAAGTGGGAGCTTTTCTTTAATCTCTTTATCTTTCTGGTCATCAGAAGAAATATAAATTATTTCAATGGAATGTATGACTAATTTTTAGCCTGCTAGGAACAAAGAAATTATCCCTTATTTCTAACAAACAGGCCTTTTAGGACTTAGAATTTGTTTTGGGATTTGTTTTTTTTGCCCATTTAATTATTAAAACAAGTATGGCATGGCATTCAGCTGTCTCAAAAATTAGGGAAGCATTTCACATTTTACTTTGGTTTCAATTGAAAAAGCGGGTTGTGGTTTTGATTTTTTGCTTAATTGGGGGTTTTTTAAACAATATATATTGTATATGCTTTAATACCTTTTATTTATCCATTTCCTGGACAGGAAATACTATAAGTGACTTTTCTAGGTGTTCTTTGGGCTAGGGAATAGCTTTTGGGCCACCCAAGACCTGATTATGTTGGTACTTTGAAGATTCCTGAAACATACGGTTAGAACATTATATACTTTCTTGTTATAAATATCTATCCTGGGATGAAATTACTTCTTACTCTTGCATTGCGTAGACTTTGACATGGACAAATTATTTGTCTTAATGTGATTAAATTTACAATTTAAAAAACTGAAATATTTTTCTAATTGAACATTTTAATATTTTAATTAGCCTGAAGGTTCTTTATTCATTACGACAATCAATAAAACAAAATTGTCCTATGTCCTGGGAATTGTGGTTGCAGAAAAAATAATGGGGATTGTACCAGAAGGAACGCATGAATGGGAGAAATTTGTTCCCCCTGAAGAGCTGGAGCGCCTCCTGGAATCAAGTAAGTTTCAGGCCAGATGCTGGGAATGCAGAGAGATATCCAAGTGGTCCCCGTAGAAATGGTAAAGGGATAAGTTAGGCGGGGTGAGGGCTAGCAACAGTACACAGCTTTTCCTGCTTGAGTTAACAGCTGTATATTAAGAGTGTCATTCCTGGTTTAAAGACACTCCTGCTTAGTGGATTTTGCATAAAATAAATTAAATGGAATCCTAAGAATGCAGTGATTACTTGAACAAAATCACTGTTGCAGCTGCCCGCTGTTTAACAGCCTAAATAAAAAATTCCAATGTTTTCCATTGTGTTCTGGTGACAGAATGTATGCTGTGAAGTGGCTCATAAGCCCTAGGTCAGGTCTGGGGAAATAACTGTGTTGGCACTCTGGGATGCCCTGCTGCCACTGCATTGTTTGTCACCTTTCTTTGGGAGGAGGCGTTTTTATTTTTGGTTTGCTGCTCCATGTTCTCTGTTCATATTATGTTACTAAAAGATTTCTTCCAAAATGTGAAGATGAAACCTACCACAAATTCATTAGTCAGCTCTTGAGAAGCTCTGTGATGCTGTTTTTAATTCCTTCTAATTAAATTACCCTGCTCTGATTGCTTTTAAAATAGACAAAGCACTGAGCTGGGAAGACTTCTTTGCATTGCCCTCCTTCACAACAGATGTTTTAAAACCTTCTCACCAAATATTTCACTTTGCTCTAGTTCACTGCAAAGAAACTGAAGTATGAGTGGAGCTATTCTCTTGGCAAGGTCTTTTCCTGGCACTTTGCAGTAATGCCATAAGGAATATGACTAATACTGATGGTTCTTTCAGTTCTTCCTTTGAAAGGAGAAGCAGGTGCAGTGGAGTGATTTGTTTTGATAGGGTGTTTGTTTTCTGCCTTCCATCCTGTATCCTGCTGGGACACAGTAGACCCATGCAGTGGACTGAGTGCTGCTCAGCTGGGAGTAATAAATCACTCTTTATTTGCACCAAGTCCTTGACGGCATTCACGTGCCTTTTTCTTACATTTTTCCAGTCCTAAAGGGAATCTGAAGAATCCTTGCCACGATGTGCTCAGATTTTGATTTTGGAGTGTGTGATGTCAATCTGAAGCATGTCTCCACCTGCAGAAAACGTTACCAGTCAGCCAGATGAGGAGGTGTGAGGCTGCTGGCGTTTTCAGCAGAGCCCTGTAGCTGCTGGTGGTGCATGGCCTGGCAGAGAGCCACTGCCGGGAGCAGGACCTGCTGTCACCAGTGATTCCTGTGCCACTCTGTGTGGGGCTGTCTGACAAAGGCCAGCTTCCCCCAGCCCAGAGGAAGAAGCATGTTTCAGACTTGCTCTAAAGAGCTTGATGTTGCAGTGACTTAGAATATTTAAGAACATCGGTTGCTTTATGTGGCTTCTTTCTTTCCTAGATGGCTTTTCAGTCAAGACCGTGAATGGGATGTTGTACAATCCGCTCTCGGGCTCCTGGAGCTGGACGGAGAGCACGAGCCTGAACTACGCCGTGCATGCAGTGAAGTCTGGGGCTCGGGCACAGTCACACGCCACAGACACTCCCACAGAGACAGACATTGACCAGCGCTCAGCCACAGCTGGCACAGCTGCCACTGTCCCAGATAGCACTGTCTGATGTGTGGTGATGGACTGTCACCGGAACAGAAAATGAGCTTTTACTCAGATGGACACAATAAAACCTTTGCTAACAACAGCCTTCCTGCTTGCATCAATAATACTTGTGCTATTTTTGGCCAGATATTTAGGGCAGTCTCAAAAAAATCAAGTGTCCACTACCTCAGGAATCTTTTAAGATTGAAATGAGCAAAGCTTTTTAAAATACAAGTATTTTCATGAGGAAGTAGTTTCTAATTGTTGGACAGGGAAATGCAAATTATTCTGTTGGTAGCTTGGAGGGAGCTTTATTATGTGGTGGCGTTTTGAGTCCTGCTGGGACTCAGATCTCCATAGAATAATGGCATAGACGTAGAGAGTTGAAAACCACGATGGTGTACAATAAATAAAATGCCTTAAGTATTTAAGATACTCAACTCTGTAAAAATATATGAAGCACTTAAGATTTGCAAACACTTTTTCCTGTAATACGCCCTTTCTTCCTGAAGGGAAATAAAATATCAAACCTTTACTGTTGAGTCCTGCTGTTTCTGCAGTTGACATGAGGTAACTGAAATGGAAGAAGAGTCTCTGAGACCAGAGTGCCTCAGCTGTCAAAGCCCCTTCACCATAAAGATATTTGTATCTGTGCCTGTTCAACTTTCTCCCTCTGCCCAAATAAAGAAAAGCTGCAGGTAAAATTTTACTAAGCAACCAGAGCTCCATGCTAGAAGAATGACATATTAGCAGTCTGTCCCATAACTGAGCTGCCATATCTATTTATTCTTAATGTTCTAGAGCCCAGGTAAGGAAAAGTCATTTACAGTGAAACAAAGCTTTCTAAATAAAGTGTCACGTGTGTGTCTATGACTGCATCTCTTTCCTTCTTTCTCGTTTTTCTTTCAGCTTGTACACAGCTAGAAAGGTGTCTTGTTTTTATTTGCAGGAAGGAAAATGAAACTTTTTTCTCCCCCCCCCATTCCCCCCCCCCCACATTTTTCTCCCTGTTTTAGTTGTGCTAAGTTTTCTACACATTTGCATTCTTTCTGCCTTGCTGTATCTGCATGTTGCCTTCAGATCTGAGTTCCTCAGGGATTTGATGATGCCCAGAAGAATATAGTTAATTTATAATGGAATAGTACTAATTCATAGCTAATAAACATTAAGAAGTAGTATCTGGTGTGATCGCTTCCATAAGCATGAATAAGTTCTGCTTCATAATATTTCTGTGGGCTATAGCTTGGCTTTGAGAAGAAGATTCATCATGTTAAGAGTTCAGTGATGGAGAAGCCACTATGCCAGTAAATAAATAGTTCCAAAGGTTCCTCAGTTGAAGCAGCTTAACCTTAGAACCCCATCAGTGATGTCTTAACATCCTCATTTATACACTTTAGTACCTCTTATCAGCTGCAGTTTTGAGTTGTCACCCCTTAATTTGCTTAGATAAGTGGTCTGAGATTATCTCTACAGCTATTACCATTGCATGTTGAGTTTCGAAGTTCACATGAAGTTTTGCGGTAAACATTGTTCCTGGAGCACAGCAGTGGAACTGGCTGCAGCATTTCATTAATGGTTTCACTAATGCTGTCCATAGGAGGAACACATCATTCCCTGTCTGCCTTTCTTCTTCTGCAAAGGAGTCTCTGCTCCATTGGTCATGCATGCGGTGTGGTGCACAGCGTTTAGGAGAAGAGTGATGCTGGAGGAAAATGTGGAGTCAAAAGAGATAACCAGTGGTTTTTGCTCCAATGTTCAGGCTTGTATGAACCATGTGGCTCCAATGAGTTCCCCTAACCAAATAACCAACGTCAGTCTAAGTTTCTACAACTGTATGAGTCTTGTTTCAAGTTTTGCTAGCAGCTCTGAAAACAGACCTGAACAGATTCCTGAGGTAGCCAACAAGAAACATGCCCCAAGAGGCAGTCCCCCTCCACTGATTTGTTTTGAGACTTAAGTGAAATAAAAATAATATAAAACTGGCATAGAAAGAGCTGATTTTGTTTTATTTAAGAACCCTAAGTCCAGATGTTTGTGTGACTAGCTGTTATCCTGGCATTCTGCTTTTTCTCACTTCAAAGATTCACAGAATATTCTGGGTTGAGAGGGACATGCAAGGATTAAGTCCAAATCTAAATCGTATTACTTGTTACTTCCTTGTAGTTTTTCATTAAACTGTGAACCACCTAGGGAAAGGGTGTTTTGTTTTGCACATAGGACAAAAAGCCTTTGATGGGTTCTCTGTCCAAGCTCACAAGAGGGATCCTGTACCTAATGAACAATGGCTAGCATTTAAACAACAAGCACGTGGACCTGGTTATCCATGGATACCCCTGGATTTGACAAAAACCTTATCACAAGCACCTAATCTATTCCTACATGCGTATTGGAACCCTATCCGTCCAGGGGAGTTTTGAGAGCAGTGTGGACAAATGAGTTGGGACTGCTTGAACAACTCCTTGTACCTTTAGTATGTCTCCAGATGTCCTGATATGCTCCATCCCCAGTCCTTACCCCTCAGTTTTCTTCTCCTGGGGATTATCATAACTATTCTGCCCATATTTCATCCCTCTGTTTAAAACGACCTTGTTTTAATGCAGAAATTATAGAATGCAGTTGAAATCATTTTAATGAGATAAGAAACAGTACAAAAATATCCTACACTTGTGAACTGGTTTTGGTGGTTTTGCATCCCTACCTTTTTCATAAATCTGCAACTGGCACAGTGTAATCAAATTTAGTACTGTGCAGTGAATATGTACTATGCCCTTGTGCTTCAGAATTTTTTTTTTTGAATCTGTGCATAGAAAACCAATGATGTTTTTCACACTTCTCTTAGCCCAGCTGCTGCAGAAATTCCATAGATGCTATTGAAACGGATGGAATTGAAATCAAATAAATTTGCAAACCTTTTGTCTCTCATTTTGCGACTTGTTCATGTTTATGGAGCCATAGCTTCAATGCTTACAGGAACACTGGTGGTAGGAGGTGAAAGAAGCAATGTTATTGCAGCAGGCATGCACCCAGGAGTAGGGGTGAGGCAAGAGGTGATTCTTGCCTTGAGATAGGGGAAAAAACTATTTGGGGCTTGGTCTTTTTCAGCCTCTGTGTTTATTTCTAGTTGTGTATCCTTGACTCTCCTGGTACCAGCCACTTATTCCTGCAACAAAACAAATCAGAGTAAGAAGCGGATCCTGAAAAAAAAAAAAAAAATCCAGCAGAGCAAAAATTGGTGTTCTGGGTAGTCTCAGCTATTCAGCTGTGGTTTGGCTTGTTGTGCTGTTTCGTCTCTCCCACGTTGCTCCACATGATCCAAGGCCCAGCTCTTTGCTCAGACTGATTCTTGTCTGAGGTATAAATACTTTTTTTGCTTTCTTTCCTTTCTTAAAAATTATGTTTCCCTGGGATGCTGCTGGTGGTTATGCTGTGCAGGGAGCTAAATTCTCCCACTGCGGAGGACTAGTGCCATTTGGGAGGTAAGCACTGGGAGTAAATGGACAGGGAGAAGATGGGACAGAACAGCTCCTTGAGGGGCAGTAGGCTTTTAGGTTGGCTCAGCCTGTCTTGTGGAACAGCACATTCAGATAATAATTGAAACATTAATTGTGCTCAAGCACAACTGGAGTAGTATGAGAGTCCCAGAGGAGATCTGCATTTAATCTCCTTTTTAAATAAAAATACAACTTAAAGTTTCCATGGTTCCCATTATGCTATCTTATTGCCTACTGTTCCTTCGTGGTCCAGTGACATTTCATGGCCATTTTTGCAGGACTTGCCGCTTTCTTTCCTTACATTTCCACTAACACCCTGTGTCTGGTTCCTCGGGGATGGAAAAAAAGAGAGAGAAAGGAGCGGGAAAGGAATTGTGCAGTGGCTGTGAGTTGAGATAAGAATAATTAATGTTTTGTTGGAAGTTTTTCTGAAAATGGCTTCTTAAGTTTTTCACTATGTTGAAATTTCAGCTTTAATTAAAAAAGAAAAAAAGGCAACAAACAAACTTATTTTCCATATGCTTTTAATAAATGCTTGAAAGGAATAATTCCATACAGTATAGAAGTTCAGAAGTTGGTAGACTCAGTGTCTAATTCGACAGCCTGATGAAGCAGACTGGAGGAGAAAAAGTGAGAGAGAACATGAATTACTATGTGGGTGCTGCTACTGTATTTGAAGGGGTTTGAGAGGTGCCCAGGAGTACCTGGAATGGGGGAGAGCATTGGAAAGCCAGAAATAGAAGGACTATGAGCAATGCCTGGAAGTACGATTCTGATGGAGAGGAGAAATGTGAATTAGAGGTATGGAAGGCAGTCTGGTTCTAGTGTGCCTTTGAAGAGGAACTACTGATAGTTGGGAGAGTGGCTCTGTGTCAGATTGAAGCACAAAAGTTCAGGTGTTCACAGCCTCCCACTTGCTTTTGCACATTAACCTCCAGTGCCTCACTCCAAATGCCTACACCCCTGCTGAGCTCCTAGAAGGAAAGGTGGTGACTTGCTAATCATGAGTTGCAGACAGATCTTTCCTTCATGGTATTCTCCAGGTTACAGGACAAAATTGTAATCACTTAAAGTTTGTGCTGACAGTAAACGTTATTTTTATTGACATGTGTTCCACTGAAGCAATATAAAATGTCACATTATATTCCAGCTAGAAGGTCTGGGATTTCACCTAAACTGTAAAATCACCAGACCTGTCTTGAATTACACAAGCATTAATTGCACAGCCACCTCTCAGTGCACTAGGGATTCAGGGTATATACTTTGATCTCCATTTTATTGTGCTTGTATTCCCCTATGGAGTCACTCTAGCAATATGATCAATATTCACTTGTTCTAAAAAGATATAATATTTTTTTCTTCCTAAAAGGATTGTGAAGACCACTAATTTTACATTAATAAATCTGAAATCTCTGATGCATTCTCATAAGGTGTGTTTAAAAAACCCCAAACAAACAAAACCAAAAAACAATCCCAAAATAACTTGGAAATTGAATTGCTAACATTGCCTTGTATGGTAGTTGTATTATAGAAACTTGCAATAGTAGAAGATATAGAAAATGATATGGTGTTTATTTTCCTGAGTTAGAATATGCACGTACAACCTGCAGACATAAAATAACTGAAGTAAACCAAACACACAATAAAGGACACCTCAGAAGGATGTATCCAACTCAAATGCAAATTAGCAGATTTACCTCGAATGCCCTGTGATGAAGCATAGCCCTGAAATACAGGATTTAATTTCCAGCTTTGTCTTCCAGCTGTTGCAGAAGTGGCAGCTCAACACCTTGCCTTCCTTGATCCACCTCCAAGTTATGCTTTACAAAACTGATGGGACCTGGCCACCCCTGGGGGCTCCCTTCAGGGTGCTCCCTGTCTCGGTCCCCAGCTGTACCTGAGGAGGTCCTGACCTGGATGGGCGCGTCCACAGACACCCAGTGCTTGCCACTGCTGCAGGAACACTGAGCACTGTGTCTCTCCCACGCTCAGGTATGTTAAAAACCAGTTTCCAGTAGACCCCTATGTTATTCTTTCTAAACAAAGCACTACCAGATTGCCTCTCGACGTCAAAGAGAGGTGCATGATCATTACCCTCCTCTCAGCCCTCCCTATCCCAACAGCAAGACCATTTAATCGCTCAAGAGCACAAAGCTTTGGAATACTTGGCGGTTCTCTGATCATGGACTTGTCCAGAGGCCTCTGTCCTGCAGCCAGGAAAAAAATGACCCCTTGAGTCCAGAATCACCAGAACAGCATTTCTCAGTACACCATGGTAAGAAAAGTCCTGCCAAAGCTGCCAACCAAAGCTGTCTGCTAAGAAGAAATATGTGTGTGTCAGATGGAATTTGGGCCACTCTGCTATGGCTGAAGATGAACTCTGGAGAAACCTTGTTTTTGCTTTCTCCAGAGGAAGCGTGAGGCCCCAGATGAAGACACCAAAGTTTCTGAAGGTGTTGTCAGATGACATGATGTCCCTTGAAAGGATAACTAAGGGAGGAAGCTACACAGGCCCAGAAACTTCATGTCAGGTAATGAAAGAAACTTCACCTGGCCTATCTAGGCAGGATAGCATTCCCATGTGGGTTGTGCAGCATCTCTACCTTATTGAATCTTACCTGTGGATAAGAAAAAAGCTTCTGCCTACAGGATACTTATCAAGCTTTTTTTTTTTTTTTTTCCCCCCAGAACAAAATTTATAATAAACTAAAATCCTCCTACCTTCTACAGTGCTCAACAGTTCACCTTCTTGGAGGATGCAGACTGCAGGCCATTGGCTCTGCCACTGTCTCTCCCATCTGTCTTTATTTCCAGAGCTCTTGAGAGATGAAAGCACAGCCTTGGCCAGGGGAATATGGCCTCTGGAAAGGCCTCTCCTCCTTCCTGTTCCCATCCCCTCTCATTTCCCTCCTACTGCTTCCAGCTGAGAGTTTATTTGCAGACAAATGTGTCATGCTGGAATGATCACCTCTTCCCATTTTGTGGCCCTATTGCCCTGGACTGGCAAGGTTTGTTTTCCCTAATGGTACATTGCTCCATTTTGCAGTGTCTGCAGCAGCCAGTGCTTTTACCTCTATTACCACCTTAGGCTAGTTACAAGCATATCTAAGGCAGATGCATCAAAGCAACCAATTTTCCCACAAAAAACAATTCTTATTTAGAAGAGTAAAACCTGAAGACCATTTAGATCTCTTGAAAAAAGGAGATATGGTGAGGAAAGGAAATCTGTGTCAGAAAATCTGCAAGAACTTCATACATCTCTATTACTAGTTAAATATGATGCCAACTAGGTCATGCAGTATGTACTGCAAATCTTACTTCTTCTGAGGATGCTGCAAATCAGAGAGCACTTATAAATGAGCAAAGACTGGGAACCACTGTACCAGGCTATGGCAAGCAATCTGTAGTAGGTTCCCAACACTATTCTTCTATTGAGAGAGTTTTATATGAAAGATCTGACTATAAATCTTGTAACGGTCCCCATGCCATTGTGAGGGTTGTCAGTTGTCCAAAAATCTTGTAAAACAGAGTAATAAAATTTGAAACAACTAAAGAATTGTGAGACTGTAGGTCTGTCAGCTGAGTAGCAGTCAGCTTATACTCAGCTATCAGCCTGAGTACTTCCACCTGCAGAAAGCAGGAGGTTTCATGCAAAGCCTTTTTTTTTTTTTTTTTTTTTTTTTTTTTTTTTTTTTTTTTTTTTTTTTTTCTCCCGTAAAAGAAAGGAACTTGAGCTACATCATTCAGCGCAGTCTCAGGGTATGTGTTGCCTTAGAAAGTGGCTTTGTTTACCAGCAAGTGCAAAGTAAACTCTGGAGAACTGCTGGATTTGCACTTAATGTGGACTTACATACAGACACTTCCATACAGCACTGAAGTAGCTTAGATACTTGATGATCTGCATTTTCTATGCATTTGTACCTTCATATGTCATTAAAGTATCATTAACTCCTTTTCTAAATCCAAACTGAAACACAGCATCACTGTTTTGCATCTATACCTTGGCTATTTTTATCTGAATAATTAAAAAGACAAGTTTATGAAACTCAAGCTGCCCTGAGAGATCATCATTAATATTACAACAAAACTAATCCTGGCAGCAGTCAGCGATTGTTTCAGAAGGATCCTGGAAGTCTGCTGACAATGAAAAAGCTTTTTTTCATCCTCTCATAAACTCAGTCCTCACCACAAAACCCATTAAATTATGTCATCTGCACTGAAGGGCTCAGTAAGTCCGGGCCACTTCAAAGAGAAGGAAAGCACTTCCATACCACTGGATGATGACCCCGGCACCACATGAAGTGAGAGCCCAGCCTGAGATGGGGACAGCCAGTCCCTGTGCAAGGGCACAGCAAGGTGCTTTTGCTTCAGGCAGAACACCCTGTAAAACCAACCCGTAAAACCAACCCACACTGAGTCATGGAGCTGTCCAAAGCTCTGTGCTGCCCAACCTTTGAGCACGCGGAAAAGAGAGAGGCAGCGAGTAGGAGCCACAGATGATGATACCAGTGTGGGAAGTGAGTGCAAAATGGGTGGCCCATTCCTAAAGCCCCAGGGGAGATCGAGCGAGTGAAACTCTGCTGTTCAAACCCAGCTGGCAGCAGTACATGAAAGTAAAACCTGTGGTAAGCATGAGCTCAGAGCATGAGCTCTGATTTTTAAAAAGCTTATTTATTTCTGAGCTAAAACACAGATGGGACAGCTTGTGCACTGGCTCTCTGCAAAGTCCCATCACAACCACTGGGTTCAGACTTTGGTTTCCACGCCTGATGCCACCTTTGTGGGCAGCCTGCCATGGTAACCTCAGGCTTTTTTAAAGATGTGTAACAAACTCAAGTACATTACAGAAAAAAAAAAAAAAAAAAAAAAAAAAAGTAATAAAGATCAAGAGTCTTTATGCCAATGTACAGAATCTAGTAACATTGTAAGTGTCTTCCTGCCCCTAAATCAAATTGCAGCCTTCAGAAGAAAAATCTGGCTGGCTATATAACAAGCTTACATTTATGTTAACTAGAAAAATCTACTTATTTTTCTGTTACTCTCTCTTCCTTTGGGCAGCTGCACTAGAACAGATTACAGATAGAAGTGTACTTTAATGTATTAGATCTTGTTTTGCTCTGTGTGATGTATCTGAGGGATGACTGTTCCAGTCTGTGCTGCACTCGGTGTGTATTTTCAGCGAGACAGGCTTTGAGTGTTATCACCCTTAGCTCTCATTTTCCTCCCTCAAAAAAGCGAACAGTGGTAATTCAGCAAACATGCTCAATTAGCTGGATTCCCACCCTTCCTGAGCGAGACAGCCAGGCAGCTGCCAGTGCAGTGGGCATCACTTGTGAGCCTCTTTGAGGCAAATTTGGGAAAATCAAACCATATCTCAGGAATGATCCAGACTGCGGCACCTGCAGTGCACAGGAGTAGAAAACAGTACTTGGGTTCGTGGGCTACCAGCTAATAATCCTCCCTAATACAAGTCATTTGCCACAGGCAACCGTGCCTGAAGGAACGGACATTGCATTCTTCCACAGCCAGGGAAAAGGGAGGCTAAGGACATCCTTTTATAGCTCTTTTGCCAGCAGATAAGCTTGACTACCAGACTGCCAGGACAAATGGATTCAATACCTGCTGGCAGAAATCTTTGAAACCTGAAAGAAGAAAGGCTGGCAGAGGACCACTAGCGAGACAACCTAGTGTGGGACAGGTATGAGGGTACTTGTGTTCTACCTATGTTCTTTACTTGCTGTCAAACTCTAGCAAACAAGATGTGACATTGGGACCTGCACCTTTTAAATGGCCAGGTCAGGTCAGCACCACACAGGTCATAATCAGCCTCTAAAAATCCTGTTTATGAGCAGGACAGCAAGGCTGCAGGGGTTTCTATGCAGATCTGTATCTGACATAGCATGGGGCACATGTGTTCTGTTGCTGAGGCTTCCCACACTGTTCTAGGAGGCAGGGACCCTTGTGCCTGGCACACCAATTGTGCTCTGGACCCTTGCAGCCAAAAGGGGATTAACACTGCAGCCAAAATGGGATTAGCACAGCACAAAGCCCTCCTCCAGAAGAAGGGTAGCAGTGCCCTTACTGAGCAAATGCTAAACAGGTGACTGAAATCCTGCTCTAATAATCCTGGGGCAACCAGGCATAAGATGGACTACCAAAACAGCATCCATCCATAAACTGCAGTAATGTATCCAGGTTTGCCTAACTTTCCTGGGTCTGCACTGGGATCTTCCCTCTCTCCTCTCTCCCACACGTCTTCCCCTCTTGTGCTGGGCATTGATAGAAACACAGATTTTAGGATAGCTCATTTGTCTCTGAAAGTCAAGCAGTGGCAGCCGCTGGGATGTGGATGCCCAGGACCTCTCCCTGCCCTCACAGAAACTAGGTCCCATCTGTAACTGGATTCCCCTTATCAGTAACACAGCAAGCAATTCCCATGCAGGAACAAAAGCTGAGACCAGCTACCAGGCTGTGACAGTCCAGATTTATTAGGCTGTCTGCCACTTGAAACAAATCTTCAGCCTGAGATTTGCAGGTGCTGTAGCAGAGAAAAAGCACTTTTCTTCTTTGTCTCCTCATTGCCCTGTCGTAAGAATTTAACGAAACTGTATGCTGCGAATGATCAGCTATGGCATGAAAAGGCTGCTGCTCTCACTTTCTGCTCTTGTTTCACTACCTGTGCATGACCTGTCATGCGGAATGGCCCAAAAGCTGTGCAGAAGCTGCTCAGCCAGCACCTTACTCAGGCCGAGTGCAAAGAAGTGCAGCACATTTTTGAGGGCACAGCCTTTATATGGAATGAGATTTACTGTGACCTCTCTGATCCCACTGACCTCTGGATACTGAATATGTGTAAACAACAAGCTAAAAGTGAGGAACACAACAAAATGCTGCAAGGAGCTACTGCGGGAAAGTTGCAGAGCACAGCACCCCTCCCTGGTGAGCGCAGGCAGGAGGCAGAGAGAGTTCATAGAATCACAGAATCATAGAATGTCCTGAGATGGAAAGGACCACAAGGGTCACAAGAAGGCCAGCTCGTGACCCTGCACAGGACAACTTCAAGAAGCACACCTGAGAACTTCTTGGACTCTGTCAGGCTTGGTGCTGTGACCACTTCCCTGGGGAGCATATTCCAGTGTCCAAATACCCTCTGGGTGAAGAACCTTTCCCTAACATCCAACCTAACCCCCTCCTGACAGCTTCAAATTGCTCTCACAGATGTTGCATAGCAAAATTAAACGCAAAACCAGCCACTGCTGGCA
This sequence comes from Hirundo rustica, assembly GCF_015227805.2. Lineage (NCBI taxonomy): Eukaryota > Metazoa > Chordata > Aves > Passeriformes > Hirundinidae > Hirundo > Hirundo rustica. The sequence goes on from NC_053452.1 coordinate 75,127,819, forward strand.
CTAGGAGAAGTCACTATATGGAGCTGAACTTCATGAGTTTGCTCAGGGACCTCTTCTTCCTCATTCACCTCTTTCGTCCATCTGTTCCATGTCCTGAGGTAAAGTATCTACAAAGTCCTCGTCACAGACTTTGTCCATCCCTGCTGGACACTGAAAGTTGGTCCATTTGTGGTAAGGATAAACTCATTTCTCTTCCCCGATGGGATAATAAAATATCCAACTTCTGGGAGCATTTTGGAACTATGTAGACACCGTAGCATTTGACAAAGGACTATTTAGGCAGTGGTATTACTCATAAACCAAAGGGTACTGTTTTGGGGTTGGTGCACAGCCGAGGATATTTGGCAAAAGGTAGGTGAAGTCCTGCTCATGCCATCAAGGGTACCCAAAGATCCTGCTGCAGCAGGGAGGCTGGAGGCCAGGGAATGGTGGGACCCTCAATGCCACTAAAATCTCACGACCTTGTCCAAGAGCCAAGGGATTTGCTTTCAAGCCATTTTGCTTCCCTTCCTGCTCACAGAAGTGTTTTCCTCAGTCACCTCATCGAGCACCAAAATAATAAGAATCACCGCGGCGTTGACAGACACAGTGTGGCAATGCTCAGCTGCGGCCAGGCACCGGGGGGTGGGGTTTGTCCCAAATACAGGGTGAACACGAAGCTTCTGTTCCTCCAGGAGCAGCGCGGCGATGCTCGGACCGCGGGCATTTTAGCAGGGCAGGCTCACACGCAACCCCCCGAGCGCGGCACGGCGGCTCCTCGCCCTCAATTCTGGACCGCGGCTGCCGAGCCCGGGGGACTCCGCAAGGGCAGGGCAGGGCAGGACACACCGGACCCGGTCCACCCCATCCCCTCCCTCTCCTCCCCATCCCCTCCCTTTCCCAGCCCGGTCGCGCAGCCGCGCAGCGCCGGCCGAGGGAGCCGCCGGAGCCGCCCAGCGCGGCGCGGCCCTTCCCCGCCGCGGGGCCGGGCTGGGCCCGGCAGGACCGGGCTGGGCAGGGCCGGGCAGGGCCGGGCAGGGCAGGGGGGCTCGGCGGCTCCGCGGCGGGGGATGCGGGTGCCGGGCGCAGGATGCTGTGGGGGGTGGGCCTGGCGGCGCCGCGCTCCTGCGTGGCGGACCTGAGCCGCAACCGCAGCCTGTCGCTGGGCTGGTGCGCGGGGCCCGAGGAGCCGCCGCCCGCCTTCTATGGGGGCGAGATCGTCGCCTTCCCGCTGTCGGGCGGCGGCGGCACCATGGCGGCGCTGGGCTCCGACTCCTGGTGGAAGAAGACGCTGTACCTGACGGGCGGAGCCCTGCTGGCCGCCGCCGCGTACCTGCTCCACGAGCTGCTGGCCATACGGTGAGGCTGCGGGGCTGCGGCGCTGCCAGACAAGGGCGCTCCCCGCGGGGCCGAGGCGGCGCTCGGAGCCGCTTACACCTGCGGGGTCAGGTTGGCGAGGTCCGGCGGGTTGGGGTCTCTCCTTCACCGTGCTTTTGCCGTTTACCTTTCTTTTCCCCCCCCTTCGCCCCGCTTTCCCCCATTCGCCCTTTGCAGCGGCGCGGGAGGCGGCTCCCCGGCGAGCCCCCACAGGTGGCCCAGGCTGGGCCCTCGCTGCCGCCGGACACGGCCGCCCAAAACACGCAAACCCGCAGCAGCCCCTTAAGGCCCCGACGAGTGGACGGGATTTCTCCTTTGTTTAATGTACTGATGTATCGTGCACCTGTCTTTTTTTTTTTTTTTTTTTTTTTTTTTTTTTTTTTTTTTTTTTGACAGGAAAGAGGAAGAGCTCGATTCGAAAGATGCTATCATACTGCATCAGTTTTCAAGGCCTAGGAATGGCGTTCCAAGTTTATCCCCATTCTGCCTAAAAATGGAAACGTACTTGAGGATGGCTGATTTACCCTACCAGGTACATGGTGCAGTTTGCCTTTGCCTTGCAGCTCTCTGTAATTATGTGAAATGGCACATAGGCATCCTGCCTCTCGTCTCACGCAGGGAGATGAAAACATACACCTACAGCTAGGTGGATATGCCAACACTTTTATGTCTCCAATTAAATTTGGTGTATAACCTTTAAATATATGACTTGAATAAGATTATCTGGAACAGCTGTAGATTTAACTGGCAAGGCTAAATCAGTGTTAAAAGTTAATTTCGCTGGGAAATGCTGAAGTGGGAGAATAGTCTGGAGTTTATATAACACTAAATTGCACCCCAAAACTAAAGCCGAACACTGATCCTTGAATTTCACCATGCTAAAGACATCAAGATTAGACAGCTGCAGGTTCTTGTTTTTCTGGAGGCCTTATCTCTGAAGCTTTCCTGGGAAGAAGGGCTTAACTTTTGCTTCACCTCCCATGGCTGATGCTTCCTCCTCCTGAAGTGAGACAGGCTTGCTTTTAGAGATCATGAATACTGCTCCTTGATTGTGGGTGGGTGCATCCCATGCCATCTTCCTGCAGGGAATGAAGCCTGAGCTACTCCAGCAAGTGAAAGCTGTGAGAGCAGACACTTGAATCTCATGGTCTTGCCCGTTAGTATCAAGGTCGAGTTGGGACACTGCAAGTGTGGCACACATCTTGTGTTGGCAAGCTCTGCAGTACACAGGCTCTTTGAGACATAGGATGGTTTTCATTTTTTGTGTGTGTTAAGCACCAAATGCCTTTAAGATGATAAAATAATGATATATATATATAACTAAGATCTTAGGTAGAAGATTTGTTTGGGTTTATTTTCCTTTTTTCTTCTCCCTCTGTTTTTTCTCAAGTAATGTCAGTTTGGCATTTTACTCCATACCAAGGTGTTAGGAAGAATGTTTTGTATAAGTCAAAAGTTGTACAGCAGAAAACCAACCCTATTACAGGTTTTTTTTAACACATTTACCGTGGATATTTAGCTTCATATGTGGCTAAACTCCTTTACATTAGAAGAGAAAAAAAGTCTAATCAGTACATTTTGCTTAATTCTTTAAAAGCCCGAGTTTAATGTTTTCTTACAATTCAGTGGTACTTGAATCAGATATTTGGGAGTACTAGAGAGGAAGACTTCCATCCTGTGGGATGTGTTTTCCTCATTTAGGTTTACAGAACTTGCAAGATTCTGAAGCTTGAACATAGCCTTGAAGCAGGAAGACTGTGCACATTGCTTTTCTCAATTAGGGTAGAAATTGTATGTTTGAGAGGGTAAGTCTCTTGGTGAGATCTGTTTTCATTCTAATGGCAACTGATGGAATTCAAAGGTTTGTGATGGTCACATTTGCCCTGGTGGAGAGTAGCTGAAGCAAGCTGCATTATTAAAGATGGTTATAACAGGACATGGTCACTTCTGAAAGATAACACAGCATTTGTGTGATTCGGGATGGAGTTGTTTAGAGAGCTCATGCTGGTCAGAAATCACACAGCTTTTCAGAGAGAGGAATTTCTAGAGAGTTATCCTCCCCTCTTTATTTGTTGTACTGAAGGTCAGCATTGCTTTTTGGTGTTGCGTGCCTCTCTATCCCTACTCACTAGCTTTGAGGACACTAAACTGACAAGAGCATCAAAATCAACATTCCTACCTTCAGCTGCTTCCTCTTGTTCCTTCCTGCACATGCTTTTGTGTGGTAGCTCAGGCTGATCAGAGCTGGCCTAGCTAGAGCCATGATGTTTTGGTTTATTTGGTTTTAACTCAGCTTGGTTCCCCACATGCTCTGCATGCCATTTTGCAGGAGCAGGAATGGGTCCTGCAGGTGCTGGGAGCACCGCGTTGGCACTTCTAGCCATGCTGGCTTACATGGGCTCAAGGTGCTTGTGGGGTTACTGAAGTTACCCTCTGAAGGGTTTTAGAGGTAAGTTGGGTGGAGCTGAGCTTATGAGCTGAGGGCACAGCTCTTTTTTTCTGGAAGAAGCAGATGTTGTTTCTGTCCTTGTGTTAGGAGTATGGTGCTGCATCTGGGCTCAGGCAGGTGGAGGAAGGTATGGATGCTGCTGTGGGATTGAACGGGAGGGGAGCCGAAGGGAGCACTGTTCTTGCCTGGTATTTCTTATACTCTGCCTGTAGACTTTTATTTTGTTCCATCATGACTGTGTTACCCTCTAGGGTAACCTGCTGTGGGTGACAGAGGCACAGGCAGCAGGGTGGGTGCGTAGGGGGCTACAGCAGTGCCCAGAAGGAAGCACCTTGCTTCCCTGCACACTGTCAGGGGCCGTGATGGAGCAGCGCTGCAGGTGGCAGCTGGTGCTCGTCCCAGGAGACCTGCTGTGGTCATCACCTTGCTGGGGAGGGACTGCTTTGAAGGGAAGGTTATGAAATGGAGTGAAGAGAAGTCAGTCAGATGCTCAGGCTTCTTTTACACTTTTGATTCTTTGTGTTAATTGTAGTGCATTAGACTGTTGAGGATTGTGCTTTCTGTTATACAGCATGCTTTAATGGCACATAGGGGTTGGAGTGACATATTCCTACCTTACTCTCGCCTGAATTTCTCCTAACATGCGCTGTTGTCATGTGCTTATGTTTCCTTGACTCTGCCTCACTATGTGTGTTTCCATGAAAAACGATTTTCATGGGCAGCCCCAGCCCAGCTGGGCTGTCATAATCCCTAGCTGGGTTTTCAAAATATTTGATGTTTTTCTTGGTACAGCTTGTTTGAAAGAGCGCCGTCTGTGTGCTCATCAAGATCTTTTGGGTATTCCTTGACTTCCTCAAAAATATGAAGGGCTGAGCCTTTATGAAGTCTGATAAATAATTAGCACAGCAGGAATGTGCTGTTTTCATGCCAGGTCTGTAGAAACGGCAGCCTCCTTAGGAAAAGACATGAGTAAATGTAAAATCATAAACAGGAGTAATTGAAAATGTAAAATCTGATTTCTTCTGCATAGTACTGTAAAATTACCCTAGAAATACCTTGCACCATTCTTTTATAAATTCCTTATAAATGAGGTTCTGTAGAGCTATTGTTGTTGTTGCTCTGCAGGCACTTAATGTACTGTGAATGAAAAGGGATATTCTTCTGGTTTGCTTTTGGTTTTTAATAATACCATAGCTTTTTCCTGCTTAGCAGCTGGAACAGTTTTTGAGTGGAAAATCGATAAATATTTGATAGCAGTTAGTATCAGCCATAAGGATACAGAGGTTTCAAGCCTAAAAATGTCTGTTTGAGAACAGTGGATACAAGAACAGTATAACAGATTTCTCAAGAGACTAAGGTTTTCTCAGGTCATTGAAAGATATTTCCTGTTTTCTTTGATAAACCGTATGTAATGAAACATGAAGTTTTTTTTAGGCAATGTATTTATATGTATTAGATAAATGTGCTTGAAGAAGCTGAATAACAACAACGCCCTTTTTTCTGGGTTACAGATGGTATGAACTGCAGTTACTGCAAGATGTAATAAACACATCTTCAAGTCCAGTAGCTTCTGCAAACCACCAGTGTTTGTGCACAAGAAGGGGAATATCTTAATGGAAGGGCTTAATGAAGATTAAATCAGCAATGCTCAGGATCTTCTAGACACGCTGTGTAGTTCCAGGAGAACCTTGTGCTTCTGTAGTAAAGCCATACTGAAAAATTATGGAAAAGTATCAGTCAGTTTCAGTGCTGAAAGACCATTTTTGATGAAGGAAAGGTCTCAGAAGGTGGAAGGACAGGGCAGTGCTCTCCCTTCAGTTTCAGATGTTCAGCGGCTTTAGAGCTGGTGCCGTGGAATTGGCCCCCGTGTTACCCACATGTGCGGCTGGGAGGGATTCAGGTGCTTTATTCACCCAAGCAGGGCTGCGGTGGGTGAGACATGATACCATCCAGCATCCCTGCCATGCTGTTTGCTTGGGCACGAGCAAACCCTCGAAGAGGCTACAGCCAGAAGGCATTGTTTCCCAGAAGCGTTACCCGTTTGTTTTCATCCAGAGGGAAGAGCCTTTGGGAATGGTTGTGTGATCCTAGTGCATTGCACATCTGCATTTGGAGTGGCAGCCAGGATGCTGGCGCTCTCAGACTGAGCGGAGATGTGTTTTGGTGTATGCTTCTTGCTGCCAGAGCCCCTTAATCCATCTTAAGTGGATTCAGGAGGGGTAAATGCTTGAGACCCAAGCAGATCAATCCGGAACTGCAAACCCTAAACCTCCAGCAATTAGGAGACAGATCCTGGAATGCTTGGGGTGACTGCCAGAGATGGAGTGCAGAGTCTTTACTATACAGCTTTCCATGCTAGGAGTTCTCATTCACTGAATGACAGGATGTGAGGATGGGAATCTCAGGAAGGGAGAAAGGTTGTGCCTTGTGTCTCTGCCTCCAGGAGTAAGAGAGTTGAAGACAAGTGTCCGATCTTGTTTTGGCAGCCAGCACTTCCTCTCATGCTGGATGCATGAGACGGAAATTCTCGAATCTGTGTTTCACCTTGTCTCTGCTTCTGTGTGAGTGCTGTGCTGAGCAGGTATAGCAGTATTCAGCGGTGCAGTAGTGCTGTGCTCTCCTGTGCTGGGCTCTTGGGAGACCCAGTTGTAACTGGTGTGTAAATGTCTGAGATTTTGAAGTTGCTGAAAGCAGATTTCCCTTCTGCTCAGAAGGGAATGATATGCCTTTTGTATACGCTTGTGATTGTGTGTGTTTTGTCCTTGGAGGTAATTCAGCCAACTGAGTTGGGTAGTGAATTTATTGTTTTGAGGCACTTTTAACATGAAAAGTGCAGATGTGTGCAGGAACTGAATTTAGTTGTGAGTCCTGTGATTTAAAACTTGTTTAGAATAATGGGCCCAATCTTCTGGGAGATCTGAGCATCTCCAACCCTTAAATAACCCAGGCCCAGGTATTTAAATAATAAATAATATAATTTAAATAATATCACCTGGCATTCGGCATAAAAGCATGGAACACCTTGCAGGCCCTGAAAATAATTTTATCTGAATTGTCATGTAGGGTAAAGCTGCTGCCCTGGTTGAATAGCCGCTGCTATTCTAGAGTGTTAATTAAAAAAAAAAAAAAAATTGTTAAAAACACAGAAAATAATTTAAAAATATTTATTCTCATTGAAACAGAACCTGAAGGACTTTTTTTTGTCTGTATATCTGTTTGTTTACTTGATTAATTTTTCTTTTCCTTAGAACTATTTTGATGGAAAACTTTCCCCTCAAGGGAAAATGCCTTGGATTGAATACAATCACAAGAAAGTATCTGGCACCGAGTTCATTATTGACTTTTTGGAAGAGAAACTTGGAGTGAATTTAAATAAACACCTTGGTCCCCATGAAAGGGCTGTTTCCAGAGCTGTGACCAAGATGGTGGAGGAGCACTTGTACTGGTAAGCTTGCACGGCAAAGCTGGCTTTGTGTTCTTGTGCTGTCAGATGTGTCCCTGAGCTTGAGCCTTGACACAAGACATGCTTCTTTTATCTTGCTTTAATCTTAGGTACCCAGTTATTAACTTCACAACTCTCTTCATTCTAGGAAACTGCTGCTCCTTTATGTGTTTGGTGGGATGAGCCAGGGATGATTCCCTTGAAAAGTTGTGCTGTGTAAGCAAGGTGAAGTCAGGGCCTTTGACTGCAGCTTTGTAGATAGAACAAAGCAGCAGTGGGAGGTTCCAGTGTTCAGTGTGACTTCTGTATAGGAGCAGCCTTGTTAATAAAGACCAAAAGATCAAGGTGGCTGAATATATTTGTGGTTTGGGGGATATAGAGGAATGAAGTGTTTGTGGTGAATCCAGGATATTGTTTCCTTACTTCTACTGATTTTAATTACGTGTGAGTGATTGCAGTACGGATCATTGCCTTTCCTGTAACACAGGATACTCCTGTTGTTAAGTATTGTTGACAGTACTGCCAATTGATAGTGTACAGTGTTAGTCACAATATCCTGAGAAGCTGACGTATGTGTATGAATGGAAAATAGAAATAGAGCCTTTCTGGTACTTCATCCATTTTACTGACACATTTGAAAATGGTATCTGTGATTTCCTCTGTGCTTTACATTTCAGTCCTTTTCAAGTGCCCTTTTCAGTTTGGGCATAGAGGCATCAGGTGGACATGCATCTTGGATGCTGCGTTTGCTGCCTTAGCAGGCACAAGGCTTTCTCCCAGTAGTTTACTTTCTAGTATGCATTTAAGTCCTTGCTACACTAAGTTTTGCATTTATGTTGCATGTTTTTTCTTCAAAACAATGTGTGATTTTTAAATTGAATGCATTTACCTGCTTTTTCTTTCATTTTTTGATGAAGATCAGCAGCAATATGTGTACATACAATTCTTCAAATAATTTTTAGTGTCTCCTGAGAGCAATCTTGGCACTCAGTAATTAGCAGATCGAAGTGATTTGGTTTAGAAATTAAATCTCTGCCTTCCAAGAAGTATGGCCTTCACCAGTTATACCCATCTGCAGTGCCATAGCCTCCCAAACATGATACAGGCACCCCTTTTTTTTGGTTCATTTTTCCACCCTCAGTTATAACAGCTGCCAAAGGGAGGATGAAGCCTTTTAGTCCCCTAATGCTTTATCTCCTTGCCTTATTGTCAGTTGTTTTGTGGTTCATAGATTTAACTGCGTTAAATGTATCATTACTGATGGCAGGCTTATACTGCTGTTGTGTCTCAATTACAAAGTGCTTTCCTCTGTGGAACTGTTGTCCGTCCATCAAGGCTCCCCTGGAGCTGGCTGGGCACTGCTGGACAGGACATAGGCAAGTGTGGAAGACAGGTATTGCAAATTCGGGCACTGGCCCTGAGAGGGGGCATTGAAACAGGTGGACAAAGTTACATCAAGAACAGAGATGTGCATGCCTGGCTGTGTATCCCTGTTGCCTTTCCTGTGTAGTCACACAGATGAGTTCCTCCAAGGCATGTATTTTTGCTGCAGTGCAGTAGAAAGTCCAACTGTAAGTCTTCCTGTGTGTCCCTCTGGCTGTACCAGAGGCTTGATGTGTTGATGAGGTTATACCTTACAGATTCCTTGTAGTAGGCAAAGTCTGAGCCATGAGGTGTTGCAGTTGTTCTGCTGTAATTCCCAGAGAACAGCTTTGACCATCCTCTACTTACACCAAAGTTAAATCAGGCTTTCACTGTGTAGGACCATATTTCTCCTTGACAGCATTGCATCTGTGGTTGTGGGATCCCTTCACATCTGTCCCTGAACCTGCCTACTTCCCACCAGGAGCTTAGGGTTTTTCTTGGTGTCCTCGTGTCCCATGGTGAGGAATTTGAAACAGTGATTGCCTTTCTGCAGGATAAGGTATATAAAACCAAGCCTCCAAAGCAGCGATACATAATGTGACTCCTACTGTTTCATTGTCAGCAGCATGCAAGGTAGTTTCATCATAAATAAGTAATGCTGTAGTACATTTATCGGACAAAGAAGAAAACTACATCCTGTGGTGTGCTGTCTCTAGGTGGAGCTAATCCTGGTGCATGCTCAGCATTTCTTCCAGAAATGTTTAGTTTTACCAAGGCAGTGGCTCATCTTCAGCAGTTGGTTCCTCTTACATTGGAAACGCCTGCTCTGGCTGGAGTTGAGAGCAGTGCGGGGCTGTTGAGAACCTCAGCATCTGGACACTGTCTTTCTGCCCCGGGCTGTGGCACCTGGCAGGGCTCAGGCGGAAAGATAACAAGTGAGTGTGCCTATTTCCCTGCTGGGGTTACAGTGTATCTCTGATATGCACGAGACTGATTAGGAGCTGGTGCTGGACCTCCAGTCCCTGAGGAATGCAGTAAGCCATTAGGCTTTTGCTATGTTTAGTTGGCAGAAGAAAAAATAGTCCTCTAAGCTGAATGGCTGTTGAGGCGAGACAGCAGGGAAGAGACGGAAATGGAGTAATTTGGTGCTTCTCACCCCAGGTCCTGGATCCAATGCAGACCTCAGTCATCTGCTGTAGGCTTGCTCTGAGTCACCTCTGCTGGGCTCCCAGAAACCAGTGGGGCACCCACAGCCACCTTTGGGGAATGTGTTGGGTTTTTGGTGTAACTGCAGCACGTCTGTGGGATTGGACCTCTGGTTAAGAGAGGTCTGATTCTCACTTCCTTCTGGAACTGGCATGCTGGGCTCGACAGTACTGCTGGGATTCAGGACAGGCAGCTCCTGGTGCCTGTAGGGCTAGCAGTCGCTGTGCGATGCTTTCTGTCACTTAGATCTCTGGGGGCAGATCTTAGGTCAGTGACACTATAGCACTTAGTGAGAACATAAAGCCTTGAATATTTGGCTTAAGCAGATTAACCCATTAGATTGGTTGAGCTGTATTGTCAAACACAACTGTAGTGATTTATGAATGTGTGTGTAAGTGTATATATATATACACTTGCAAACATATTTGATTTGTTTCTTGCTTTGTCTTTCAAGAAGAAAAATTCATCATATGTGATGAATTCTTGAAGTACAGGAAGAACATGATATGAGGACATGGTTGAATCTGACTTTGGTCTGTATTCAGACTTGCCACATGTTAAACATAAAATACTTTTATAATGTAAATATGTTTGAATACATCAAGCTGATTTTAAGAGCAGCGTCTCTCCTACTGCTAACAGTGAAGAGGCTTGAATGCAGCTGGTGGCTTAAAAGCCAGTTGCTCTGAGAAGTTGCATGAGAGGTGGGGTTTCTACAGCTGATTGTGGAATGAATTTGTTATAATCCTTTTGCACATCAAGAAATTCTAGTCTGCACAGGTTCAGACAGAAAAAAAACCCTTGTTCATGTCCTTGTGACTGCCTTCCCCTTGCCTTGAAGTTCAGACAGTTTTGGGATAATCAGGCAAACTGCTATTGATGAGTCACTTTCTTCATCTCCTTGCTGATTTATGTATTGAGGCCAAAGCTGCTGTTGCATTTAGACTTCGGATTTACTTCACCCCCACAGCATTGCTCTTTAATGCATCATTGTTTTATTTATACTCAAAGATTTTTACAGATTTGCTGGCACAAATGTGAATGGTAATGTTTCCCAAAGTGCTCCGTTCAGGCCAATATTTAAAATGATTATGTCATCCCATGAACACTTACTCTAGTATAAAATGTATGGTTATGCTCTACTGAAGTAGATTATGTAGACTACCCAATTTCTGGCATTTTTTAACCTTTTGTAATATTGATAATACTCCACTAATGTAGTCTGAATAGAAGAGTGATGGGTGGAATTAAATGCTGAGAAGCATATTTTGTTAGAAAACTCAAATTAATGAACCCTTGAAGAGAATTCTTTTAACAAAGTGCTTGTAAAGCCAGTTTTAAAAGTGTTTTTAACTCTCTATGAATTGGAGCCTACTTTATTCCTTGTTTTGTCTGCTCAAAACCATAACATTTTGGAAGTAAACTCTGTGATTGTCTATTTAGCTGCCTTCAATTGCCCATGTAAATTTGAGATTTGTGACATGAAACAAGTCTGCTCATTCAAAGGGACAAGTAGGTGTCTTAAGATTTGTGCTTGACAGTTTAACCTAAGGAGGATTACTTAAATTCTGTATAGTACTGCATTGCTGTCCTGGTCATTAAACACCTGATCTGATTTTTGCTTCTTCCAGACCCAAAGGCCTTCTCTCTCAGGGCAAGCAAGTGAGCTCTAGGGAAGTGTATTTTTGCATTAATGTATGGGCTAATTAGCTTTGTGGGAAACCTTGTTCATTCTGTTTTATGAAATTAAAACAATTTTGGACATGGTTGATCACTCTTGGTGCGATGCCAGCTCACTGGTGTGGTTGGAGTGAGAAATAATGTTGGCAAGTCCATAGGGCCAGGTTTTATCTTGTGCAACTGGGATGACTTAAAATATGCTGCAGTGGAGTTCCTGTATTCTTTTTCTGTTTTGTTTTGACTTCTTTTTCTTTCTGCCCTTCTTCCAGGCCAGGCCTGTTGTCCTAAAGCTAATTGTCCTAATACTAAATTGTATTGCAGAGTTGCCACGTGAAGCAGGTCAGGTCCATCCTGGGGAAGGAGGGTCTTTGCAGCAAGACAGAGCAGTGATTTCAGAGATCGAGTTCTTCTTAGCTTATTCAAAGAGTAAATAATAACTTAGAGATTAGGAGAAGAACTCATTCAGAACGGGACTGTGGAGAAGGACTTGGAGGCTCTGGTAGATGAAAAAACTGGACATGAGCCAGCAGTGTGAGGTGGCATCCTGGGCTGCATCAAGAGATGTCGATGGGGGTGATTCTCCCCTTCTGCTCTGTGTTTGTGAGACCCCACCTGTTTCAAGCTCTGAAGTCCCCAGCATAAGAAGGATCAGAACCTGTTGGAGCAGGTCCAGAGGAAGCCACAAAGGTGATCAGAGGCCTGGGGCACCTCTCCTGTGAAGACAGGCTGAGAGAGCTGGGGTTGTTCAGCATTGAGAGCAGAAGGCTCCAGGGAGACCTTGTAGCCTTCCAGTACTTAAATGGGGCTTATAAAAAAGAGGGAGAGTGATTTTTTTACATGGGTAGATAGTGACAGGAAAAGGGAGAACAGTTTTAAAGAGGAGAGATGTAAATTAGATGTTAGGAAGAGGTTCTTTACTTGAAGGATGGTGAGGCACAGGTTGCCCAGAAAAGTGTGGATGCCCTATCCCTGGAAGTGCTCTAGGCCAGGCTGGACCAGGATGGGACCCTGAGCAGCCTGATCTAATGGGTAATATCCCTGCCCACAGAGCAGGCGTCCCTGCAGTGGACATCTAGTTGGAGGTCGATGATTTTTAAGGTCCCTTCCAACCCAAGTCATACTATTGTAATTATTTCCTAGTGTTCACATCAAGATTTTTTCCTATTCAGGGCTGTACCTGCTGAAGAGAGCTTGTCCTTTGCCAGGCCAGTCAAACATGACTACTGCAAGATTCTGCTCTGTAGAGTGCCCTTATGCCCTCAGGCCAGCCTTCTTTCCATTTGTCTTAAATCCTGTTTTACCATTATTCCTGGAACAGGGCAGTCTCACCCCACATCTTCCAGGTGAAGTCAATGCTTTAGGAGGTTCAGTAGCTCTTTCCTGCTATGTTTGTTGGCTTCACATTCCTCCTGTATTGCTGGTGTCTCTGCTAAATCTGTCTTTGATTCAAACTTTGCATTGCTGAAACCTGCTCAATGACTTGAGTTCATCCATCAAGTTTGGAAAATCAGGACTGTGCAGAACGCCCCATTCTAAAAGCAGTGTTGAAGCATGTGCAATGTCAGCAGGATGCTTTTGTTATTATTATACAGTGCTGGAGGTTGTGGAGTAATCTGTTGAGGGTCAAAGCCGTCAGTAGCAGAGCAGGTGCATTTTTGTTCTTCCCTGTTTATACATTTGCAGCAAAACCTGTTCACACCTCACTGTTACTGACTTGAGTGAAACCAGTTAGAGCAGAAGGCACTGAACTGCAGTGGACAATGTGAGTTTGATAAAATGTATATTACCAACAGAAGTCATGGGAGTTCTCCGGGAGATACTGGTTTGGTTTTTTTTTTTTTTTTTCTTTCCTTTCTTGAATTTGGTGAAACATACCAGCACTAAGGAAATTAGGTGGAGTTGGAAATATGTACAGTGATAATACAGAAGTCAAATTCCAGACTAAAACAGTGAAGCCTTGGAATGGCTTGGATTGGAATATGTGTATCAAGTCCCAGTGCTTTTGAGACCCCGCAGACTTCCTGTGTTTATCTTGTCTACTTTGAGATGTCTTTAGCTATTTTTCCATTAACCCTTGAACTTAGTGACAAAAGTTCACATATATGGTCTTTTTGGTTTATTTGTAACTTCTGAAGATGGTAGGTATTAAAAAAGTTAATGTTTCTTTTTTTATAAGTTTATGGAACAACAAATCAAGATATATTTGGCTGTAATATTAATAAAGAGCAAAAACTCATGTAGGAAACAACTTTAAGCTGATGAGACAAATTTTTATAAAAAGACATTTTAAAAGAGTATTATTTGCCTTTCAATAAAGTATGGAAGGCAGCAGAGTCCTTTAGAAATATCTCTTTCATAAAATCAGCATTTTGAAGACAGGAAACAGTGCAGGAGAAAACCACCTCAATAACCACTACCTCTTAATTTTTTATATTTTATTTTTAAAAGATTGTGTTATTCTTAATTTCTGAGGAGAAATCTTCTGAAAAATTACTGCTTCAGTATTTATGTTGGAGCAAAGTTGCTGCTTACCTAAGTGTCAGCAGCATAGAAAGGAGAAAGATTGGTAAGAAAGATGGATTTTTTGGGGGGGCTGTTTTGTTGGTTTTTTGCCCAGGTCTGTGCAGTGAGTTGTCTTTAGCTAATAAATCTCTTTGGCACTGTGTTTTGTTACATGAGTTTAGCAGAATTCTGCAGTTTTTACTTTATATTTCAACACAGATCTGTTTTCTCCTGAAGCGAGTCATGATTTAATGAGAGAATAAGCACTGGGCAGTCTGCCTAAGTACTGTAAAGTGGGTTTGCTCTGCTGGAACTCTGAGTTGCCTCAGAGTCTGCTGTTTATGGAAGCTTCCTCTCCATCAGGGCGGTGAGCGCTCACCTGCCGGAGCTCTGTGCCAGCCTCTGCAGGGTGGTGGTGGGGCTCTCTGGGGGTTACACTGCTCTGACTTGTTTCTGCATCCTTCTAGGACTTTAGCTTATTGCCAGTGGGTGGAAAATCTTCATGAGACGCAGAAGATGGTTTCACTTTTTGGCCCCTTCAGCGACTTGCTGAAGTGGATCTTTTGCCATCTGACCAAAGGAATTGTGAAGCGGGAAATGTACGGCCATGGCATTGGTCGCTTCTCGGAGGAGGAGATGTACACACTGATGGAGAAGGACATGCGGACTCTGGCAGGCCTCCTGGGTAAGGTACAGCAAGTTATGGTGCACTGTTCACAGCCCCTCTCTCCACAGGGTGGAATTGACCTCCAGTGCTTCCTGGCAGCTTCATCACTCGCAAATAATCTCATTTTGGCAGAAGCTAGAGGCTTTAGTGCCTTCCTTGCTCTGGCAGAGACACTGTTTCTTATCCCACTGTTTGCTTCCAAATAGTGTGTCTAGAGGCACAAGAGGTTTCCTTCTCTGAGCACAGTATGTATTTGTAAAGTAGCAAAACGTGGCCTGCTGTTTCGGAAGAGCATTTAGCGATATGAAATTAGGAAAATGTAGTGTTTAGTTCTGCAAATGAAACCTCTTATTTATAGCTTTTTGGGGGGGCTGGGGTGTGGGTGTCTCATTTTTTATTTCCTGGTTGTATTTCCTTTCCTGTTTTTTATTTGTGACAGGTTGTTATGAGAGTGCCATTTGAAAACACTTTGCAGATGTTATTTTGATGAGCTGAACTTTGTTGTCTTTGGTTGGTGTCAGCAGCTTTATTCAAAGCTCCCAGTAGGAGATGGTCCTGTGCTGTCAGAATAGATGTGTTTAAGATTCTTGGTTGTCTTGGGTGGATCCCATACAATTAGTCTTAAGGTTGGGTTCACTTAGCTAGAATTAGTGAACCTCATTTCTGTTGTGTGGCTCAGGTTGAAATATGCACTTGGAACTGTTTTGCACTGTGCTTCTTGCCTTCTGCTCTGCTGAGAGCTAAGCATATTGTGCATCTGTGTAAATTTTGAGGAATTGCTGTGGTGCAGGTTGTCACTTTCCTTAAGCCTCTGTCGCTCTTGTGAGAGAAAGCAAGAGAGAAAGCAAGAGAGATGGTGCCTGTGTGTTGTTCCCTTTAACAGTTGCTTTAAAGAGGTGGTTGTGTGGAGGACAGGAGGATGCCTTCCTGCCCTGTGCTCCAGAGGAGGGACACACTGCTCCAAAGAGCCAGGTGTGGAGTGGATGAAAGGAACACACTGGCGGGAGCCCAGCAGAAGGCAGAAGCTGAATGCTTCCTAAGAAAGGGAAGGAAAGAACATGCTTCTGGACTTGCAAGCTGTTTTGGAAAGGAAGGTATTTGCAGTGGACCCAGATGTAAAGTTTTCTGTAACTTTGTTTTCTGAAGCTAATCTGTTGAGTTGATGGATTAGGGACAAGGTGGAAAAAAAACCCAATGAAGTTCATGGACACAACAGGCAAGGGAAGATTTGTTGACAGCTCCTCTTTTGAAAGCACTTTCTTTTGCTACATTTTGTTTGTTAACAGAGGTGATTATTTTAGTGCCTCTTCAGGGAAAATCTGTTGTTTGGAGATTAAGAGGTCCCTTTTCGTTGGATGGAGAAAGGGAGGGAGCAATTCATTTTAGAAGAGGCAATCTGGTCATACCTGCTGAAGAGCTGTGGCCATCTCCAGGTGCTCTCCTCTGTGGGACTATTGATGCTGTAGTTTTGAGATTGGTACTGTGTGGCTCCATGCTCATCACAAGGAGGAATGGGGTTGGGACAGGAGCTGAAGTAAGTTCAGTCTATGACTTAGTTCAGCAAAACCCCCTGGTCCTGGCTAGACAACTCTGTCAGGCTGAAAGGAGTGGCAGTGGATATGTCTGTGCTAAAGTCATCCCTGTCTGCCAAGAGCAGACAGAACCTTCAAGAGAAAACTAAAACGTGTGCCTTAGTACCTGTAAAAGTATCTTGATTTGCTTGTTTCTCTGGAGATATACTGACACTCAGATTTGTAAGATTTCAAGTTCAAAAGGATCATTTAATCATCTAGACAGATCTCTGTGGATCAGGTTGCTTGAATGCTGTCTTGAGGCCTGTGCCTGTTTGCTGGCTTGGAGACGGCTTTCTGAAAGCCTTCCAGTTTTAATTATGAGATTTCATCAGGTGGAGGTACCACCATGTTTTTCTGACAGATGTTAGTCACTGTCTAAGTCTGTTCAAAATGGGACTTGTTTCAAATGAGAGTTTATTCAGTTCTAGCCTGCAGACAGATGCTCTTCCTACTTCTTTTCTCCCTTCCTAATGGCTTGGGGTCATCTCCCTGTGAAGGTAAATGCTATAATCAGTCTCTGGCTTTTTTGAGAAATACACTGGAAATCCTCAAGCATTTCTTCACTTTATCAAAATTTTAATTGTATTATACATATGTTAGCAGCAGAGTTTTTCTTCTTAGTTCCAGATTGTTGTTGAGAATGTGCCTGTGTACTTCAAAAAGCCTTGATGGGCATTTGCTGTGTTCCTGTTATTCTATTACATTACCAGCTGAATATTGTACATTTTTTTCATCTTCCCCTCTGAAATAAACGTCAGATTAGCCAGTGTGCAGTTACATTAATCATTATATTTTCCCTTTTGATTATTGGTGAGTTTGTATACTTTCCTGTAATTGCATTAATTTTCATTAACATTGGTATGTTCATGTTTTCTTCAACCATCCATCTATGGTTGGGTCTAGTAAGTGTGGCCTCCAGGTAGTATCCTGGAATGGGGACGGGAGGTGGGATGAAGACTTCCAGCCTGACCTAGAGGCTCCCCTGTTTCAAAGGGGGAAGAAGAAGGCAGGCAGTCAGTTTACTGCCTGCACAATCTTTGTGATATTCCCCTCCATATATATGTACCTAAGTGTTTTCCCAGAAGAGAAAGCAGTTGGGATTCTGGCTGTTATCTTAAGAGCTTAAAAATGATGCCTATGGTGCAGAATGGCTGCACATACCAAACTGTAGCTGTCAGCCATCAGGAATATCAGATTAATGCTCCCCTTTTTTAACAGGGACCATTCACATGGAAAGAAGAATAACTTTTAATTCTAGGAGCTACTTCCATAGAATGATAACTTTGCAGCTGCCAGTTCTTACGACATTAATTTTGATATTCCAAATCACATCTTCGGTGGTTTTTTTCCTTTTATTTGATTTCTGAGAATATTTTTTCTATCTCCCTTGTTCTCACTTCCCTGACAGACTCCTCCAGATCTTAGAAACATGGAAACTGGAACTAGTCCCACTGTGATGGATCAGCCTGTCCCATTGGTATCACCTTTCTCTCTGTCCTGCAGTCTTTAAACCACCAGTGTAATTTCCTTGTATTGTGGCAGTTTCCTACTGCCTGGTAATAGTGTAAGAAAGTGTGAGGAATGAGCACGTGAATTAGTGATATATAAAAATACACATTTTGGTAATTGTTTAGAAGAGGCAAGTGAGTGACCATAAATCTGTTGGAGCCCTCTCAGCTGTCTGACTCTCAGGCTCTTTAGTAGATGGGGGTTTTGAGCAGGGAGTTGCAGGCCAGCAGCTTCTTGAAGTGGATTTTGAAAAGCATTTGATGCTTTGGGGTGGGCAGGAGTGCTCAGAGCTGAAAACTCAGAGGTTGGACTAACCTGGATCTGAGCCTCTAAAGTTAGTTAAGTGCCCTGTAGCAGCCTGTAGGTGCTGTACCTGCCTCTGTGGAAGGGTGCAGGCCTGTGTCCCATAGACCTGCTTCTTGCTGGGGTTTCTTGGCCTACTGTTGAAGTAGCTGGTGCATGCATTTGTAAACAGTGGAGCTGTGTACTCTCAAATTCCTGGGCAGTACAAAATTGATCCAAGTCCAATGTGACCAGGTGATTTCATTTCTGTTGGGTCAGCCAGGGGGTGCAGAGAGGTGTTTGAGATGATCGGTGCTATGGCAGCCTGGATGTGACAGACACTGTGTAATCTTGCCTAAAGATTAACAGACACAGAGATATCTGGTCTATCAGAAAGTCTTTTGGACTAAAGTTGCCCTGGAAGTTTTGAGAACAGATTGGAAACGGTGGGAGAAAATGTGCACACATGCCATATTTTGTTGTGCAGCATGACTTAAAACCAGATTTGGAGTTTTATGATCCCACATCATAAAACTTTTATTTTCCCCTCTTGCCTTTCGTTTCCGTGCACCTCAAGGTGTGGGGTGTTGTGCCTGGAGAACCAGAGGGTGGGATGGTGTAGCCCTCACTCAGAACCTGCTTTAGTTGTAGCAAGATGGAAATGACAGAATTTCTTCCCTGCACATCACTATGGATTCAGTCTCAAGACCCAGTTGTATGGTGCTAAATTCCTGGTGCTGGCATATAACTGTGGTTTAGGGGCCAGTTTTTGAGCTGTGTTTGAGATTGATGAGCGCATAGGTGTCAGATAAATACTGAAAAGACACAACATTTACCCTGTACCGAATTTTCAAACAATAAATTGATGGAACTGTGGAAGAGGTGGGGAGAGTAAACTGCATGTTCAAATGACATCTGACAGGCCAGAGAAAGTTATTCTTACTGGCTATTCCTGAGCACTGTTTTGCTGTGTTTTTCTGCAGGGGATTGGCAGCATTCCTTGTACTGTACAGTGGAATTTGATGCATTTTACACTGGATAGTTCCTCTGGACTTGCTCAATAAACCTAACATAATAACTTGCTGAATTACAGGCAGCTTGGAAGAATATCCTGGGGAGATGGATATATATGTCCTGTGGATAACTGGATTTTGAGAATTCAATTAGGTACCATATTTCACAGAGTTTATAGCACTTTGGGCCAAGGCAGGAACAGTGCAACCAGCTAACCTGACCTCTGCAATACTTCATGTTTCGCTGTGTGCTCTGTGCGTGGTCTTTGTTCCAGGTCTCCTGCCTGTAATGGGAAAACAGGTCTACAGTGGATGTTTTGTTGCAAACAGTGGTTTTGAAAAAAGTATTTTCTTCCCTGTCTTAGTTAGTTACCCATCTGTTTGTGCTGTGGTGGCCATTTAGGACCATCATGACATTGGGGTGCCCAGAGAGGTAAGCAGAACTGCTGTGAGGAGCAGACATGTCCCTCCACTGCACCAGGCCAGTCCCAAAGGGCTGCTCTTTCACTTAGTGCCTGCATGCCTGACTCCTATTTGATTCTTCCTGTAAGGGGTCAGTGGGGATGAGGGCACTGCAGTGGTGGTGTGTGAGAGGACCTGTCCACTCCTGCCTACGGGTTTGTCCTCTTCCAGGGGATGCAGGTTATTTATGAAGAGTTGCTGCAGGTGCATCCATTTCATTCTGAACAAACAGGGAGAGAGGAAAGCTTTGGGTGTGACTTTTCTAGCTGATTGGATGAGTAAATTGAACCTGGATCTGCATGGATGAGAGGTAAAGGATGACCAGCTTTCAGCAAGTTCATGATTTTAAGTCGTGGTTGAGCAGTTTTGGGTTTCCACACGGGCAAAAATCATGTTTTCAGGTATCTTGTAGATGCAGAACAGATTTTAAATGCAGCACGAGTACAGTGTGTGAGCACTGCCAGCTATGAGGAGCTGAGGAGGTTCCTTGGCCAGTGGTGGTTCTGTAATTGGCTGGGTTATAGAAGTCTTGCTGCAGTAATGGATGGGCAGAGTCTAACAAGATGAAGTTTAATAAGTCCAAGTGCTGAGTCCTGCACTTTGGCCACAATAACCCCCTGCAGCGTTATAGGCTGGGGACGGTGTGGCTGGACAGTGCCCAGGAGCAAAGGGACCTGGGGGCACTGGTGACAGCAGCTGAACATGAGCCAGCAGAGTGCCCAGGTGGCCAAGAGGGCCAATGGCATCCTGGCCTGGATCAGGAATGGTGTGGCCAGCAGGAGCAGGGAGGTCATTCTTCCCCTGTACTCGGCCCTGGTGAGGCCACACCTTGAGTGCTGTGTCCAGCTCTGGGCCCCTCAGTTTAGGAAGGACACTGAGACGCTTGAGCGCGTCCAGAGGAAGAAACGAGGCTGGTGAGGGGCTTGGAGCACAAACCCTGTGAGGAACAGCTGAGGGAGCTGGGGTTGTTTAGCCTGGAGAAAAGGAGACTCAGAGGTGACCTTATCACTCTCTACAACTTCCTGAAAGGTGTTTTTAGACAGCTGGGGGTTGGTCTCTTTCTCCAGGCAGCAACTGACAGAATGAGAGGACACAGTTTCAGGCTGCACCAAGGGGAATATAGGTTGAACATTAGGACAGAAGTTTTTCATGGAAAGAGTGATAAAGTCTGCCTGGGGAGGTGGTGGAGTCACCATCCCTGGATGTGTTTAAAAAAAGACTGGATGTGGCACTTGGTGCCATGGTCCTGTTGAGATGTTAGGGCTGTGTTGGACTCGATGATCTTGAAGGTCTCTTCCAACCTAGTGATTCTGTGATTCTGTAATGGATTTCACCTGCTGAACCCTAGAAACAGCTTTGGAATCCCGGTCTTTGAACAAGTGAACGTTTTCATTGAAATTATTTCAGTAAAATAAATACACTAAAGGTGGAATTGTGGGGTTTTTTTGGTTTTTTTTTTTTTTTTTAAATTTGGTGAAAAGTGACATCTAGTCAAAAAATACTTGCTGTTGTATTTACAGGTGACAAGAAGTACATTATGGGATCAACTGTTTCCACTGTCGATGCCACTGTCTTTGGACATCTGGCACAGGCAATGTGGACATTACCAGGGACTCGACCAGAGAGACTAATCAAAGGTAGGAAAGTTTAAGTGATCTCTGATTAAAAGTTCTTGGTGGCATTTTCCATGTTTAAACTTGGAGTACCTTGGAAGGACATACAGAAGACTGCAGTACTTCAGCAGACTCTTCATGCCTTCAGTGTAGCATTTGTATCCTGTAATATTGTTTTCTCTTAAAAATCTTTCTTTTTTCTTTAATGTTCTACACAGTAATTATTTTTATTTCTGTACTTGATCTTTTCCCTGTTTAATGTGGCAAGCCTTAAATCCTCTAAGGAGTGAATTCTGGGTAAAGTATGAGAAAACAGGACAGCCATTAACCAAATTCTGCTGAGATGAGTACTTTCCTTGATAGTAGAACTGCAAGTGCTGTTGTCTCACTGAAATTACAGCCTTTGCTGTTCTTGAAGGTGCCAGACAAGGAAGAAATCCAACTTGGCTTTGGAGTCACTTTGCTTTTCCATGACTTGGAAGCCAACATACCTCTCCTCACCACAGAGGTGTTTTTTTTTTTTTTTTTGTGGGGAGATAGAGATGTTAAAGTATCTTTGTATCCCTGTTCATAGTAAAACCACACAGCATGAAAAATGGGAAGTGCTAAGGAGGAAAAGGATGTAAAGTAGTGTAAAAGGAATGAATCTGACCTGTAAACCTGCTCTGTGCAAGAGAGCTCTGCTAAACCTGAGATTAAGAGGCGCAGACTTACTCTTTTCCTCAGATAATGAGCCCTTGAGATGAGGATATTGGCTATGCAATTCTTCACCTTGATGTCTAGGGCATCGTGGGTAAAATTCTGAAGGGCTCATGGCTGTCTAGAAGGATTACTATGCTTGTTGAATTAGTTTGTTCCTAATGAAAATAAATAGAAAATAACAGATTGAAATACCCAAACAATGTGGTTGATTCTCCGTACCTGTCAACCTATTTGTGCTGTCATTCTCTAAGCATACATGTGTTTATAAACAAGGCATGAGATACTAAGGCTGGAAGCTGTAGGAGTGAGCCAGTGGCCATAGTAAATGTGAATTTATATTACAGACAACGCTGCCATCTGGCGGTGAAAACCTCACATTCGCTGTGTTTAATAGGCGTACTGTGCCATCTGTAAGATCAAATTCCGTCTTTAGGAGCCGGAGTTTGCAATTAAGCAAAAAGTTCTAGTACAAAAGCATTACAGTATTAGAGTCTTGTCTTGATTTCTTTTTGTAGAGATTGAACTGGGAATACTTACTTTGCTGTTTGTGTGAACATGCATTTGTGTTTATTTCTGTGTAACCTTTCTTGTTGTATGTGGTTACATTAAAGTTAAAAACAGTGCTAAGAGGATTGATGGCATCTTGGAATTTTGAAATTTCTTTGGAAAGGCCCTTTGCAGTTTATTTCCAAACACAGCTAATGTATTTTTGCATCATCGGGTGAGTTAGAGCATTATTGTCTGGATATATTAATTGAAGTCTGTTTTGTTGCAGGTGAACTGATTAATCTTGCTATGTATTGTGAAAGAATAAGGAGGAAATTTTGGCCAGAATGGCACCATGATGATGACAACACTCTGTATGAATCTGAGGAAAGTAGTGAAGCAAGCAAGACTTACTCCCCTTTGCAGGACTTCAGTTTTTATTCAAGGACAGAAACATTTGATGAGGAAGGGAACAGTATTTCCCAAACCCCTGACACAGATTACACTGGACACTCCCTCTTTGACTCGGATGTGGACATGGATGAGTACAGAGATCATGAACAATGCAAGTGATATGTACAAGTTTATCCCATTGTGCAGATAAGTTGTTTCTTGGGATCACTCTGATTTGTTTTCTCCTTCAGGTCAGGAAGAGATTTATACCACTTTGGAAGAGACCATTGTGCTTGATTCAGCTGTCACATACTGTTTGGACTATTTGAACCATATCTCGTTTTGTGTAATTGTTCAGGTGGACCAAGATAAATACATTTAAAACACACGTGGGCAAACTGGAGGTCTGGAGGGCAGCAGGACCTTTAAATCTATTTTTGTTCATGTTCAAAACCAGATCCCCCATCCAAGTGGGATGAACTTATGGGAAGTGGAGCATTTGTCACAACTGGTTTGTGCTGTTACCTTATCTTTACAGGAATGAGTTGAGGACAAAAATGGAAGAGGTATGACTGGCACAGCTTTCTTCCATGGAAGAAAATGATTGATGCTGTAGTGAAAAGGCCCTGGCAGTGTTGGTTGACTGCCATCTCAGTATAAGCCAGTGGTGTGCTGAGGTGCATCAGATTCATGCAGCACCCTGGCCTGTATCAGCAATAGTGTGGCCAGCAGGACCAGGGCAGTGATTTTCTCCCTGTCTCAGCACTGGTGAGGCTGCACCCTGGCTCCTGTGTTGTGTTCTGGGCCCTTCACTACAAGAGAGTCATTGAGGTGGTGGAGCATGTCCAGAGAAGGACAGCGAGGCTGCTGAAAGGAACTGGAACACAAGTCGTGAGGAACAACTGGAGAAAAGGAGTCTAGGGAGAGACCTTATTGCTCTCTACAACTGTCTGAAAGGAAGGTGTAGCAAGGTGGAGGTTGGTCTCTTCTCCCAGGTGACAAGATCTAGGATAAGAGAAATGGCCTCAAGGTGCGCCAGGGGAGGTTTGGATTGGATATTGGGAAAAACTTCACGGAAAGGGTTGTCAAGCATTGGAACAGGTCGCCCAGTCACCATCCCTGGAGGTATTTAAAAGCCATGTAGATGTGGCACTTTGGGAACATTGTTTGGTGGCGGACTTGGTAGTGATAGTTTAACACTTGGACTTGATGATCTCAAAGGTCTTTTCCAACCTAAAAGGTTCTGTGATTTGGTGAAGTTTCAAGGGAATTTTATTTGATAGCTACCTGTAATTTGGGTGCAAATATTACAGGGTCTTCAAGAAAGAACTGTTCCCAGTTCTTTTGGAGACAGTCAGGGAAGTATGAAGGGTAACATATTCCTGCAGAAAGGAGCTGATTAGTATTTCTTGTTCTTTGCAGAAGGTTGAAATCACTACTCCAGAATACTTTTATGCAGGAGGGAGATGGCAGTGTTAGCTCATCTGGAATGTACGTTGGTCAAATTTCTTCTGCGTTTTTGAATTATTATTATGTTTTTACTCCCTGCCCATAGCTGCTGTCTGCTGTTTCTAGGCAAGGCTAATGGGATTTGCTGCTAAAAGTCTGGTGTGTCTGGATGCCTTGTGTTCTTTACCAACAGACATAGCAAACCCATGAAGGTTGCAAAGCAGTTTGAAGTATTAGTAGGCATGGGATGCTGTGTAAGATTGCAAGATGTTGGCCCAGGCAATTGAATGCTTTATAGCTGCCTAGGATAGGAAGGTGCTTTGGGGGTGGTGGGCACTGTGCTGGCTTGCAGTGCACAGTTCCTAAAGCTGATGCACAGGAGGAGGTGAGATGGGACAGTTCCTTCAGCACTGCCATGTGTGTGGGGAAATTCAGATACTGATAGCATGACCAGAATCGAATTTAAGTTGCCTTTGCTGGCACATCTGTGGATTAGCATCTCAGAATGGTTGCACAGATTCTGACATGCTTCATGTTCATGTCTCCCTAAATGCAAGTTAGAGATGAATATAAATCCATTGGATTTACTCACAGCTTTGAAGTTAAGCATGTACTTTAGTGTTGCTTGGCCATGATTAGTTGATTTTAATAGAGGGCGTATCAAACATACTGAGCTGTTGTGTTTTTAAATAATGCACATAAAATTGGGTATTTCACTGCAGACTTTGTTGGTGGCCCATTTTAATTATGACTTTCTCAGTGATTTACAGGTAGATTTATCAGGATCCCTCAGCAAAATTTTTATAATGTGTTGGTTATACCAAATGTTCTAGGAGCAGATAGGGCAGACTACTGCTTTACAATGTTAATTGTTGGTACTTGTAGTGAGTCTGGAGCTTGAAATAACTCCAGCACTCAAAGAATAGCTTGCCCCCTGGGATCCTGGAGTGCCTTCTGCAGAGGAAAATGCCTGCTTTGGGGAAACATGGAGTTAGCCATGGCCTTGAAAGCAGGGACACCTTTGTCTGCACTCAAGCCCAAGGTCTGTTCGTGCATGGGAGCCACTGCAGTGAGAGTTGACCAGGTTTGGTGTGAATTCACACCTGTTTCCACAATTCCCTAGACATGTCCTTGGAGCCACGTTCCAGTCAATGTTGTGGGCAAGTATCAATTGCAAAGGGAACCAAAACTGAGGAGGAAGATACGCTTGGGACCCTTCTCAGGAAACTAAGCACAAGAAATAGGGCACAAGAAGATAAGTCTTGGGCTTGAAAGTGCAGAGGTGATGGCCTGAAATGCCAGAGTAAAACTCCATGGCCAAGTCAGGAGAGATTTGATCTGCAAAAATATAGGTATTGATATTCTGAATAAAAAGAATCTGCATCAAAAAGCTCCTATTTAAAATCTTTATGGAGTTGGAAGTTCTGATGGAGATCTCACTCATTTACTGATGCATGTTTGAAGGCTGTGCTTTCTCCATTTGTTCAGCATTGCAAGATGTGCTTGCAGCAGATGAGTCCCAGTCATTAAAAGACCATTAAATGATGATTACACCTCTTTAAAAGGATTTCATCCATGCGTTTTCTTGTGAAAGCTGTCTTGGTAAATTGTTATGGGGAAACAAACAAAAAATTTAAAAAAATAAATTAAGAAAAGTTCATTTATTTTGGTTTGCATGGGAAAAAAAAAGATATGTTTTCTTAAAAATGGAACAATGGTTTTTGACTTTCCAAAATTTTGCTAAAAGAACAATATTTTCTTAGTCTTGCAGTCTTTTCTTTTTCCCATTCCATCATAACTATTTTTAATGTTAGTGCTGAGAGGCTGTACAGAACTAAAAATAGTCAGAGACCATCTTTATTTCCTTTTGGTTTTTTTTTTTTCTTTTTCTTTATTTCCTCCCTCACTGATCAAAACTGTGGGTCCATTGGTCCATTGTAGGGATGCTGGAGGTCCTGACTCTGCTGCTGGCAGGGTTGAGGTTCAGCAGGTGTCTGCAGCCATGAAACCTGGGACAGCTGTGGATTGCCAGCTGCCCAGCAGGTGAGCTAGGATAGTGGCTTCTGCCTGGAGCTGGAGGCTGGTGGATGCCCAGGACATCAGGTCTGAGGTGACACAGACCACATATGTTTTTTTCCTGGCTGGGGGTCCCTCTGCCACAGCCAGAAACTCACTGTGGGGTGATGTTAGGAAGGGTTCAGGGGCCCTTGATACAAGAGTCAGATGTTAGTGATGTCTCTGAGAGCATCACAGGTGCCAGCACCAAACCTGGTCCCAGCCACAGCCCTGGCCCAGTTTGGGTAGATGGTGGTGCAAGGTACTGGCAGGAAGAAAGCAGTCTTGGGACTCCTCTGCACTGTCCAGCCCCTCTCAAAATAGGGCAGGGGAGCCCTTGGATGGTCATTGGACAAGGCAGTGGAGAAGGGAACAGTGGGATACAGGGAGTTGCCAAGAGATGGATCTCTTGGGCTGCACCTGCGGCCTGGCTCATGCCACTGCTTCAGTAGATGGGTGTGATGCCTGCTCTGCTTAAGAGCTGGAGCAGGAGCCCATATCCTGGTGAGGAGACAGCACCATTCCTCCTGGTTACTTTACCTTAAATACTGCCAAAGGCTGAGTACTGCTTTTGTATTTCCATAGTGCTGCTTTAAAAGAATGTGTAATTGGTCTGCCCCTCATTTGGCAAACAGGAGTTCAAAGCAAGCCCTGCATTTCCAGCGGAGTTAGATTTGAAGCAGTCTGTTGGGGTTTTTTTTTCATGTGAACTGCAGTGTTTGACTGTGTGACACTCTGTCATGTCAGAAGAGATTTGTTTACCTCTGTCCGTCTCACTGGCTCTGTCAGCAGAGCTCACTGTTACCGAGTCGGGGAAACAGGCACTGGGATGTATAGGTCCTACAGAAATCTTGCAAATGTGGTGTTTGATTTAAAAACCAAACTGAACCTGATGTTTCAGATCTGGAGGACTGTTTCCATCCAATTATAGCACTGCAAGTAACACATTTTGATCTTTAAAACCTTGGCAATGTCCCTCCAGATCTATATTCTCTTTGAAAAAATACTGCCTGAAATATTTCTGCAGCAACAGTTCAGGCACAAATTTGCTTTTGTCAGTGATGTCTGCTCAAGTAATCATGACAGTTTCATACTGTTTTCCTTGAAAAGCCTGTATCTGTCAGATGCTAAGCCTTACAAAATATTGCCTGCTGGAAAAGCGTGTTATGTGCAGATTTATGCAGGGCAGCTCACCAAGTGAAATTTCTGTGGCAGGGGATGAATTCAAGTGGGTCTTGTCCTTAGATGTTTGAATAAGAATTTGAATCTGTTTTTTTGACAAGTAGCTGTTTGGCCCAGCCCTCCTTCCCTCCCCAAATACTGCAAAATTATGATTTAGGAGTATGATACTAATAAAGCAAATTATGCTCTCTAAATGCAGAATTAAGTTGGATGGTCCAGTAGCTGGGATATGGAAATGGTTACCCATAGGTGTGAGTCATGCCCATACATCTCAGCAGCTGTGATCCGGGGGAGCATGCAGGTTGTGCTGTTTAATTCCACGGAGCCAGAGGACTGGAGGTAACTGAATGACTGCAGTGGCTTTTAGCAGCTGATCAGTGCTATGGGCTATCCATGTATGCTGTGCCTTGGGTATTCCTTAGTGCTGGGTAGACTGTGCAGGGGCTCGCTCGTTTTGGTAGCTGTGGCTCCTATGGGGCATCAGCCTGCTGTCATGGCTGAGCTGCAGAGGCAAGGCTCTGCTGGGGAGTGGCACTGGCAGTGAGCAGAGCTTTGAGTCTGCTGCTGAACGGGGGCTGTCGTATTGAGCTGGTGTCCTGTGGAGGGAAGGTGTTCCCCTGCACCACGTGTGTGCTCAATTTTCAGGCCAGTGACCCCAGTCTTCACAGCTTTGCCGTGGTGGAGAGAAGGGTTGCAACATGAATCAGCTCCGTCTCGGTGGTTTGGAGCCGTCCTCTCTTCTATGGTCATTGGGGAGGGCTTCTTCTGTGTTCATTCCCTGTGGAGGTGCCCCAGTGGTTTCTGCAGCTCTCTGAGCAATTTGGAAAGTTAAATGGTATTAGTCTGTGTACAGCATAGGAAGCCAGTCACTGAAAACACAGTGTGCCACTACAAAGTTAAACTCTTAGTTCTGTGTCCTGGTTGCACCACTCCCGGGTTTTTCAAGGCTAAGGAGATCATTATGGGCTTTTGGTCAGACTTCAGCGTAAAAAGGTTTGTGGGATTTCATGTAATGATTTACACATTCAGCTCAACAAGCTAAAGCTGAAACATATGCTTTCCAAAGGACATTCAAGTTTTGTGGAATAAATAAAACCCTGCTCCACTTTGAAGTCGTTGACAAAGTGCCATTTGCTTCAGCGGTGCCGGAGTTTCCAACAGAGCTTCCAAGTGACCCCAAATTTACCACTTCTCTCATTCCTGTCTAATTATACTTAAGTAAAATTTTGCTTTACTGGGGACAGTAAGGCAAACAAGATGTGACTGTTGTTCTTTTTTAAGCTCCCTAAAAAAAAGTGCTTTTTTTGGCTGCACTGGTCACATTGATATTTTCACTGGGCACTATGATTGTATGGGTTCTTCTCTCACTTCCTAATTTGTTCTTCTGACTTATCTTTCCTTAAATGTACAGGTTTTTATTTTTCAGGATGCTTGAAGAGTGAAAGTCCCAAAGACAGGGGTGTGCAATCCAGCAAGAATAAAGTATATGTAGATGTGTATGGGCAAGGGGTATATCCAGCTAACTGCAGTGTACAAGGTTTAACTAACAAAATGAAGCAACACATTTCTAAATGGGGACTCTGATGCTGTAGCTGCATTATGTTGTTTGTCTATGAACTACACGAGACATATGTCATTTTAGCACTGTTATTACTAGTTTATAAAGCCATATTTAAAATTGTACACTTAATTGTAACATAATTTAAATTGTGCACTGTGTTGATCAATGTACATATATATGAAGATCTGTATATTTTGTCTTTATGCTGTATGTCAGTGGTGTGTAAATTATAACTAATGGATCTAAAATACCTTTCTGGTTCATGTCCTTATTCTGTGTCTGTGCTTTTTTGTAGAGCTGTGAACAGCTGAGGGTTGCTCTCTTGAGAGTGGGGATTGCATGAAACTTTAATGACCAGTCAGTTAAGCCCTCATCACCCCAGGCAAATATTTTAGCCGCCATTGTTTGAATGGAGTCATTCTGTCACTGGCCAGCATTGTTTGAATGGAGTCATTCTGTCACTGATCCCTCTTACCCTTGACACTGAGGAAGGATTTCAGGGTGTAACACAAGAGGAAGGACTGACATAAATTTGGGTGTGAGGAGGAGTCCCTGCTCTCCTCACTCTGTTTTTATGGCTACTGCTATCCGTGTGAAAATACGTAATCCTGAGAAGGCAACTGTCAGGAGTGCAGAAGCTTTAAGGTCTTTGCTCAAAGCACTGTGGTAGCTAGTTTCACTATATTTTTGAAAGTTTTCAGCAAGTGAAGTCCTTAGCCAGGCTTAGCATGCTGCCCCGAATGCGTGACTGGAGATGTGACCTGTCTGGAACGAACACAGGACAACAGCGGGCAGATAAGAAAGGTGCATATTGTGTTCCTTTGCGAGGCCAGACGACCGCTGATGGCAAAAGGAAAGAGCCTGCTCTTTGTCTGGGAGGGAAAATACTGCTTTATTCTCAAGTCCTGCCTTGCTTGGCTGGAGCTCTTTCCCAATGGCTCCCCGGTGCCAGAGCGAGCGAGGCCGTGCCCGTGCCGGGGCTTTTTCCCAGGGGGCAGGGCTCAGAGGCAGGGACAAACCACTGCCCCATCAGGGATAAAGTGGAGTGGAACAGAGTTGGGTTACACCTTAGCAAGGACAGACCACGTGATACAGATTACAAATCCAATGAAACGCAATATAAACCCAATTAATGCATTACAACTGGTGCAAAACCTATACACAGGTCTTTCAGACCTCACAGAGGCCTGACATCAAGTCCAGCTTCCTAAGTGATGGTGTCAGTGTTGCATTAAAAAAAAACCAAACCCAAAACACCCAACCCAACCTACCAAAAATAACACAACCCCCCAAAAAAACCCAAAGACAAGTCAAGCCCAAGCCTTTAGCAGTACCATTCTGGTAGATTTTTAGCTCCTTTCACTGCATTAAACTTTTATGGCTGGTGAGGTTATTTATAGACTTTTCCTCTCCGTGAAGGCTAGAAATTTCTGCCAAAGCAGAGTCCTGTCAAAGTCAGGTCTCTCTCTGTTCCAGTGAACTTCTGTCTTGGTGAAATACTCACAAACTATTTATCCCCTACTCCCAAAAGCTTTAAATTGGAGAGGGTGAGAAATACTCTGGATGCTACACAGTAGTTCTGGGCCATATGGGCACACACAGCTGCTTATTGCAGCTTTGCCAGTGGGAATTTTCTCAATTACAGTAACTGGTGGTAAACCTGATCCTTATTTCAGAGAGTGCTTCCAGAAAGGTGAGGGTGAGTTGCCGGTGTTCTCTGCATGAGGAGATGGAGGCAGACATATGGGGCAAGAGTGCCCCAGGACAGCAACTCTCAGGGAACTGCACAAATAAGTTCCCTGAAAAGCCATTTATCCATTGGCCAGATCCTGCGTGGCAATGTCCCTACTCATTGCAGTGGGATTGGACTAGAGCACCTGTAAAGCTCCATTAAACCCCAAAACATTCCAATACTGCTTATTTTCCAGTTAAATTGTTCACAGCAGCTGATCAGAAGTCTCTGCCAGATTTTGCCTCATACTGATGTCGGTTGTGAGATGGGCTCAAGGGCACGAGGTGGGTGCCCACTATGTCCTGGGAGACCTGAGGCATCTGTGTAGAGAAGGCTGGCATGATCCAGGTGAGACCTGAGACCTCCTCCAGCAGCTGGAGGCCAGACAGGCTATCTGCCACATCTGAAACGATTGCCCAAGAGCTGCAAACAAATCCTCAGGGGAATAACTAAAGGGAAAATGAAAGTGATGGTGGCATTGCAACTAATATTATTCAACATTTATATTGTGGTAGGGCTCAAATAATCTGGCCAGCATGAGTCCTTTCATGCAGTGTTCTTCAAGGGCTCCAATTAGCTACTGTGAAGTTTGCAGTCTGAGCAAAAAAAAGGTGCAGCAAGAGAGAGAAGAGAAAGATAATCTCATTTCAGTGTTGGCTATGCATTTAGCCATGAACGTTTGATTTTATCTTAGAACTTCAAGGCTTCTCTAGATACCTGCATTGTTGTAATCCATGATGATCTTCTCTGAGTGGCCATGCAGCCTCAGGGCCCTTCAGCAGAGCAGAAGTGTCTGCTGTCGGGTGAGCTGAACTGCTCCTGCTTCTCTGCATGACCCAGAGCTCTGTGGGGGACTGTGGAAAATGAACGTGGTTCAGGAGTGTACCCTATGGTCAGAGAGCATATTTAACACCTCAATCCCAGGCTGAATCCCACCCAAAAATGGTTGTGTCTACCTGAAAGCCCAGTGATCACCTCTACTTTGATGCTTCTGGGCCATGAGGTACCATGTCAGACAGGGGAAGTTGTTCAAGGGAACTTCAGACTCTAACAGTGAGCACTCCACGGTTAGGAGATACCAGAGTTTCATTGCACACGGAGTTTTAGTGCCACCTCTTTTTGCTCTTACTTTTTTTTTTTTTTTTTTCCTCCTTAAGACCTCTGCCTCATTTGGTGAAGGGGGTGAATTAATGATGAGCTGGTGGGGATTTCTTTCGAAGTTTGAACCCCAAGCCTTACTTACTGCACAGAATTCCAGTCCTACAATGGAAGCAGAATGATTCATTTCCTCATGAGCTTCTCTGTGGCAGTCATTACCATGGTTTCTGGGTGCTTCAAAAATACTAACAAGTTGATAAATGCAGTAATAGACAAGACTAGAAAGACAGAGTTGTCAAGAGCCTTGAAACTAAGTGCAAGAAATTGGAATTTGATATAGGAAGTGCCAGTGGGTGGACTAAAAGAAAGAAGGAAAGACATAAACAAGTAATAGGCATCAAAGAGTTCCTTAGCAGATGCCGTTTAAGTGGGCTAGAGGGTCTTAGAGAAGTGCTGATTAGGATGGAAATTGAGGGTCTAAAATAAAGACTTGTTTATCAAAACAGGGAGGAAATTTAAAGGAGAAATGTGATACAGAAATAATATCATTTGGAGAGAGGACACATGGGCTGTGGCCAGGCAGGAGCGGTTTCTCTGTCCTTCACAGTAGACTCTGCAGTGGCTGAGGGTGTGCTAACCCTACAGACAGCAGTGAAAGGAGCTGAGTTTTCTCTGCTTAGGCGTGCAGGCTTTGAGGCTGGGCTGTGCTTCGCCATCGTTCGGAAGGCAGAGTTTCTTCGGGAGCCACCTGAAGCACGGTTATTATCTAGTAAGCAGCTTTGATTTATCAACTGCATCTATGCATAGGGAAATTGCTGTAATTTCACATGCAGTGATTCACTGTGACAAAGAAAACCATAATTACCCGGGGTGCAAACTTCACCGCATGCTAATGCGGCTCCTGTTGCCGCGGCTTCTCGGCACTGTGAGCGCGGCGCTGCAGAAATAGCCCGTGGAGCAGGGAAAGGTGATTGCTCCCAGGAGGAGCTGAAGTATTTGGAGGTAGATCAGCCTGCTCACTGTTGCTTGGGAGACCCAGGGCTGAACACAGGAAAGGTTGCCCCTACCCCAGCCTTCTTCTGCGCCCAGCCCTATTTTTGGTCCCGCCGCTGAAGATCATCAGTGATTCACTGTCACACAATGATTCAGAAGGGGAAAATGCGAAGGTTTGCTGGTGAAGAAAGCATCGCTGCGGAAGCAGGTGGCTCCCAAATGTGTGCATGTTTTGATAAAGCAGGGGGTGAAGTTTTTGCCTTCTCTCTCCTGAGTTGTTGAGCAAGTTGTGAACAGCCCATGCATTTTACAGCTCCAGAGAATTTTCCTGTAATATTTCAACTGTAAAGTACGTTTACACATTTTAAAGGTGGGACTGTAGCTACTCTGCCTGCCCAGCTTAGTGCTATCTGAATAGCAAATATTCTCCCACCTATTTTCTGCTATTCCCATAAAATATTTCAAATAATTCAAATATTACACTCACTTTATTCTACGTGTCTTAACAAACATGAGTTATGATTTCATCGTAGCACATAACCAGCTATCAAAATCCTGCAGAATAACAAAGAATTGTAGAAGTGTGAGGATGATACGAAGAATTTCTAGCTGCTGTAACTATTGTTAGGTATTTGATATCTGCTGAGGCCAAAAGAGGAGAACTGAAGAGGAGAAAAAAGAAGCTCCATCTGATACACCATTTATATAGCTACGGATACATTTGGAACTCACTTGAAGCGTCAGAGTGAATAGCAGCCTTTTTAAAGCCTGCTTACTGAAGTAGTTCACAAAATCAAATCCCTCAGAAAACTTTTTAAAGAGGTCTTCATTTTTTTTAATGGAAAGCCATGAAAATATCGGTAGTTTTACAATAAGCCAAAAAACATGACAAACAAGAATGAATGGTATGACCGTAAAACCAATCTCTCTGTGGTTTTGGATGCATAAATATCAAGTGCTTCATAATGATATACCCTGCCTATTACATATATATTTAAATCTATATGTAGATTTTGGAGAGCTTTGGAACCATGCATCACATGAGCCCGGTCGCATCAGAAAGGACAATGTACTGTGATGTAGTCTGGCAAATAGCCAGCACCGGTGAGGGGAGAAAGAACAAGCATTTACACAAATGGGGTAAACCAGAAGCTTTGAATAGGAGGAGGATAATAGAAGGCAGGCAATCATTTTACACATGCAAACCTATGGTTATTATGTGGAGCTTTAAAATTCTAGCTAGTATGATTGTAAAGCTTCACGGGGAAGAAAAGGGATGAGAGCCGCAGGAGGGTGTCTCTTGCCATCTTATTTAGCGCTGTGATACCTGACAATAGAGATCAAGTGGCTGCAGCAGGCAAGTCCCTGCTCACAAAGTCTGTATGAAGCAGCCTGCTTTATTGCAATTATGGCTCAGGCTGTCTTGAAGTAGCTGCTGCTGGCCAGGTAGATTTTGTGATAAACTTCTACCAGTCTAAAACCAGGCTCTGAAGCTTGGTGGCCATCTTGAAAGTTTTAGAGCGGGTTCTATCAGAATACTTTAACACCGAGCATTTCACATGCTAATAAGGTGAGAAACTGCTGGATTTGCTGCTGATGCTTGAGGTTTCCTTTCAGGATGGGAACTAACCATTAGTAGATTCTGTGACATCTTTTGCTTCCACAAATCTAAGTGCATGCTTGTCCCATTGAATTGTAAGTCAGGAAGAGGTTCATTCTTCATCTAAATTAAACAGTCTCTCAGCTCTACAGACAATCTTGTATTCTACTGGCTTTTGATGGCTGAGGAGATGGGAAGAGGGAAAAGAAACTGGAGTGAGGAGGGAAATGATAAATACAGTACTTAATATTCAGGTAAACATGTTTATAAAATCATAATTTGTACAGCCTTAATTACAAATTTTGATGATTAAGTTTCAGAGATACCAAAACATGGCAGAAATGACTCGAAGGAGCTGCAAGTTATTTGTTTGGGGGTGAATGCTTCCCAGCAGCCTGGGATGGTGCAACCCCCTGGGGCAGCCTCTCCACATGGTCTGTGCCACTCAGTGAGGCACAAAAATGTTGAAGCAGAACAAGTTCTCCTGCAGCATTTCAGCTTGCAAATCTTATGAAACTTTCCTGTTCGTATTCAGGTTCAAGACCAAATGATGCTTCAAACTAAAAAAAAAAAAAAAAAAAAAAATTAGAGAAATTAGTCTGAAGCAGCCCTGGCCCAAGAAGCAACTCACACCATGCCTCTTACCTGATTCCACGCTGCTGGGAGGCACCAGGACCAGTTATTAATTGCGCATCCCCAAACTTCCATGCTGGGGTTAAAATGACAACTTAGGTGTCAATCACCCTGATTTTGATCTGGTGTAACCATGCCCTGAATAAGGAAAGGCCCAACAAAGTCCTGTTTAGCTGGTTTTTCACTCTCGCTCTGTGTCTAATCTCCCTCAAACAGAAGTGCTGCTTTTAACTGCAATCTAAGCCTACTTGCCCCTGTACCGGAGCTGAGGGTAGCTCGTGTCATCAGACCACTGCTAACATAAGCACACAAAGCTTTGTTAGGCAAGTAAATATTTTTTCTCTTTGACATGTGAATGAAATGAAATAGATATGAGTGATTGACTGGCACTGGAGATGTCAGACCCCTTGGATGCCCCCCTCC
This sequence comes from Hirundo rustica, assembly GCF_015227805.2. NCBI lineage: Eukaryota > Metazoa > Chordata > Aves > Passeriformes > Hirundinidae > Hirundo > Hirundo rustica. Next base: position 75,163,246 of record NC_053452.1, read on the forward strand.
TGGCCTAGTTTAGTCAGCATTTTGTTCCATATGCATTCAAAAAAGTCATTAGTTTTTGTTTATCCAGAACTCTAAATGACTGAATGATATTTGTAATTTAAGGTGCTGATCTTTCCCTCCTGTAACCTCCCTATCATAAGCAGAGTACAGTCAGACAGTTTAACATTCAAGCCAAGTGAATCAGGCCACAAGCTTTCAGCAACAAAATTACATCATCTGATGCAGACATAGCATGCTTTTGAAATGTGTTGTCCTCCCTACTTGATGCTTCATCTCTTAACAGCCGTATATGAGGAAGCAGAAATAAATCATCCACTTTGCATTCAGCAAAACATCATTGGGGATGACTGAAGTTGGGCTTCTACCTTATTTGCCTTCAGCTTGCTTTGCTGTTCAGCCTCCTCCTGGTTGTTCTGACAAGTCTCCAGCAGAGCTGGCTGCTCCTGCACACGATGATGTGCATCCTCCTGTTCATGCAGTCTGCCATCTCACTAGGAGAGGATCGAGTAGTGAAACTTTTGATCATTAATATTCCTATTTTCTTTTCCAGGGAAAATTGAAACAGACTCTGAAGGTATCTGCTGGAAGAAGCTGCAAAAAAGACCCTGACATCCTTCTGCAAGGCATTGCCCATGTGACACTGTTGTGGATTTTAGTTATGTCTTATTCCTAGAAGAGAGGCATGACATGTCCCATCCAATCCTGCTGTATTTATACATCAGGGAAGAAGCATACATAATTCTATTGTTTGTGCCCCTTTCTTCTGTTGCAGAATCCTTGTTGATGATGAGTTGCTGTCAGCTGCAGGGAGGTTCCCAGTTCTGTCCTGAATCATTCCTTTGCAAACACCTCTTCTGTGCTTGCCTTGATGGATACACAGGTGGTGATAGCACAGCATTGCCAGCATGCTTGGCTGACTCCTGGATCCCCCTGTGCTGACAAATCTGCCTCCTTAGTTTCTCTTGTTTCAGTTCCTGACCACCTACTCTTCATTTTGTGGTGTCTGGGCGTAGCTGGCCAAGTGTACGTGCTCTCTGGAGGCACGATGTTGTGCTGAAACAAATGCCTCCAGGCTTTGCTGCAGCTCACCACATCAGTCATCCCTTCTGTGTCCTTGTGGAGAGAAAACCAGGACTGTCAAAGAACCTAGCCTTCTCCCTCTGTGTTGGCTACTTACTGAGAAGCTGTATTTAAATAGAAAGACTTGTACCTCCTTGAAAATTCTCTCTCCAGCCCTTGCTTAGGACTCACAACAGCTCACAGGGTGGCTGCAGTGGATTTGGGCCCCGAGGGACATCCCTCCACTGGATTCCCTGCCACTGCATGGTGTGGGGACATCCACAGAAGAGATGCTGGCCCTTGATTATCACACCTGCAATGACACCTGTCCTTCAGCTTCTGCCTCGGTAGTGACAGCACATCTTCCCATTATTTTCATAGAAACATGACACGTGTTGGCAGTGTGGCAGTAATTTAACAATTTGTAGATTGCTGATGGGCAAAAGTGGGAAACAGTTCAGGCAAACAGCAGAAACGCTGAAAAATGTACTCAATTATTTGATTTAGGATTGCTGAATGTCTCTTAAACCTCAGTTGTATTTGTTGACAACAAATACAGCACACGCCAAAAATGTGGCTGGATTAAAAGCTGCAACATAATGAGTCCAACACACTTGACAATCCCAATCCTTCCCCTTTGGCAGCAGCACAGAAAAATGAGTAAGACTGTGTAATCCTACCTGCCCCTGATCAGGAATTTTTCAGGGACTTTGTGTTGTATTAAGGAAAAATATGGAGTTAATTTCAGAGGATAATATTTTTATAGCAAGATTTTAAAATTCCCTTTGTCCACAAGAATGCACCATTATAATTTTCTAAAAATTGTAGAGAACTGTTGATATTAATACATTGTACCTTCTCACGGTTTTTCAATTCAGTTGTACATGGAACATTCCCTCTGTTATCTTCTACTAATATCCCACCACAGTCTATTTAAGGTATAAACTTTTTTTCAGCCAACAGCCAAACATTATGTGATGGAGAAAAACGAGATAAAGAAAATCTACTAATTTGGCAAATGTATTTGCATGGACTCGAAGAGGAGGCCTTCCTTTGCTGCCAAGTGCTTTGGATGTGCTTTACACACAGCCACGGGAGGGCAGTGAATGACTTGGATATGCAGCTTCTTTCTAGTTTTTATCTGTTTTTTAATCGTTTCGTTTCCCTTCCACCGAGCTCCTATCTTGTCAAGAAATAAAAATTTGACGCCGATGCGAGAAAGGGGATTTGATTTTCATTTCCCTCTGCGGGTTTGGCACATTTTCCTCATATTCTTGCTAGTTCAGCTTATTATCAGTGTGTGGAGAGCGTGTGATACCATCCCTGGTGCTGCATGCAGGGCAAGAACAGAGCGGGGGAAACGTGTTTGCACAACTCCACTGCTTGCACAACTTTCAAGGTCAGGACTTGCTTCCAAGAAAAAAATAACAGAGAGCCCACAAACAGTTTAATGGTTTTCTGTGACGCTCACAAATTGTCCAAGATGCACTCCAAATTATTCCTTCTTCATTGAAAGACCTGACCCACATTCCACACAAGTTCCAGCCAACAAACAGTTTAATAAAATCATAGATCTAGACCCTCCTGTGGGTTACTAATAGGCTGGGGTCCCCTTTTGCCTGAGCTTTTTGCTAAGTTAGCAAAGGGTAAAAGTTGTAGTTATAATCAGAATTAGAAATTTTTGGTACAAGCAAAGGAAAACAAATATCCTCATGACCAGTGTTAGTGACCAGAAGGTCTCTAACAACTAGAAATGCCAGGAAAAGTTCTCCAGACTGACCCCATATGCCGATCAAAGGTATAGAACTTGGCAAATAGTCAGGATCAGAGGAAGTCCAGCCTAGCAGCAAGCCGAAACAGCCACATACTGGCTGGACAAAGTGCTCCTTAGAGTCCGAGCACGAGTTTTACAGTCCACAGCAGAAGTGATGTTTGAAACATTTGGAAACAAGTTACAGAGAACAAAGGCTGTTTCTGTGGCACACACAGTGAGGGGAGGAGAGGAGAGCATCCGCAGCCTGCCAAGGCGGTATGAAATATATGCCTGTGTCTCAATATGCCAGAAGCTTCTGGGCTTTATTCCCAGAACTCCCACTGGCATGTATGACCTTGTGCTAGTCACCCACGCTTGCCATGCCTCAGTTTCCCTATTGCGAACTGGGGACAAGAGTACCTCTGAGCGTCTGTCAAGGAGCCCATTTTGCAACTTTCGGATCGTAGGGAGAGGATGTCTTCTGAGAAGTATCAGCTCTCCGGCATTCTGGAGCTTTTTGACATTTACAGTAGAGTAGCCAGTCTTTGCATTGAGGTGTTGCAGAAAAAGGAGGTCACAGCAGAGGCAAAAACTCGCATTTCCCCAAGTACAATCTCCACCGGCTTCTGATGGAAAAGCCACCCTTAGCAGCTGACAAGGTGGGAGCTCTGTGACTGGCACCGAGGTGGTTTTGACTCCATGTAGCAGACAGTGTACAGATTCACTGGCCAGATGCATAACAGTGGGTTATTGACCCATCCTTTCAGCTGCCAGATTGGCTGGACACCAGTTCCCAGTGCAAGGTTCAGCATGCCTGCGCTGGCAGGAGGAGATGTTCAGGCGGTGCTGGAAAAGCAAAAGGAGCCTGACCCTTAACCGTGAAGGGCGGATGAGAAACCATGGGGTGAGCGATGAAAATCTCGATTTGGCCAGCCTGATGCTTGCTGGGTCGGACTCCACATGCCCACTGTGAATGGATTGGACTCGCTGTGTAGGTACATGTGTGATTTATCTCTCAGTGGTTTTACACAGATTTACAAATCTGGCTTATTTTGCATGGAATTACAGCCTCCCAGATCTGCCTTGGGTTGCAACATGTTTCTTTCAAATTAAGGTTTGGATCCAAAACCCAATCCATTTGGATTCTACATCCAAAATTGAATGTAAAATTGAACTTCAAGAAGTGGGATTTCTCTGTATTTACACTGCTTTCACAAATACACCTATATCAAACTGAGCCTTCAGGCTCGTACCTAACACTGGTGCCTGAGCACAAATCCCTGCACAGCCCACCAGTAACTGACTTTTGGGGGAAAGAGGGGGAGCATTTCTATTATTAGATCCCTGTTCCCTTTTCTAATTGGTTACCTCAGTAGTCAGGGGAGTAAGCTTGTTGACAGAAATATCTTCTAATAAAATAGATTGTAAATGACTTTTGTAACAAAGCAGGAACTAATACAGAATTCATATCTGAAGAGACACTTGTGTTACCTCTTCTCAGCAGCAAATGCAGCACGGGGCCTGTGACCACTTCAACTGTTTCAAATACTGAACGTTGCCTACTGTCAGCTGGCTCCTTGTGACATATCTACCAATAACCAGACAATTCCTTTTTTTTTTTTTTTTTTTTTTAAGTATTACTTCTTTTTTTGTATTTTTGATATCTGGATCTTCTCCCAGCACCTCAACAACCACTTCTAAAAATTCCTCTCCTTTGAGGTCTTGGCAGCCCACCTGGCCTACAAGTTCTCTATTTATGTAGTAGGAACAATACTCTCAATTTTCCCTCCTGTGAAGAAAAATACACTGAAAACTGAGTTTTTGGTGTCCTAAGATAGAGACATATGAAGAACAACAGCAGATATTTTTTACTTTTTTTTGTATTGAGTGTTGTTACCTTGGGAGCCATGTGTAAAGACATGGAGAAATGATGCTGTGTAGAAAGCTGGAAGCCTGCCCTGGTACATCCAGGTCCTTCCAGGAACATGGCTACAAAGTTCCCACTGAAGGAGCACTGATGTTTCTCCTGTAAGAAACATGTTTATCTGGGTGGAAACAGAATTATTGCCTGCGGCTGGTAGGCCTGTGCCAAGGGAAGGCGGAGGGAACCAAAGCCAACCCTGCACCAATGCACCCCAAACTCCACCAGTGCCTTCAGCACCAGAGCACAAAGTCCTCCTCATTGTGACCTACCCCCTCACGAGAGATATTTTTTGACTCTAACTTCACCCAAGTGATTTAGTCTTTACCAAAAATGACTCCACATGCAGCCTAAATTAACTGGAAATACTGAAAAAAATGTTAATCTGAGTCAACCTGGAGGAAAATTTTGGTTCTGAGAGCTATTTCTGTTGCCTGTAGAGCTGAAAGCCAAATGCTTCTTTTCCCAGGCTATGCAGTGAAGTGGGTGGTGGAAGGAGAGAGAAGAACACGAGGTTACCAAGATCAGCGAGTCTTCACTAAGAGTTTTGAGACAAGTCTGGTTTTGTTGCTGTTGTTATTTTTAAGCCACCAAATAAACAAGAAATGTTAATGACATCAGTAATCCCTCATGGACATACGCCTGGTCATTAACTTCTCTTATTTTCCTAAGAAAAAGCAACAGCATTACATTGTGTTGATGCTGCTTCCAGAAAATACCACTGGCAAATAATCCTCTTAGGGAAGTGCAAGTGGCCAGAGGCAATGCTTGGGGCTGAAAAACACAAAGTGGGCTCAAAACAAAACAATTGTTACCCTCCATGGTACTCTGCTGCTGGGCCAGCCTCAGAATGTTAATCCAAAGAGGTCTGGTTAGCCAGGCACCAGCTCACAAAACAAAAGGGTTTGACCACCTTTTCCGACTGAAAAAAGCTGTGTTTGATCAGTGAACACTGTCATATCTCATAAAGGGTAGAAGATAAATCAGCTACCAGATAATTATAGTGTCAGAACAGTAGATCAAGTCCATCTCTGCTGCATGCCAGTGGAATTCTGATACATTTGACCAAAGTTATTCAATATTTCTTACTGGCTTTATCAGTCCCAGTTAAACTTCCAGTGAAGGTGGTGATAGCTGTTTTCCAGTGGGCCTTCAAAAGATTTTTTGAGGTGTTCTCAAACTCATTGCCTGTGTTTTTCTCACCTTCATGCATTCCCTTTCATTCTAAACAGAAAAACATTCTCATCCTATAGATCTGATCCTGCTATTTCAGATTCATCTCTTACTGTGCAGTCTGTCCTGGACCTTCTTCATTGCATCTTTTAATTCAGAAGAACAAGACCTTGGTGAGATCCCTGCCTGTACTGCCCAGCCTGAAATGTTGCCTCACCTTCATATTATTTTCTTAGCTTATACTCACCAAAGCTGCTCTACTGCTCTTCTCCTCAGTTGGAAAGGTGAGAGAAAAGAGAAAAAAAAAATTGTTGTGGGATGAGGTAAGGAGAGATCCCTGAGCACTTAACATTACAGGCAAAACCTACTTGACTTGAGGAAATTAATTTAATTTATTGCCCTTTAAATCAGATTGGTTTGAGACAATGCGAAACAACTCAAAATCACGAAAACACGTCCCCACCCCTCTCTTCTCCCTGAGCTCAGCTTTATTCCTGAGTTCTCTGCCTCCTCCCATCTAAGCAGCACGGGAGGTAAGGAGCGGGGGCTGTGGTCACTCCATCGCCCCTTGTCTCTGCTGCTCCTTCCCATGGGGGTGACTCCTCATGCTCTTCCCCTGCTCCAGTGGGGGGTCCCTCCCACTGGAGGCAGCCCTCCATGACTTCTCCAATGCAAGTCCTTCCCACAGTCTGCAGTTCTTCCTGAACTCATGGAGTGTGGGTCCCCTCCTTGGAGGGCAGCCCTCCAGGAACAGGATCCTCCACTGGGTCTCCCCACAGGGCTACAAGTCCTGCCAGCCAACCTGCTCCAGTGTGGGCTCCTCTCTCCATGGGTACACAGGTCCTGCCAGGAGCCTGCTCCAGCACAGGTTTCCCACAGGGTCACAGTCTCCTCTGGGCATCCAGCTGCTCTGACACAGGGTCCTCCACAGGCTGCAGGTGGAACTCTGCTCTCCCTGAACCTCCACAGGCTGCAGGGACACAGCTGCCTCACCAAGGTCTGCACCAGGTGCTGCAGGGTTATCTCTGCTCCAACACCTGGAGCACCTCCTCCCCCTCCTTCTTCACTGACCTTGGTTTCTGCAGATCTATTTCTCTCACATGTTCTCACTCCTCTTCTCCAGCTGCAGTTGCTGTTGCACTGTTCCCTTCTCCTGCCCACCCCGGCTTAAATCTGTCATCCCAGAGGCTCCATTCACCATTTGCTGATGGGCTCAGCCGTGGTCAGCACAGAATCTGTGTTGGAGCTGCCTGGCATTGGCTCCAGTGGACACAGGGGAAGCTTCTGGTAGCTTCTCACAAAAGGCTCTCCTGTAGCAAAGACAATATGCTTGTCAAACTATACCCTTCTTCTCTACTCCCCAGGAAGATGGGCATATGATACATACAAATTCTGGGAAAGTCTCTGACAAAGGCTCTAGTAAGTGTAGTTTAAAAGCACTTTAGATTTTTACATTACATTTTTGTAATCTTTATGAGCCTTTTTGCCTTTATTTTTGCTCTAATGGAATTCAGTGATTTTTTTTTCTTTCTTTTTTTTTTCTTTTTTCCATTTTTTCTTGTGCCAGGGAGCTAAATTTTCAGGGAAGTCTGCATACTTATATGTTCAATTAACTCTTCCTTAAACCATGGGGTTATCAGGGCTGGGTGAACTTCTGGGAGCCCAGAGCAGAGCCAGGAGGGTGTGTGGGAGATGCTCCAGTACTGGCTGGTGGAATAGACTATTGCCTAGACTATGTTGTGCGGCAAGGCAGCTGCTGGAGCACAACCTTGGTCTGTCTGATGAGGTCTGATGGCAAGAGAAGTTCAGTGGCAGCAAACTGATGGGGTTGTGTTGTTGTATCTTTAGGGTAGGACTCAATTCCTTTATCTTGTTTTCTGCTTTTCATCATTCCCTGTCATTATCTCTAAAGTTCATATTGCACTCAGCTGTTTTGCCTGTGTTTAGTCGATTCAGAGTTTCCACCAGAGCAGAATTCGAGCTGGACTCTTGGCCCGTGCATGGCCAGTAGTAAAGATATAGGCCATGAGAATTATGAGCTTATTTCCCTGGTCTGATCACAGAGGGGTAAACCAGTCCTTATATATTATGAGGCAATTACGTGAGCTAATGATCGAGTTTTCCTACTCAAATTTTAATAGCTATGCTTTTTAATTTCAGCAAGAACAAATCTGACACAGACTCTGGCCAGGCCAATAATGATTGCCAGTTCCCGTTACACCTTTAAAAGTTGAATAATATGTGTAGCACTTGCAGTGTTTTAGAGGCACTTAACATTGCCAAAGAGCTGAACAAGCAGTATTGCATTTCACACTCGTTTCTGTCAAGCAGGAGTTCACAACTACCAACCCCACCAACATCCCTGCAATGGAACTCAGGCCTGAGGAGAGATGAGAATGAGTTTTTAGCTCATGCACATCCTTGCAGTAACGCAGCTCTCTGTTTTCCACACTGGAGTGAGATTACATCCGTCTGCACCTAGTCATGTAAGTGTGCCTCTCATGGCTGCTCATGTTTCCTTTTCTTCTCTTCATTGTGGGTTTAATGGGGTATTAGGGAAAATTTTGCAGTTTTATGTTTTGTTTTCTTCAGGTGTCTACAAGCAATTCTGATTCTTTGCAGTGAATGCAGGTACATGAAGCGTTAGCCTGAGTCTTCCTGTGCTTTGCAGCAGAAAGCAGAATTACATACTGGAGTCTTCCTAGCTAAAAAGGCAGGTGGCCAAGCTTGTTTCTGGAGAAGCTGCTGCAATGTCAGCTGCTGCAGGCTGCTGCTGTGCTCAGCATCTCCTTGGGTCCATAGCACAGTGAAGACCTGAGGTCACTGTGCACAGGAGTCACAATCTTTCCTTTGGAAAGGAAGACAAAATTAAACAAAAACAAGACTGGGTGAAGTACATCCAAACTAATTCAGCTGTCTTCAAATTAGGTGTTTAAATCAAATCAAGTTCCCTTACTCTCTTGGAGCTGTACAGTGAATGATATCATAGAGGCACCCTTCAGTGCCCAACGTATAGAACAGGTATCTCTCTAGAGAGCATTTTGTAGCATCCTCAGAGAGGTATCTACAAGAGATGGCAATGCATCACCTCTGCAGGCTTCTTTTTCATCCTGTTCATAACTAAAAACCCATGAATCAGCAAGATCAGGCTTTGCCATCTTTTCAGCCCCGAAAATTTGGTCAGATGGCTCCTTTTGTCATGTAATAGGTTTCCATGTTTCATTCCCTCTTTGAAAATCTTGGTATTTTCTCATTACATAATTATATAGTGTCTCCTGACAGTGTCCAGGTAACAGTTTTTCTGTCAAGTGGGTTGGTGAAGCTATTTTATTGTTTAGAACTTTGGGGCCAGGCATAATTGAACGTTTTTATCTTGTTTGTCTGTATTTCTAATCAATTTACACTCTGGAAGAGCCAGGCCAAAGACATGTCATGATGGATAACTTAATGCATTGACTGTGGTGTCTATGGTTATAAAACTTGAAAGAAAAATTCTTCCATCTACTGCAGAGGATTTGCCATATTCAGTCCTACTTATATCAGCAGGCCATGCTTCTCTTTCTCTCTCTCCCCCTTTCTCCTTCAGTGGGAATGTTGGAATTTGTTCTGCATAACTTTACTTTAGCCTTAAAGCAAAGGTAACCAGACTTAGAATGTATTTTTGGACCTTGCGTTTATGGAGCTACTAGGTCAAAGCCTAAGAAGCATCAGCACAATCATGTGTTACTGACCCAAAGTGTAAACTTTTCCTAGTTTGGATGTAAACTTTCATGATACACAGGGAGAAAAGTCAACTCCTCTATTTTATGCGAAGAAATATTGAAGGAGGTTGGACACATCAACAGAGGCCTAGAACAGAACTCAGGTAGGAAGTACTGGGGTGAAACCTTAGACCAGTAGGAAAAAGTTCAATGATCTGAGAGAAGAGATTATGCTAAAATCTCTTGGTGTTGACTATCAGGTTTTGAAAAGAGGATTTATAAAAGAAAATAAATTACTTGATAGATTGTGATGTAGAAAGTGCTGATTTCTGTTCAAAGTGAATACAAGGGAGCTTAAATTATTCTGTTAATACAGTTCATTGGAAGGAATAGATTAAACTACTCATAAATATTGTTGGGATCTCAGTTCAGCATAACTGAGGAAAGAATTGGGATAGCCAGTGGAAGTGGCTGATCATCACGGAACTGTAGGTGAAAAGATCGAAAGGTGGGCTGTGCGCAGAATGGAGCTGAACGCATTCCAGCCATGACATGTCATGGAGATGCAAATCATAAAATATGAGAAGATGGAAATCATAAAATATTACATCACCCAGAATTCTGGTCTGAATTCTGCTTTCTTTGTCTCAAAAAAGAAGCGTGAAGCAGAAGCTGCCATCTCAGTAGCAGAGGTGGTTGTTAAAATAGAAGGTGCTTCCATCTGATTTATGGTTGAAATGACTAAGACTGCTTAGCTTGGAAAGAAAACAAGGAAGGGGGAACATATTGGCAGAATATATAACACTGAAAATGGAAAAAGTAAATAGATTGCATATTCTTTCTGGTAATGCCAGATTAAATGAATATCTAAACTAGAAAGCACTACTACTACTTAAAAACAACCAAAAAAAGCATTTTTAACATGATGCAAAATAAACATGAAGTCATGGTGGCTTGATATGATAGAGCTCCAAGTGGTTAGCAGGATTAAAAGCAAATTAGACATTTACTATTAGGGCAATTGCAGATAATGAAGAAGTCTACAGCTATATTAGATGCAATGAAAAATGCAAAAGGGATATAAGCCTTTTTGCCTCAGTGAATACAGAAACCAGTCAAGAGACAGGGTTTAAGCAGACACTTCCTCCATGTAGAGTCCCACATTACAAGAGCAGGTTTCTCCTTAATTATCTGTGTGAAGATTTTTGCATCTTTCTTCAAGCCATCTGTCACTGGACACTATCAAACTTTGGATGACTATTCTATTTTTATGGTGGAGATTAGGGAAAACCTGATCAAAACTTGTGAATGTGGCAACTACACTGCATTCAGGACCAAAATAGATAGAACTGTTGCAGAAAATGTAGATTTCTTGTAAACCTGGTTGGAAATGAATTTATTTAGGGGAGGGAGAGGAAGAGTTTGGTGAACTGTATAGCCAAGAAAATCTAAGAGATTAGAGAAAAAGGAAAGAAGACATGATGTTGGAAAAAGATAATGGAAGAGAACTCATTTTTTGGGTACAGTGTGGGCTGGAAGAGGTGTAGAACTGGGATGGTGGAGAAAAGGCTTTGTACGCATGCCTGTAAATAAAAATGACTCAAAGAGATAGCAGGCTGTATCATCAACTTAAACTACTCCTAATTGTAGAATATAGGCTAATTGGTCTGTACAAAGAAGCAACTTCTCTTCTGCTCTATCCTATTCTCTCTGTTCTATCACAATAACAGTAACTTCAGCTTGTTTATTCTAAGTGCCTTCTAACTTACATTGAATAATATTTACTTAATCTTTTGGTTTTAAATTTTGTGGTTTTTTTCCATGGCAAAGAGCTGCAGAGGCATTTGTTGTAGGGTCTTTCAGATTTTTTTAAAAGGTACCTTGCTGATAGTGTTAAAGACGACAAGGATGGTGAAATGTGTTCTGCATATGGATCAGGTGGAATTAGCAATGGTTCACCACTCCTGTGAGAGTTCATTCGGCTGCCACAGACTGGCCCGTGAGAATATTTCTGGAGACATGAACTTTATCTAATAATAAAAAGTCCACTGACCTGCTCTCATGTCACAATTCTTATAGCATGAATAATTGCACCCTCCTGTATAATTGGCAACATTAAGAATGCTAAGTGAAATAATCAGGGAAGGCTCAGATTTCACGAGCGCACCATGCTCTTACTTTGAGGATTTCATTTGTATTGAGGATTTCATTCGTACCTCTGCCCCTCTACTGGATAGCCACTGCTTGGCAGGGCTTCTGCTGGGAGATGTGGGCAAGCATCTGCCTCAGCAGCTCCTGCCAGCCTGGCTCTGGCAGGGTGTCAGCAGGGCCCCAGGATAATGCATGGCATCTCCAGCATATCTGGCCTTTGGCGTTCCAGCAAATGTGTGGTGAGATGCAAGTCCATGGCACGGAGTTTTACACCAGGTGCCTCTGGTGCCTGGAACTGGGGTTTTCCAGGCTGGAGGCAGCAGTGTGCTCCCAGGCACCACAGAACAAATCATTCAGTAACAGTAAGGTCCCTGTTCCACAAATTAATGAAGATTGATCCTTCCCTCCCAGATCTCTTTAAAAAAGTGACAGTATCACAGTTATGGGAGAGCAGCCATTCAAAGCTGACTGAGCGTAAGGACGCAGCTCTGTGGTGGGTCACGTAGATGGGAGTGTGCCATCTTTGCTGGGTCAGTCTGAAACCAAAGGAGAAAAATCTCTGACCATCTGGCAGGATGCAGCTGGCACCTGGGGTAGTTAAAGATGTTTTTACTGATTGCAGGGCAAGGCAGAGCTTGCCGCAGAGCGCTGCATGAAGTTCCCAGACAACCCAGGGAAAAACTCTAGCAATGTGTTCCAACTTTGAGCGGGACTGATCTGTCCAGATAACGTTTGACAACCATCCGTCACCTTCAAAAACAAAACCAGCCAGAGCATAAGGAAATCCACATAAAGACAGGAAATATGAGCTGCTGAGATTTAGCTTGGAATTAGGTGAGTGTGAAAGGTACTGTGATAATTCTTAGGTCACATGTTGGGGAGGAAATCTGGCATACTGAGTCATGTGATGGATGCAGTTGTGTGGACTGATCACAAAAGAGCTGTGTCCCGAAATATGCCATATCACAGACTGGGGAAGCAGGACCCTGTAGAAGATGCACTCCTGGTGCCCTGCGCTCAAGCCGCACCTCCCCAGCACCCATGTGCAACTGGGAGTGAGTGGCATCACGCAGACTGGGGACTGGGAGAGGGGGTGGTCCAGCCTCTCTGCCTTGTGGCAAAGCGGGAGTGAGGGGACACTAGCTGCATGGGTCTCATGGGAAACGCCTGAAACTTCCTCTGTCAGACAAAATCATGTGAGAAAATCTTGAAATTAGTACCATGAAAGTTTCATCTAGGAAGATAAATGGGGGGCAAAAGGAAGAGCTGGGTTATTTCTGGAGAAATCAGTAGTCAAACCACCCTCTTGTGAACACAGAATTGGTAAGGCTTCTGAAGAACAGATGGTCTTCTCAAGACACTGCATTGCCACAGGTTTGTGATCTTTGCTGCTTGACAGCTGACCTCTGATTGTCTGCCACCATTTGGGAGAGGCCAGGGGAATAAGTGACAGCTGACAGTAGTCCTCAGGTCCAGTTCTGGTGTATCTTTTCTATCATATTGTCCCAGTGACTTACCTTTTGTGTGGTCTCCAAAACACATGCACATTCACATAATTCCATGTCATACACCCCTTCCCTGATTCCCCCGATAACCCCCACAGCCCTAGTTCTCAGCACAGCTCCCATGTAATACCGGAGTTTTCAGCTCCAGCTCACTCACCCTTAAATGTTGATGTGCACCACTGGTTCTGCTGCTGCCTCACTGTGTGCCAGCCTCAGCGTGGGACTTGCTTTCACGGGCTTTGGGAAAGAGATGTGAGGACAGGATGGACAGTGAAAGCAGACAAAAAAAATGTGTCAGAACAGGTCTGAAACAGGGACTAATATTGTGGTTTTGTGCAGACTGCTAAGCTCTTCAGAGCATCTGCTGGGAAAATGCTGAAAACCAGGTCCCAGCACCTGTCCATTATGCCAACTATTCCTGCAAGCCAGTCTAAATGCAGATGTCTTTTTCCCTTATGTTCATTAGTTTTCATATGTCAACATAACCAATAATAAAGATTAAGGGGGAATTTTTTTTTCTAGTCAGAAAAAATATAAGGGGAAGGGAAATTAATATAAAGAAGGGTTCCAAGGCATGAGGCAACAGGCTGCCTGCTGGGAATGGAGGAAATAAGCACTGCTACAGATGAAGATTTATAGGGAGATTTCTAAATGTGCTCAGCTGAAGCTGTTTCAGAAAGAGGATGGCTCCAGTCCCTTAAGCTAGGTTTTAAACTGGATTCTGCCTGTCTTAACACTCTTTTATTTTGGAAATTATAACATTTGTGTTTATCTGCACTTCTCAAACTCCATGTAATCTGAGGAGTTTGTAGTATTGTGTAGTATGACTGACTCAGACACTAGGAGCAGCTTATGTAGTGAGATTATGTAGAGAGATATTTAACATTTTTGTCACATTCTTTTCAAAATGTCACATTCACAAATAATTTCTACATTATTGTTTATACTATCAGTAGTTAAAGCAAAATCATTATGCTCTACACCTTTTTTGATTTTGCCATTTTTACATGGAATACCGGAATGGTGGGAACCATGTAATATTAAATGATGACTTTAGCATGTGTTTAGACCCGTTGTTTGCTTTTCACACAGTGATAATATAGACTAATTGCTATTTCCAGCAGTAGCAGACAATTCTGATTAATACACAGTGAGCTCATAATCAATTAATTTTGATTATGCTTTACTAATGATGAACTAATGTGCAACTCGTCAATAAAAATTAAAGGTGTGCTGGACATTCAAAACATCATAAATTTGCAAATATTTGAAGTGTATGGCTGGGGCTACCTTGCCTTACAATCTAATGGAAATGCATAGCATTTTTGCACAGTCTGTTCTGGCAGTACAGAGAAAATCACAGTTTCGTTGTGCCTGGGGCTGTCAGGTAGGCTGGAAGAGTGGAGATCAATGGTGCACAAAGGACTCATAAAGGAGGATTGCAGAATGAAGAAACTGGTGCTTGGTGGCTGGGACTGGCTGAAAACTTTCCTTCCAGCCTGTTTTCTTCAAATGGGAATTTGGTAATTCAACAGAAGTAAAGTAATTTTCCTTGAAACTGTTGCTTGCAAAACAAAAACTATAAACTGCTGCTCTTTGGCAGACAATTGAAGGAAAAAAGGTTTCTAGACTCTCAGCAAAATTTCAGACTTCTGAAACAAAGGCTCCCATTGTCTAGTCAGCTCCCCATGGGCCCGTCCCTCCTGCCTCCTGAAACAGCTCCACAGTAGGTCAAGCAGCACGCTTTAGGAAAGGTCATGTTTGGCAGATGCCCTCTTTCATCTAGATGTAAGATGCGAAGCCTGACAAGTTGTGCTTCCATATCACTTTTTTTGCCATGTCACTTTAATGCCTGGGTCAAATGCTTCCTGCTTAAGTTATTAGCATTGTAAACTCTTATTATGTTCAGCATGCACTTCATATGTCATTGGCCTCCAGCTGTTGGTGCTAGCAAAGGAGAAAATGACTTGACCCTAGGTGGAGAGGAGGGGCGTTCCGGGAGACCCTTGGAGCGAGGCAGCCTGGGAAGCTGTCCAAGGGCATGCATGTCTAAGGAGCAGCTGTGAAAGGTAGGAGTTGTACAGGGAGCCATGCCCTATCACTCAGATTAGCAATTTCCTTATCCTTTCACACTTCTCTGGGGTGTCAGCCGATCCCGCAGCTGGCGTGGTAGTGCAAGCGAGCCATTGATGCGTTAGCTGCTGTGTGACACCGGCCCTTCCGAGCACACCCGACGGCGTGGTGCATGAAGAGCTAACAGCCAGCCCAGCCAGGGTACCTCATGTTCAGAAATCAAGGGAGGGACACGTTTCGCTTCTGCCAAACTAGTACTGAGGGCAGGCCATTGCTCTAAAGGGAAAGGAGTTTGGCCGCCTCAGTGGTTGCAGGATGGCCAAGAGTTTTTAACTGGAAGAGATGTTCCTTTCACTCAGCTGGAAATCACTGCAGAGTATGGAAGAGGAAATTTTGAAGGATGAAAGCTACATGGAAAGACCAGGAAAATGGAGTTCCAATGAGTACCTTAGCAAACAGAATACAAATGCGTCCCAGAAGGCAGGACGAAAGGAGAGAGGGAAGGGGTGAGCTGCAGAAGAGATAGGAGATGTTAAATGGCTTTGGTCAAGGCGTGGTGAGAAATCTGTTTGTAAGAGAGGAGAAAAGGGGCAGGGGAGGGAAAGCAGCTAGAACAGTAGTAAGGTGATACAAGGCCCTTTCACTCCAAGTTTCCCCTGAGCACTGAGCTGGAGAAGTTGCTCTTTTCTGTTGTCAGTAGCACTGTTGCAGTTTTCAAGAGCAAAATGACTGCTGGATCTCTTCCCAGCATGGGCCTCTTTGCAGGAGAGGATGGCCCTTGGTGTGGAGTTCAGATGGGTGGTGAGGTGCTTCAAGGGATTTTTGGGAGCACAGTGCAGAGCCCATAGGAAATGGAAGAGGGAAGCATTTCTGCCTCTAGTAGGACTTGTGGCTTTACAGCTACGGGACCTGTGGCAGTCAGGAAAAAAGACATGTCTCGTGTTCTTCCTAGTGCTACCTCAGGCCCACAGGTGACATGCTAGGCATGGTTTAACACTAGTTTCATGTCTCTTTCAGTTTGGCAGACTGTATGTTCTAGAGTATTTTTATAGCTTTGGTAGCAACAGCATAGCCGTGACCTAGTAACCAGAGGGCAGAAAGTGACTCTTGCAGGGGAACTTAAAGATCATTCCTTTCCAAAGTGGGAGAACAGAAATTCAGTGAATGCATGCTGTGTGTCACACAAATTTGGATACAAAGCTTGCACCTGAAAGAATCAACAACACTTCTTACACATATATATGTATATATGTATGTATTTATGACTCACACATGGGTGCACATGCACTTTCTTGCTGGGATTTTTTTTTTCTTGTGAAAAACCTAGCCATGCTGTCAGCTTCCTATAAATGATATCTGTTAAAACCAAAGATGGATGAAGATCAGAAATACCCAAAGCCCGAATGACCTGGGGACACGATGATCACGTGCAATCCACCTTGGACTTTGCTCTTTGGGGAAGAGGTTCCCAGTCTCCAGAAGACTCTGAAGGGGGACTGCACTGCTCTCAGAGCCTGGGGAGGGTGGGGCATGGCAGAATCTGGGTTTGTGGCCCCCTTTCAATGCTAATTGTGTGATTGCAGAATTTTGAACCCAACTGAGCACCACTGTGTTTCAGGTTACACAATACAGCAGAATGGGATGCGATTGAAAAGGCTACAGATAAAATCAAATGTGAGGGAAGGATGAGAACACGTCCTTTCTTCTAGCCATGACTATTTTGTTGTGTCTGTTATCTAACCCTGTAATTAGGACGGCATTCAGAAAATGTGAACAAAGTTGGTATTCTTTTCATAACCCCCAAATCTTTGCATTGCTGCATGAAACTTTTGGCTTCAGTTTTCCCTGTTCATTAACCATGCCAAAATTTTTAATCTAACACCACTGTTAAAGAGTGGCAGGCTTCCAGGGAAATATATCAGCCAGGCTTATTAATTTCATGCCAAGTGCTGGAGGCGTGAATGTAGAGAACGCTGTTTGAGTTTGGATAATAGGAATCAGGCAGCTTAAAGGCAGGGGATAAAGATCAGGAGCCCCGTGTCTCAAGAGGAGGAGCAGGTGCAGGCTGCAAGCAAGGCCTTCAGGCCCAAAGGGGCAGCCAGTGCTTAAAACAATCTGCAGTGCCTTTTCCCCCCTCCCCCCTTTTTTTTTAATTTGGCATGTGCCTCTCACAGCTTAACAGACCGCTGCTCCACAAAGAGTGGTAAACAGAGAAAGGGAAATTAAAAAGGGAAGTCCCATGGTAGACAAAAACAAATTAGGGCAAACAAATTACACAGAGTCAACAAATAAACAAGGGAACATCTGTGAATATATTTCTTGGATTTTCTGATTCTGAAAGCAACCTGAGAAACAGTGGAGGGATGTATAAAATTTAATTGGGGAACCAAGCCTCCCCTCCTCTCCCCAGCGCTGTCTTCCCTGGGAAGGCTGAGTTGCAGCAGGGGATACCTGCGCCGTCACTGGGGACCTCACTGGCAAGGCACGTATCGATTCCCCCCGACCCCATCCCAGTCCCTGTCCTGCTCCTGTCCTGCTGCTTCCACCAGTGCCAGCCCCCTGGGAGCACCAGCAGAAGCCAAGGCAGCCTCTGCTGGCACTGGGACGGGATGAGGCTGCAGCCACATCAGTACATGAGTGGTTTCCCTTTCCCTGGTGCATTTCTCAGACACTCAGGCTGGGTCTGCAACATGCTGGGGAGTCAATATTTGGTCCTCCAGTTCTTTGATATACCACTTGTTATACCCAGCTAGAAATATATGGATATATGAATACATCTAAGTAGGAACATAAATGTAATTATGAGTTTGGTACATACATATCTCTTTTCATATACAGATATATAGAGAGATTACTGGATATGGAGATACAGACTCAGATACTAAACATTTTAAGGTTTCTCTTCTGGGAGGTTTGGCTGGAATGCCTCAGGATCTGAGGACATATAATTATAAACCTGAACTCGAATAGAAATTCTGTGACAACCTCTTCACAAATCAATCTGGATCATCAAAAACCAGTCCTCAAACAGCTGTATTTGCCTTTTATGCAAACACTATCAGAACCCCCCCCCCCCCCCCATTTACTTACCATTGGTTGTGGGGATATATGGAAAAGAAAACAGAAGAAACTTTAATTTAGCAAAAAAGTGTTATAGTTTCTAGAAATTTACTTTTTGTTTGTTTGTTTTGTTTTGTTTTGTTTTTGTTTTTGTTTTTTTCCTTTTAGAAAGTTCACATAAAGGGTTTGAAATCAGAGAAATCCATGTAAGGAACACTGATCTCAGAGTGGACTCAAGAACACAAGCCAAATATTTCTTTTATCTCTGGATTTTCACGTGGCTCTAAATAACTTTCTCTCCCTCAATTATATTTATTACACTAAAAGATGCTTTCAAAAGAAGTTGCTATGTGGATAAGTACTCAGAAGAGATACATCAAGACTGTCCAAATTTTCTATGCAGCCTTTAATTGCCCCCCTGCATAAGAAGTTTTAGTCATAGCATTGCACTATAGTTTTCCCACAAAGTTGTGGCCTTACTCTGTACACGGAAGGGGCAATACTTATTTAAGAGGCAACTATTCAGTCCTTTGTTTTTGAATTATTCTGTGTGTGGTTTCTGCCTACTATTCAAATTCGACTCGGCAAGCAGAAGTTGTCAGTTTTTGTGAAGTTTTTCTGTATTGTTCAGCACCATGGTTTTGAGGTGCTTCAGAAACCTTGTTTCGTTTTCCTGGCTCTCCAATGAGGGTGGTGATGGTGACAGTGCTATTTTTGTCTTACAGGTGAGAAGTGGAGGCTATGAGGAGCTGCAGATAGACTTTTTTCAGGTAATCAGTTTGAGATGTGTGGGACCTGGGCTTTATTGTCCCCAAACATTAGTATTTCTATTTAAGCATATATCTATAAAGTACAGTCGCTCTTGACACATCTTTTCTTGTGACTCTCTCTTCATGACTTTGATATTTTCTGATCTGCCCAGTTATCTTTTCAGCTCATTTTCCTATTTTGTTACATATAGCCAAATATTTCTTTAGCTCTTGTGGTATTAACACAGCAACATCACAGAAAGCATAGGAAAACAGTCTGGTCTTGCTACAGACCCTGGTTGCGACACTGAAGAAAGCCTCCATGAGGTTCTGTGCAGCATCATATCCTACATATGTGAAATTTCTCCAAAAGCAGTAGTCATTTCAGGTAAGCAAGCCATAGCAGCAGCTGTGGGCAGTTACAGCTAGGTGGACGTTTCCCAATCACTACTTTCTCTTTTGATGTAAAGAAGATCAATTAAAGTGGTCAATTAAAGCTGACTAACAAGAAGTAACTTCAGTGAAAAAGAAGACCTTTCCTATTTCTGATAATTTTAGAATCACAAAATCATCCAGTCTCTGAGGTCGGATAGGTCCTTTAAGACCATTGAATCCAACTGTTAACCCAGCACTCTAGAGTCCACCACTAAACTGTCCTCAGGTGCCACACCCAGTTTTTAAAATACCTCCAGGGATCGTGATTCCACCACTTCCTTGGATTGTCCTTCAGACCCTCCTTGTGGGTGGGCTTCACATTTGCCAACCTCCATTCAACAGGGACCTCCCTGGTTAGTCAGGGCCGCTGGTAAATGGTGGAAAGTTGCTTGGTGAGCTCTTACACCATCTCCCTAAGCAGCCTTGGGTGGTTATCTTCCAGCCCTGTAGATTCAGCTGGGTTGTATCTGCAGTTATATCAATTGATCATCAGTCCTCTGGGCATTTAAAAGCATCCAAAATTGTGATTAAAACAATGAAAAGCAAATAAACTCCAGACAAACCAAAAGCTGAAGCAGAAAGCACAGTGCATGGCTAAAGTTCCTCCCTTACAGACTGATGCTGGAACTTTCCCCATAGATTTGGACGCTTAGCTGCTCAACTTTCAAGAGTAATTTTTAAATGCAAAATCTGGGAGAGAAGTTAGAATTCAGCTTGCTCTGAGTAAAACGCATTTATCTGAAAGGAGAATCACATTTTTGAAATGCACTTTCTGCCTCACAGCCTTCATGTGGCTCGGTATGCAGATCAAACCGAGTAGGTGCTGGATAAACATGATCAGTAAAGTTTCATATCAGACTGATGCACACCAGGCTTGTGGCTTCCAGTGTTATCCAGGCTGGTTATACCATGCAGAGAGAGGAAAGTAAATGTGCCAATGAACACTGTTCCTTCCTTTCTCCGTGATCAGGCTGGCTTGGTCAGGTGCTGTAACAGAAATGTGGAAAAAGTTGAAGAAACTTTTCTTATCTAAGAGTTGTTGTTTAAGGAAGCTGGAGGAGGAGGAGAAGTTATGAGAGAGTCTGGGCATGCCAGTATACTTCAGGCACTGAAGTTTCTGCGCAGTCCTCAACACGAGAATGAAAAGTTTCATTAGGACAAAAAAACCCCCACAACAAACCAACAAACATTATCCAGAAACTTAACATAAGCTTTCAGCTGAAAGCCATTTTAAATGGCAGGGATTGCTTGCCTAGGCTCCCTTTATTTTTCTTGTCGTTCCTACATCTGATTGTAGATAAACATAGCCCAGAATTTTAATGACTTTTGCTGGTTGCTCTACCTGAGTCTAAGTGAAGGACAGGAATCCAATGTGAATTTGTTTTTGAGGAATTTTGTACCTTGTCTAAATGACATCTGTCACCTTAGAATTAGCACAAAATTCTGCTCCATCTCATAGGGGCTTAGTGAGATGTTTAATGTTACCATGCAGTTTCAAGGCCATTTTTGTCATACCCAGACAAGGTGTGTTCCAAGGGCCTGGGGTGTACTGGGGCATACATGGATTAATGCAGCTGACTGAGGGTTCATCCTCATGGATGGGCCATAGGAAACGTGAGCTGGGCAATCCTTTGGTATGGAAAGCACATATCTGATTTCTGTGAAGAAGGCTCTTCATCAAACAGGGAAGACACATTTTGCAATTTCCATTTGGTCCCAGTTACTGGGGGCAACTCTACTTTTATCTCCTTAATTAGTTGCAAAAAATTCATCTTCAAACTAGGCCTTGTCTCATTCATACATATATTTGTTGTCTACTGGTAATGGTTTTCTTTACATAGATTTCATCAGTGTAGAACATAAATTCTCTCTCTGTCTGCTGTAGAAAATATATTTCCTCTACCAGGGCTGCTACAACTCTAATTTAGAGAATCGCCACTGTATCACTTGATAAGAAAGAATCCTGTGTTTAATACCTGTTTTCTGGTTTTAACTTTGTTTGCAGCACAAGACTGTGTATGTACTTTTAAAATTCAGATCTGTGTCATGCTTATTTTCTTCTGAGTTCACCTGAGGCATCTTTGCAAACTGGTTTAAGACATGAGTGATTAAGGATGAGGTACTGTGTCTCTCTTAAAACTACAGGAGCTTACTAGAGTCTGTAAGTATTTAACACACACATTCACCTCATTTCAGGACATGTCAAACAGCTATACTTTTTTGGCTTCTACATACAAGGGTTTAATTGCACTGTCCACATTTTGATCTTATTACTTATCTTCTAACTGAAAATTTGACCATAGCCAGTTAATCTGAAGCTTCAAATGTTGACATTTAAATGCTTTAGTATTATCTGCACGGCACGGGTTTCAGTATCTTCGCCTTCTCTACACCCCCAAAATATTTTAACATATTTTGTGCAAATTTCTTCTCTCTTCCTTAACTTCTGGGCAATTTCAGAAACTTCAAAAGCTAAATAACACCTGTTACAAGCAAGTTCCATATATCCCTAGGGATAATATTAATTTGAGTTGCCTATGATTTTACAAGTCTGTCAAGCACTGTGGTGCCAGTTACAGTGGAGGGAGGTGGAAGTACTATTTGCTCAAAAGCCTCCAGTGGTGCTGGGGAGACGGCAAAAAGTCACAGGTCTTTGTCTCTGGATATCTATGAAAACTCTGCTGCTAACATACAGAAGTGTTCTGGGTGACAGGAGAGTCTCCTCACACACCAGGCAGCTCCAAAGCTTACCTCTCCAGTGCACAGCTGTGGAACTAATGCCATCTGCACCAGCCTGTGTCTCCTCATGGTCATACCTCAATCTGTCTGTGTGGCTTTACTTAGCTCTTCAGCTCCGCTCACCTTCTCTGGGCATCAGTGGCAAGAGGCTGTAGCAGGGAGAGCACAGAGATCTTAGATCTTTGGGAAGGAGGTAAATCCCATTGCAGGGGAGGGACTCAGGCTTGGGAAGGAGCTGGATGGCTGTCAGAATGCAGTGGAGACTTTCATGTTCTAGCTAGTGGAGATGTTCTAGTGTGGAGAACAACATGTTGGTTCTCTTGATGTAGAAACAACTGTAGCTCTGCAGACTTGTGATGCTTTTTTAGAGGGTTGCAGACTTAGGAAGAGGTGTCTCATAGCAGATCATGGCTTACTTTTCTCCTTCTTACTTCCTCTTTCTTTTCCGCTGTTGCAAGATATTTGGATGGCTATTTGCAAAAATTCTTGCTTGAAATTTATCATCCCATCCATTCAGCAGGATTTGATAAGAGTGTGAGCACCACATGTACGTATATATGTGTATATGTAGGTCGATAGGCATGTCTATGAGCTCCTATGTGCAGGCAATGATTCCAATGGACTTGACACCTCAGTTATTTGATCCATGGAGGCTCATAAGCTCCTTAGGTTGTTTATGCAGGCAAAAGTTTCCCACACTTCCTTACCTCTCCTCTCACATCACCTCATCCTTACTTCTCCAGCAAGGAGAATAAGGAGTTACTCTCAGTGAAGGAAGGGATTGGATTGGAACAGTACTTCAAAGGTTGATACCCAGGATGGGTCACGAAGGGAGGCAAGTATTTGGCATTCTCTGTATGACTTGGTGCAATTGTACTCGCCAACTCCTCTGGTTTTGACCCTTATTTTTAGCAACACATGCTCACAGGACTCTCTGTAAATGGGTACTATTGATAAATTCCATGAAAATAAAATTGAGGGTTTGCTTTGGATTTAAATATCTCTTCTCAAAAGAGATTTTTCTTTCTTTGACAATGGCAGTGCCTGTTTACAGATCTGTAGTACCAGCCTGAAATGCAGGAAGTCTGGTGATAATTAGATATCAGGAAGAAATTTTTTTACTATGAGGGAGGTGAGATATTGGAACAGATTGCCTAGAGAAGTTGTTGATGCCCCATCCCTGGAAGTGCTAAAGGCCATGTTGGATGGAGCTCTGAGCATCATGATCTAGTGGAAGGTGTCTCTGCCCATGACAAAGGAGTTGGAACTAGATGATCTCTAAGGTCCCTCCCAAGCCAAACCATTCTGTGACTCTGTGACGATTCTATGGTGTCTGTCTCTCCGCACTGCTACAGATAACCCAGCTTCTTGCCAGTTCACAATTTAACACAGTTGAAACAGAGCACCGTGAAAACATCAGCCCACAGGTTGAGGCTGGAATTTCTCTATCAAACGTGGCTGCTTTTCAATTAAAGAAGAGGACAACTCTGTAATATCTGCAAAGAGCAGAAATCTACTCCTTTAAAAAAAAAAAAAAAAAAAAAAAAAAAAAAAAAAAAAAGGTGCCTTTTATGAGCTTCTTTCAGAAAGACTAGGAAGTACCTTGACTTTTTTTTACATAAGAAAAAATTGTATCAGAAAGTGGCCCTGATTGTAGTCCCCCTGGTTCCTAAGTTTTAAAAAAATAATTGTGACAAAAGATTATTCTTAAATTAAATGGGCATGGGAGAAGATGAAACAACACACAACATTATTAATAAGACCTGGATAATTCTGGTTTGATTCATTAAACCCCTGAACTGAATGTTGGTACACCTTTTTCTGTACTCAGTGTTAAATTCCAGTATGAAGTCCAGTCTTTTAAAGAGAGATGTCTTACCTGAAAATCAATGTACAAATCTAGACTGGCAGGTAGATGTTTTAGTGAATCAGACCCTGAGCTAAATATCAGACTTTAGTAAAACTTAAGCCATGTGGATACAGACATTTTATTTAGTTCACAGTTTGAATAGTTTAAGAAGAAAGATGAGGGCAGGGATGAATCACTGTGTTAATGAAAGTTGATAGGTCTTGGAATGGGCTGTTGCAATGTTGATCTTAGCGTCTTAAAAATGTAATGTCATTATCCAGGCTTAGAGATTATAACTGAGAAAAAGTTTCTTTGTGCACATGATTTTTTTCTCAAATTCTCTTGATTATTAGATTACACCAAAGATTTCAGCCTCACAATGTGTAATGTTTTACGAGACAGGCAGATGAAGACAATAAACAAGCAGACTTTCTGTGAATTAATTGCAGGGTTTTTTCCCTCCTTTTGCCTATTCTCAACCCACAAAATGTGGCCTAGTTTCAAAGATATTTTGAGAAGTGATTTCTGGCTTCAAGTAAGAATTCACAGACTCCAGGTAATTTCTCTCTGTCTGCAAGCTTCCTGAAACTTGAAACCCTTATCACAGTGTCTCTGATTCCGTGGGGCTGGATGGACAGAGAAACCTGCAGTGGCCAGCTCCTGTGACCTCTCTCAGGACACAAGCCAGGCTCCTCTCCAGTCTCTATGCCCAGACAGCTCCAATATCTTTAGAAACTTGTCCAGTCCTGAAATGAAAGCTTTGAGAGATTCATAAAACTTCACCCCATTTTAGATGTTAATGAAGCTCCTTTTAAAAAATGTGTTTATACTTTTTTGTCTAGCTTTGGCTTTGAACACCTGGAAGTCTTTTCCTGCTGAACCTAAAAGCCACGCAGCATGAGAGATCATGGCGCCTCTTGAAGGTGCCTGCTCACAGAAGTCATTCCCTTCTTAAGTATTTTTGTTTAAATAATATGCAGCATTATTTATATAATACATATTTATATAACATGTATTCTAGAAACTATATGATTTACATAATAAATAAATAAATCTATAAAAACTAAGATTCTTTTACTATGAGGCAAATTTTCTGAATGTTTACTACGACTTGAGGTTTTTCCACTGTTGTTTCCATCTTCCACTTGCTCAGAGCCTTGGCATTCCTGACCACCAACTTCCTGACTTTGCAGCTTCACGAGGCAGTGCTTCCAGGGCAATTGAAAACCCCGAGGCAGGTGAATGTCTGAAAACCACTGATTTAACTATAATTATATATATGTTTATAATTATAATATGTTTTTCTTTCAGCAGCAGCTAGCCAAGACACTAATGGAAGAGAGAGACAAAACTCAGGCTGCATTATGTACCTCATACACTGCATACATGTTCCAGCTGTTGAGGTGAAAAGGGACAGTCTGCCAAACTATCTGGACCTGCTTTGCAACACGCATCATTTGAAAGCTCCAGCTTAACTGAGTAGAGGGCTAAATAAAAAAGTGAGGAGGAACATGTAGAGGTATTTCATGTCTCTCACTAAGTTATGATGACAGACAGTTTCTTGAGATACATCACTACTCAAGAGTTTAGTTCCTGAAGTGGTATTCTGTCATATTTGAGGAAGCTTTATTTTGTATTATATTATATTACCTGTTCCTGCAAAGTTTATGCAAAGTGAGTGCCATTAAATCATCAAAGTTGTCCTTTTGAGAATTTCCCCCGTCTGTTTCTTCTGTTCTTGTTGCTTCAAGGATTGTTACAGTTGAAAAACTAAAGTCTGGATCTCTTTTCATTACAGGACAGTTTGTAAATTCCAACTAGACATTTCTCAATTTGCATTTGTCATCCTTCAAGCTAATTTTCACTGCTGCAAAACAACTCAAAATGTTGTTTGAAGCCCTTCACTGAACTCTTCTTAACATGACTAACGCAACTTTCCTGCAGTATTTCATTTCACTCTGACCAGTGTTTATTATCATCGCAGAAGGCAAAAAAGAGGGGAAATTCTGTTTCTATGCACAAAAATAGAATGACAATATAACTTGGAAGTGGTTTTGATCCTCCAAAATTTTATGTTATTAAAAAAAAAAAAAAAAAAAAAAAAAAAAAAAAAAAAAAAGTGAGCTAAACAAACAAATCACAAGGACTGAGATGAAAGAGGGTAAATTCAAAAATTTTCCTGTCTTCCACACCTCTGCACTGATTAAACAGAAAACCCTTTAGCAACCAAGTTACATTTTCACTTTAAAAAATCTTCAGCAAAATATAACCTTGCAGCTGTAAACATATGTCTGAATAATTATTCTGGCTTTATATCAAAAAAACCACCTCTGCCAGAGCAGACAGATTTTAATTTAGCATTCCCCCCAGAGCTCTGGAGGGCAAGGTGGATGATTGAGAGGGCAAGGTGACTTGGCTTCAAGGGCTATCTTTATTTGCATGAATGAGTAACCGTAAAGCACAGAAAATATCTTTAAGTAAATTCTGCCTGTCACTGACAGTGATCTAAATGGAATTATAGTTGCATGAAACTCCTTTTGCTAATATATATATATATTTTTTTTTTCTGTGAAATGTCTCCCCCCACCCATTTTAAAATCATGCAAAAAAAAAAAAAAAAGTGAGAACAAAATGCACATTATCAAAGGGCATCCAAGGAAAAACATTAGGTGGAGAGAAAAATCTTTTAAACAAATGGAATTTTACTACTCTTAGGCTGGATGGAAGATGTTGCTACTGCAAGCCTCCCATTTAAAGCCCAAGCAGATACTGCAGAGCCCATGACAACAAAGTCTTCTCTGTAGTGGTCTGCAGATGTAGCTCAAAGGCATCCCGGAGAGGGCCCATGCCAGAGGAGTGTCTAAGTTAAGTCTATTTTTAAGATTGCTATTTAAAGTTGATGAGTTTCTGTACAAAGGAATTAGAGTTGGAAATGTTCAACTTGAATAAGAGAGAAAGTATAAAGAAGGGAGAGTGCAAAGAATGGAGGCATTTTTCAGTGGCACCCAGTGGCAGGACCATGGGCACAAAACTGAAACAGAGGAGGGTCCCTCTTGAGCATCAGGAAATGCTTTTTTTGTGATGGGGGTGACATGGGTACAGGTTGCCCAGAGAGCATGTGGAGTCTCCATCTTTGCAGGCATTCAAATCCCAGCTGGATGGAATCCTGCTTATTGCTATTTGTTCATCATCTACCCTGATAATTTTCCAGGTTTTGGGGGGGAAAATTTACAGTAGAATATTTTTCCAGTGAGTAGATATCCAAGATGTGACCTTCTTTGATGAACAATTAATTTACGGTTGGGATTTTCCTCTCTCTCTCTCTCTCTCTCTGCATCATTTGCTGAGAATTTACTGAATAGAGCATGATGGTTTGGCCATTTTGTACCAGAAAGTTACAAACGGGAGGAAGAGTTGTAAGTTTTGTTGTAAATCTGAATATTTTCTGCAGGGACTGACACATGCTAGCTAATGCTATCTACCTCAATGCAGCTGAGGTGGCATTGCTACAGGACAGCCAAGAAAAAGACACCCTGATCTTGACTCGCTGCCTCCTCTGCCAAGTTTAGTGGCTTTCTGCAATCATTTCTGGAGCAGGAAGAGAAGTTGGAGATGTTCTCAGAGCCCTTCCCAGCTTAGGAAGCCACTGCTTGTCAAGGGAAACACAAAAGCCAGCTAAAAGCACTACAGGCTGGTAAGAATAGAGAAACTACGTGGTATTTAGAGATAGATAAGATTATGATAATTATTAAAAACTGTTTCCCAGAAAAAAAAAATGCACAGCTTGCATTTATCAGCATATGGAATAAAATGACCAGGGTCTAGGTGTACAAATATCGGTAACCTTGCAGGTGTTTTGCAGTGAGATTTGTTAGCCTGGTGGTCCTACTTTGACTGGAATAATTTTCTTTGTGTGACAGTTTCTAGCTTCTTTTTATTTGGTCTGCTATAGTTAAGAGCTTCCTAATTCCACTAGATTAATAAAAGAAAGATGTATTTAAAGTCCAAAATAATTAATGTTCAAAGCCTCAGCATTTTCGCAATTTTGCCACGCTCCATCACGGGGTCATTAGGGTAATTTCTATGTCATTCTTCTCAGCTCCATGAAATGTCACTCACAATGGGAGGAACACTGGGGAATACTGCAAAGAACTTGTCTACATGGGGAAATTTACCTGCAGTGATGCTGGTATAATACAACAGTGGTGTTTCATTGGCATTCACCATGCCACTACTGATATGGCATATTTAAACGACATGGGAACTTTGAAAAACCTCTGTTTGATTATGTTATGGAAAACAATTGCATCTTCCTTTTGTGCTTGCCTCTTAAAATAAAAACGATTTTTAGAGGGCGTTTACTGAGTTAAGTGGAAGTGCAGCAAACAAAGTTCATTTTAAAAGATACAAGATTCTGAAAATGTGCAACTGGTGAGAGGAAGACAAGACAAAAATGTCAGTCCAGTCTTCAACAATGAGGAAATATAACAAGAAGGGGAACCAAGAAGGGAAAAGGTTTTGGTATTTCTTTGTATTTCATGAAGGATTAAATAAGATGGCTAAAGTAGATTATAAGAGTAACTAATGGCTAAGGACTCTGGCTCACATGTGAAAGAAATTTACATGGAAGTTGAGAAATTCCAAAACAGCTGGACAAGTCAGGGCTGAATAGCTTGGTAGCTGCCTGAAAGAACCGGAAAACTAGCAGGCCTTTGGGAAGGGAGTGTGCCACTTCAGAAGTCTGGGCAGCTTGGGGATCTGTTTTCTCTCTTTAAAAGAGGAATTAGACTAATTTTAACTTAATTTTTTGACTATATTTATAATATTATATTATATTTTGGATTATTTGATCCATTTGCTAATGGATCAGCCATCTTGATAAAAAGAAGAAAGCATCCAACAGCCAGTAATTTCCTCATCAAGCCAAATACATCCAGCTGAAGTAACTGATTTTCAGGCAACAGACTCAACTCTCCTCATGGAGAAAGAAAAACGATATTCAGGATAGATCTTGATTCCTGGATGTCATGTCTCACATGACAAGTTCATGAGCAAATTTAGAAAAAACAATGATCTGTGGGCAGATACATGAATGGTTAACTAGAAAGCTGGCCAAAGAAAACAGGAAACCCTTCACTGCTACACTGTAAGTCTGCACTGAATCCAGAGAATTGAGACGCTTAGAGAAATACCAAAGTGAGAAACACTTCAAGTTGGTGGGCCGGGCTAGAATTCAGAATTACATTATATACTTTAGGAATTTATCTGCAAAAAAGGAGTAGACTTTGATAAATGCAAGCTCTTACACTTCACAGGTGTGATTGACTGCAGAAATGGAAGGAAGGGAATAACTGTCAAGGGAGCAGTTTGGCAGCAGAAGAGCTGGAGGTTGTAATGATGAATGTACATCCAGAGCATTGCATAAGAGTAATTAAAGCCACACATCCAATGTTAGTATGCAGATATTCAGATAGCATGGTGTTCAGCACTAGAGACCAGTGTTAAATACTGCATATTCCAGAGAGAGGAGGGGCCAGGGAAGGGCAGCAGGAACAGGCACAGCAAACATGGCCTTTGGAGGAAAAAATCTCATGGTTATCTTTCTCTCCTCTGAAGAAGAAATAAAAGTAAGGACGTGGGTCAATTTTAACACACCGTAGGCAAAAATGGGGGGTGTTCGAGTTATCTGGGTTGTAGGAGAAGAGAATACAGGTGACCTTGCCCCTGATAAGTAACAGCTGTTTTAATTATCCAATACAGCCTAGCCCCTGATGAGCTATATCCGATAAGGATGAGTGAGATAAAAGAGGAGGTGAGCTGGTAAGGAGAGGATCATCATGGAGGTGGATCCTTGAGGAGCTGTAAGGAGAGAATCATAAAGCAGGATCCTGGGGAGGGAGAATCACTGCTGTGAGGTCAGTCTGGGTCTGCAGTTAGAGCCTGTTGTTGGAACCTGCAGTCACAGTCTAGCTGGGTAAAAGCCTGCAGTCAGACTCTGTAAACTAATGCATGCAGTCATAGTTTAGCAGGAAATAATCAGCAGTCAGAGGCTGCAAGGGAAACTTACAGTAGGAGCTTGCTGCAGACGGAGTCAGCAAATAGTTGGAGTTAAGATGACTAAACCACGAAGAGGAATAAATCAGGACCCTTTTTATGTTGTATTTAACAAGAAGTCTGTGCATTGGCTCATTTTTACCCTCTAATAAGAGGCCTGCTGCAAAGCTGGGTGTCTTTTAGAAATCAGAGAAGTCATGGAGGTGTGTATCAGATATGGGGAAGAGGAGCTTTCTGCCAGCAAGAGCAGCTGAGCACTGGTCCATGAGAAGGAATCAGGGGTTGGGGCCTGAGACATTCAGAGTGGTTTTCTTCCATTACAGTACATCAATATACTAAGGGTAATAAGCCATCACTGCCTTGCCTTGTCATGTCAAGCATCTTCAATTTCTTCATGAAATAAGAATTATTTCAAGAGTCTTTTGCAGATTTTGGGCACTTCTGCTCATAAAAAAAAGCCTCTTCAAATTTTATTTATTTTTAAAATAAATGTTATGCTTTTTACTGAAAGCAGTATCATACAAAAAAATGATTGAAATAGTGAAGTTTTAATAGAAATTTTTAGTTTTTACTACTTATCTGGGATTGAAACTTCTGCTGGATCAAACTCACTTCTGTTTGTGCATTTTAATAAACTGCTTTGAAACGGTTTTATTAATCCCCAAAACAGCTTAATTAAGTATTAGTAGTCTAACAGAAGAAAATTGAACGTACCTGTTCTCAGTCACACATCATGTTTATTGTACTAAACTAGCCTCTTTAATTTGTACTTTTATGTGACATTTTAAAATGTCAATTTGCCATTAAGATAACACAATAATTAAAATACACATTCACAGTCTGACCATGTAAATATGTAATGCAGTAAGAAAATATTTGCACTAAAATGAAATTCAAATAAACACAAAGTAAAATTTTTAGATTCCAAATTACAATTTTTAGATTCTTACATCACAATGTTGATTTTTTTTTTAAAAAAAGGAAATTTCACTGAACTGGCTATGATTTCATCTGCAGTTATTTACAGCCAAAGCAATCTTTTGCTAAGCAATACATTTTCTGACCATTTCTGCTTCTAGTAGAGGTGAGTCATATGTATGAACAGTTAGCCTTTGGTACATTTTAATAACAAATATTACATTTTTATCATATCCTTTGTATTCTTGCATTTTTACATTCTATATATACTGTACTTGGTAAGCATTAAATGACTGTTTGCATTTATTTTGCAGTTTCCTGGAATTGCCTGGAAGGCCATTTTTACATACTGACTTTTTATTTCAGTGTTCATACTTATTAACAAGCTGACTTTAAAAATACAGATTGGGCATAGTTTCACAAAGGAAGAGAACATCTGTTCTGATCAATTAGACTGTTTGCAAATGTCTTCCACCTCTGTGTGTATATATATATATATGTATGTACGTGTTTGCAAATAGTCAGGAGAAGATAGCACATTTTAGCAGTTGAAATAGCAAAAAAACTGAAGAAAAAAAGTTCTGCAGGGAGCAAAAGACAAACCCTAAACCATGCAGTTAAATCTTGCTCAGTGAATAGTGTCCCAGTACCTTGCCTGTGGTGGAAAAGGCTTCACAGATAAAATACAGATGTTCAGCATTCAGTAAGAATATATTTTCTCACAGTACCAGCTCTTGCTGCTTGGGTTTGTTGAGGAAATTAAGAGGTGAGATGACAACGGGGTCTGATAGAGGGAGAGAAGGAGTCCCAGGGTGCCTGGGAAAGTGTTAGGAAAATGCATGTCTTTTCTGCTAGTAGATCCAGTGTGTCCCCACATCACAGACCCGAATGAGAAAGTAAAGCCAAATCTGTTGCACCACTCCATTTCAGCTGGTTTCTGAACTGATTTACAAGAAAATGTGTTGATTACTTGCAAGAAATAGTAGCACATGTAACACTGATTCGTTCCACTAAGGATCTTTTCCAGGAGTCCTCACACAAGCCACCTCCCTACTGACTTGATCTGCAGGATCAAGTCCAAGGTAAGGTCTGAGTAACACTTTTTTTCCTCTGGCCTCCTGGTGAAATGTCAATGAATTTTAATCCAGTTATTACAAGTAAGAAATCAAATCTGCAGTTAATGGTACTCAGAAAAAAATGTTTCAAAATCAGAACTGTCTGGATAACTTCAAGAGGATTGGGCTCCTAAAACAGAGAGAAAAACCACTGACATCCTGCTTTTCTTGCAGTTTAGGGCTCAGCTCAAAGGCACAGCAAAGCAGAAGACCTCTCAGGACCTCTGATTTTCTATTCCATTTAAGCCCTTCATTGGAAACCCTCAGGACAGACATTTTGCGCTCTCTCAGTCACTGGCTCCCAGGAACAACATTATGTAGATGATGCCTTGAACTATGTTAGCAGCACTATGAAAAAAATGCAGTTTTTCAGCTTGTTTGGGCTGGGAAAGATAGTGCAAAGTTCCTGAGCAGTAGTGTTACAGGGTGATAACTCAGTGAAATTGAAGCATTTAATCCATGAAGAGTAATTAATAGCACCACTGATTACTGATTCTTGTTTTTCCTCATTGTTCCAGGTGGATTATACTTTGAAGGGCAGCAGGCATTTAAACAATGTGGATTAACATTACACATCACTGAAATCTAAGCCTTAGATATGACAAATTGGGAAGAGTCTCCTAATTGTTGTTCTTTATATTATTAATGCTGGCAGGTGGATCTAGGGTAACTATTCCTAACTTCAATATGAATTTTTACTTAAGCAACCACTTATGTCCACACTTTATAATCTCTCTTATATTTGGCCAATTCAAGGAAGCAATATTATGCGTATCATATATGTATGGCATGGTTTAACTTTTTTATATAAAGGCAGTGCATAACTATTTGCAAAACTCTTTCTGAAGGCTGAAATAATGATGAATGACAATTATTTCCCAGGAGTACTTTTTTTTTCTTCTAAAAGTGTTTATAATGTAATCCCAGATGGCTGAAATCATGCTTTCCTTACATGCAATTCTGTTTATCACAGAGGCACTTGCAGTGTTTCAGTGGTAAGAGTGGTCCAGCTGGGAGCTTACAAGGCTGATGGACAGAAAAACCCTGCAAGGTCTGGGGCTGAGTTCTGTGACTTGGTATTCACTTTTTATAAGGTATCATGGTAGAATCATGGAATAATTCAGATTGAAAGGGACCTTGGGAGGTCATTTAGTCCAGCACCTTGACTGAAGCATGGACAGGTATAAGATAGCAGCATGTCTCCAAGGAAACCTAAGAGTGAGAATCTCTGCCCTATATTCATTGCCCATGACCCCAGATTATTATCAGCAGCCTGACAGAGGGTTTTGGCAAGTAGCTGATTTGCCACTGAGATCTCCAGACTCATTATAAATATTAAGTGGGGGTTGAGTATCCACTGTAACTTTTCAAATGCTGGTGCCGCAATTCAGACTGGGGGGCATTTTACAGATGATAAAACCACAAAAATTCCCTGTACATTACACACACCCCTTATGCTTCCCTTTCTTTGAAAAGTCTCCAGGCATCTAACACGCAAACATGGAGTCCCAGCACTTTGCCTTGCTTCTTGCTTATCATCTCTGTTGTGCCCATGTTGGAGAAATTGCAAAGCTCTTCTTAGCCCTTTGTTTTTGCTTTGTATTTAATTTATATGTATATGGACCCTTTGGGGTCTTCTCCAGAGTTGGACCTTAGTACCTAGGACGGTGGAGGTAAGATAGCTTGTGATTTCTACCAGGTATTTCTTTACACATACAATGGCCACACTGTCCCTTCTGCAATATCATTGCTGTGAGAGCTTCTGTAGGGCCAGAAGAGCTTCTTGTCCTCAGTGGCTGAGGCAGAGCCCAGGTAGAGCCTGCTCTCTGTTCCCCTATGTATAACTTGAACTACACTTCATTCACCTGTCTTAAAATGCACATTGCTTGCTTGCAACCGTCCAGACAATTCCTGTCTGCCTGTAACAATAAGCTGCTCTTCTTGATTACTATTCTACCAATCTTAGTGTTATTGGTGAGTTGTACAAGATTTTATTTTATCATCTGTACTGCAGATAAAAATTGAAATATGCTCCAGCCTGTAAGCCCTCTCTTCTAGCAGTGGCCATCCTTCATATTCATAATCCTCTGCAAACACTGGAGTTTAGGCCCTGTTATTAAGGCCTGATACCTGGTCTCCTTATCATAGGCTTTTCTAAGGGAGTTCAAAGCGCAGCTTTAAAGTAAAGGCAAAACAAAGCTCTTTAGATTTTGAAAAACAAATAGCAAGTAGCCCAAAGTTACAAAACCAAATATTTTTTTAAGCAGCGGGAATGGAAATGTCTCTCTGTTGTATTCACCTGTGCTCAATGTTGCACTTGCGTCTTTCTATGTCTGGCAAGGTACCTGAAGCTTTACAGTAAATTCCTTTCAATGATAGCTTGAAATGTTTGCTATTATCTTATGTTTTGTGAGAAACACCCAGACCAGAATACAAATCTTGGAAGGTTAAAAGAAAAAAGTGAGACAGAGCTTTTAAGTTTAGATTTTCAGATTGCATGGGAATAGTTTCTCTTCGATATGTGCATTGTGGTTTTAAAGTTTTGAAACTATGGCATCTAGCTTCAAGGTACTCTTGATGTTTGCCAGAGCATCCTCATCACTATGTAAGCATTTCTTCTCATCTTCCTGTAACACTGAGGTGAGAGGAATGCATGTTATTTTTATTTCCACAGGTGGATCTCTGCTTGCTGGCTTTGCTGCTTGTGGCACAAGAGTGCCCTGTAAGATCTCATCCACCTGTGGATGGATGTGCATGTCTCCCTGTGGAGGCAGAGTACACTCCCCAGGCTCTCCTTGCTGGTGAGACTGGAATGATCTGAATTTCAGCTGGGCATTAGCTGCAGTACAAGTGAGACAGTGCTGCAGAGAGACAGAGATTTGCTGAAAATAGAACTGCAGATATTACAGAGGGCGTCCTGGATGAGGTGCAGGATCCCCTTGCCTACAGCTTGCAGCGCCTCTGCAGCCTGCTCCCCACAGCCATGGGTGCAACATCTCAGGATGGGAGCTAGGCTCAGGGAAAGCACACATCCTTGTGGTCTCTGGGCACTCCCAGTCTCCCTGTGCTCCTCCTCGCAGCCAGCTTGGGGGAGGAGGCAGAGCTGGTTATTACCCCAGCTGTGAAAAGAGGGCTGGGACACCTTGGGACTGTGCAGCTCTCCCAAGGGTCTGGTGTGCACTCATGTGCCAGGGGGTGTGTCCCAAATCCTGGCCCACTGGCAAGGTCAGAAGGCCCCGCAAGCCAAAGGAGTCCTGGCTTTTAAGCACACGGTTGTTTCCTGTCCCAGTATTAAATAATACTGCAGTATTATTTAATTTCAGTGCTTTCCGGAAATGTAGCTTTTGCTAATCGTTATTTTTCTAGGAGAAGAGTGCCCTTTGGTCCTTTACTTCTATGGTGCTGCATTTTTCTGATAATCCCTATCCCTTTTGGAGCACACCAGCTCCTGGGGGTGGACCAAATCTCCTCCTAAGCAGCATACTTGCCTGACACTTCTAACTGCTCCATGCACACCTCGTGCTTGCTGCCTGCACCCAAGCACAAAACTCAGCTAAAGCCACACGCGGCTTGCCCCTGATTAGCCAAAAGACTGTGAGCACTGGCTTTGGCTGAGCAGGAGCTACTGAAAGAAAGACCAAAGCCTAGCAAAGCCCAACAGCTTTCCTTGGATCCCTACTTGGCAGTGGAGGGGTGGAGGCAAGCGCGGTGCGTGGGCTGCAAAGAGGTGAAACCTGCATCCCTGCCCTGTGCAGGGGCGTGTGTGCAGTTGTCCTGCAACCCAGACGTGGGCTCTGATAACGCAGAGCTAATGTGATTTATGAGGTTCCAGAGATGAGCATTTGGCCTAAGATGTAAATTCAGTAGATGGGGAGGAGGGAAATACATACATACATACATATATATATTTGTACATATATATGTATTTTATTTTTTTTTTTGCTTCCACTCTTGCTTATCTCAAGCCAGTTAAAAAAAAAAAAATAAAAACCCCAAGTTTCTATTGGACTTTGGATGAAGCAGAGACAGCGTATTTTCCCCGTCTCTCCTGAAGCATCACACCCCACTTTGGGAACTTCATTTATATGCACATCATATTCAATCTGACTGACTCCTACTGTACCTTTGAACAGATCCAATCAGATACCCATATGCATGTAAATGAGGTTCCCAGAGCTGCGCTCTCTGTGCCGAGGAAGAGGAGTTAAAGAGCAGCTCTTCTTGAAACTTGTTACGGTGACAATCTCATCCTGCAAAACACAATAAAGCCTTCCCCATCCCCCCAGCCCTGTTCCCCAGCCCTTCGCTTTTCTCTCTGCCACACACGTCAGGAGAATGCCCTGTAACTCACTTTTCCAGGCTGAGGTAATTTATTTAAACATGGATTATTTGAAAAAAAAAAAAAAATGGGAAGGGATGCAGGGTTTGATTTTAATCCCTGCTAACACAGAGGAAAGAATGCTCGTGTCACAACTCAGTGAGTGTAAAAATTAAAAAAGGCTGAGACTATTGTTTGAAAACAGGCAAAATAATTAAAATTATTATGGAATAATCACATATCACACAACAACCTCCCACTCTTCTGAGCAACAATCCAAAACAGCTTCTCCAAAGCAGGCCCAGGGGCAGAGGTTCTGTATATCATTCAAAGACCATCTGTCATTCAATTCCTGTAGCCCCTTTCCACTATTCTAAGGGCAGGCTGAAATTTAGTCCTGGCATTTCTTTTTCCATTTGCTAACAAACAGCAGTGATGGCAGATAAATATGGCAAACAATAGGTGTTTGTAATGAACTGGAAAGGGATATGGATTTTTGGAACCGGCACCAAGAAGTTCCCGGTCCCGCGTGATGCTCTGGGGACCCCCAAAGCCTGGTTCTGCCATGTGGCTGCACAGACAGACATCTGCAGGCTCTGTTAGGCTTTCAAGAATTCAGCCAACCTGCTAAGGGGGCTGATTTAAATAAGATCAAATTTAAGGAAAAAAAAAAAGAAAGACTGAAAGCTAATTCCATTCCAGGGTAGGATAAAGAGGGACACAAAAGGATCATGGATATACAGCACAAGCAGTGCAGAAAGCCCTCTGTTCTAACAATAATCTCTCTCTCTATATATATTTTTTTGATTCTCTGCTTTTCTTAACTCATTCAGCATTTTCCATTGGTTCACATAAGGGAAAAGCAGCAATGGATTCTGCTTTTATGCTGTTCTTTGGGAAGTCACACGTGTTAAATGCTATTTAAGCCAATGCTCATTTTATATTTACTTATTGTTTGGAGACTGAAAATGAAGTGTGATTGTGCAGAGTCAAAGCCGAACCACAGAATTACGGCTGCACACCCTTGAATCGATACAGTTTCTTTTTACAAATAAACTCTCTGGGAAGTACTCGATTGCTGGCATCAGAGTGATGCAAGGACACTGCTGGAGAGGAAGGAGGGTGTGGGAACACGGTGCCTTACCTCTGTTCTGCCCTTGAGGAGCCATTTGGGCAACAGGAACGCCTTCATCATGTGCAACAAATGAGATGGCGGGGCAAATAATGAAAAGGGTGCAGCTGGGCTGTTGGAGTTTCGGGTGTTGGGAGGACACCCTTCAACACCCAACCCAGCGGCGAGAAGAATTTGTTTTCCTGGGTTGCTTTTCTGGTTTGTGAGGAAGCCATATAAAGGGGTGAATGGCCCTTGTCTGGGACACAGACCAAGACTGAGCTGGGCCATAGCCCAGAGAGGTTCTGGACTCATCTGGACATAGCTGGCAACCCTAGAGGGAATTACCAGGAAATCTGTAGCAGATCACACAGGGACTGGGATATGATGGCCTGTGTCCCCATCATCTTGATGCTTGGCTGGGACATCCTGCTCTGTCTGGACAGGGCATTCCTGTAAGGCACAAAGTGCCGTAGCCCACAGCTGGGCTTCCCAGGGCATGGGCAGGGCTGAGCTGCGCTGGGTGGGTGGTTGGGAGAGGGGGAGGCTGGTCTGCACACCCTTGTCCACCACAAGCAGGGGGGCCAGGGAAGGGGGAGCCCAGCCTGACTCCCTGTGCTCTGCAGCACTGCAGGAAGGAAAGGCCAGGTAAGGATTTGGCCACTTGCAGCCTCCATCTGTTGCCCTTTCCACCAGTGCCTGGGGCCGGTCCAGCTGTTACCATCACCCAGTAAACCCTTCCATGGGGGCTCAGCCACCTGCACTGGCTCTGTCTTTACCCCAGACAGGAGTCGAGGGCCAGCTCCAGTGGCTTGCCCCAGCTGGGATGGACCAAAGAAGCTTGAAAACAGAGGAGTTTTTGCAATTGTCACCTTTTTGCAGTAATTTTCTTGCACACATAAATAGGCCAAGCTTTCTCCTGCATACTGGGAAGGGAGAGCATGACTCCTTTGATGCTGCCTCTATTTTCAGATGCTAGGAAGTCTTGGGTAGAGTGGGAAACAATAGAGGGAGACCATGTGTTTACACAGATACAATCTGGGTCTAGTATAAAACTGGACTAGTTTTCAATTTTAATATAGATTTTAAGCAAGCCTTTTAATAGCTCTCTTTTGCTGTCTCTAACTATAAAGTATGGATAATTCTTAACAACAGGTGTGCTATCAGGCTTAATTAATTAATGTAATGTAATTAATGAGAACTTGAAAGCAAGGTGACATGAAATGCAAACTAGCGCTTTAGCAATCAGTCACTTTTTCCAAGTTGATTGTCTTTGCTACCACTAAAATGCTCCTCTAGAGGAGCTTGTAGCTGCTTGTTTCAAAGTGGAAAATGATAAGCAGCATGTGTGAAACAATATGCTCTTAATATTGCACTTTGGGAAGAACTGATGACTTTGTTAGATGTTTTGCAGATGCCTGAGAGAAGACCCTGACCTCCAGAGCTTTCTATACTGCTTTTTTATAGCCTTTTCTGAGAACAAGAAAAAGAAAAGACTCAATGTTTCTCAGAGCTGGGATGAGGGATACACAGCTACACTGGAAAACAATATTTTTAAGCTGAATTTTACTGAATACTTCACTTTCTATAGATGCCTTGGCCATGAACTCTCTTTTATACAAATTAGACAGTCAGATCCTCAGAGAAATTCTTTCTCCAAAGAATTAAGAAAATGAAATTAATTTGATCAGGGGAAGTGCAGACTGAATATTAGGATAATGTTGATCATCAAGAGGGTCATCAGTCACTGGAACAGCCTCCCCAGGAAAGCGGTCACGCCATCAAGCCTATCAGAGCTCAAGGAACATCTGGATAACATTCTTAGTGATATGATTTAGTTTTAGGTAGCCCTGTGTCCTTCCAACTTCAGCTATTCTATGACTCTATGATTAGATTTTATATTTCTGTCAGGAAGAGCTGAATGCTGGGAAAAAGCTGGTGACATCATAGAAAAAGATCATGTTAGACATTTGGATTAGAAATCGTGAATGGAGCTATGAGATTTGTTGAAGACAAGGCTGTGGGGCCCCAGATGAGCTAGGATCAATGTGTGGCAACATGGAACGCTAAGCCAGTGGCTGTGTCAGATCCACTTTCAATCACTCCCCATGCAGCATTGTCACTTCACCAAATTATCTGGGTATGGCTGTGGCTTCTCAGCAAAAGGAAGAAAGGCCGTACACCAAGAAAGGACAGCACTAATCTGTCTGGTGTCTATTCATTGGTCAGTCCTTAGACCTGCTGGTTTTCATGGGGAAAACCTTGTAGATATCTGATGGTAGACAGCATTGTATTTGGGTACAGGGCATGGTATACATAAACTGATAAAACACCTTGTTTTTCCTAAGCTTTTGCATTTCTTCAAGAGAAAAACGAGTTATTGCTACTTACCTATGCTAAATGAGCAAGAGATGAAACTTCCTCAATGGTCCCCTGGGCCATCTCCACACCCCATGATCATTTTCAAAGGGTATAATTTACATGAGATTTTTTTTCCTGCCTTGTGAGCCATAAATTTACAGGAAGCCCTTCTGAAAGACTTACTGCTTTTGTGAGGCCTCAGATGAAGTCAATCAAGCCAACCAGTATAAAATCCAAACTCCAATTAATTCTATCCCTGAGGACCATGTTGTTTGCTGTCGAATTGCAAGATCTGTGGGGCATGGGCTATCTCGTTCCTGGATGGAGAGGGCCTGTGTTGGACAAAGGGGCATTTTTCAGTCCACAGCTTGAGTAGCCCTTTGTGCTCTCTGAGGAGGAGGAGATCATTCACAGCAGTGTGAGTGTGCCATACAGGCCCTTAGAAAATGATAAATAAACAGCTGAGGTGCTGGTTTCCTTTTTTCCTCACTTGCTATCCTCTATACTTGCTACATTCAATTATTTTTGGAAGCTGCATAATAAGCAAAATTGTACATTTCAGTGTTCCCAGACCAGATTAGAGAGGATTAAGCATCAAGGGGTGGCAGCTGGTCAGTTTATTGCACGTTTTTAATGTGGAAAAGTTTCTAAATGAAAAAAAAAAAAAAAAAAGAAAGGTGGGAAGTGGTAGCAAACGTAGACTCTGAAAGGCATGGATGATAGGGCAACTTCATGGAGCTGGTGTGGGTAAGAGGCCAGGCTGAGGCATTCACAGCAGATCAAAAATTGGGATAGTTTTAATCAGGGGTCACAGGGAGCCCTGGTGAACACCAGGGTTGTCAAAATATTGGTGCTGAGTCTCGTGCTCACACACAGCAGTGTGGTGGTGGCAGCGCTGGCGGTGGCACCGCAGACCCTCGCTGCCAGGACGGGATGCTCGGTCTCTGAGCTCACCCGCTCCATGACCTCTTGTTGGAGACCGGCCACATGAGTGTCAATTAGTGCTAATTGTGAGGGTTTCATTTGTCATGTGGCCACCTGTCCTCCAGGAGCCAGGCTGAGACCCCTGGCAGCCCGTAATGAGCAGCTGTCAGACTCCAGTCACGCTCACACTTGCATGCCCAGGGCTGCATCCGAACATACCTCAAGGCAAAGGCCTATGGACCTTGTTCCTGGGAAAAATCTGTGTCATCCCCATCATGTCTTAAGTGTAACCTATATTTTAAGGGAACAGAAACATGTCTCAAGTTTTCTTTTTTTTTGGCTAATTAAATTACACCCACCTCTGTAATTCCAAGATGTGCATTAAAGAGTGTAATTAAATGAAAGCTCAAGTCACTAATTAGAACAAATCTTGAAGGGATACATTCTCCCAGTGATACTCCTGTAACCTCTATACGTGAATGATATGCACCTTGGCATTGCAAAATATGTGCTTATCCTTATGCAAGGCTTTTCTCTAACAACAAAAAAATAATACAGAAGAAAATTTCAGAGGTCAGTCTGATTTCACCGCTGTGCTCCGTGTTGAAAGGCTTTTTCTAAAGTGTATCTTCTGAAACACCCCAGTAGGAACACAGCCATTGGATGTGTGGATTGAGGGTTAATGTCAGTGTGGGAAACCTTGACACAAAATCCTGCAATGT
Organism: Hirundo rustica; assembly: GCF_015227805.2. Classification (NCBI taxonomy): domain Eukaryota; kingdom Metazoa; phylum Chordata; class Aves; order Passeriformes; family Hirundinidae; genus Hirundo; species Hirundo rustica. Next base: position 75,204,937 of record NC_053452.1, read on the forward strand.
GCTGAGGAGGATCTAGTGCTGCAGCCCCAGGTATGGTAATTCCCAGCACTCCTTCTTCCTCCTGTCTTTCCTGTGAGGCTCTGCTGCCTTTATATCTCTTCCTGGTTCTGCAAATATCATTTAAATGATTTAAAAACCCAATCCTATAACCAAAATGTCTGTCTGTGTGTACATATAACCAAGGCTCCCCAATGCCCAGTGTAAGGCTCCTGTTTCAAAGAAGAGGTGTAGCTCAGGGGCTGGCAATAACACACTAAGGTTTTCCACTACTGCTAGTTGTGAGGGCATCCAAAAAGTCCTGCACAGTAGTTTTTAAGTCCTGCTTCCCAGCCGTATGTGAGGGGACACCGGTCTTTTTCTCTGCTTTCATGTTGCTCTGGGGCACTCAGGAGCTGAATGTATATGAAAGTGGAGGCAGTAGCTGGTCTGCAGTTTCCTCATGAAATTTTAGGGCATGTCTGGGTAACACTTCATTCCAGAAATGAGAAGGAAATTTTTGGCAGTCAGATGAGGTAGAAATATCTGTGGATAAGTGTGGACCAGACACTGACCTGACGGTCCTAGACACTGGGAATCGATCACCTTGGCAGAGGAGGCAATGACACGCTGTGAAACTCGGCTTACAGACAGGGAATATCGGCTGCATTTGTTATGCGGGGTAGCTGTCTCTCTGGGACTGTGTTCAGAGGGAAAAAAAAGAGCATCTCTCTGCCTTTGCTTTTTTTCCAACAGCATGCCAAGAATAGCTCTGCAGGGACTGAGCAGAGGAAAGCTTTTGATTGATGGTGCCTTACACATTTAAGAGTGATTTCATACAGGAGCCTGATTTACTTGTGCACTAGTTCGAGAGAAGGGCCCAGAGCAAAGCCCTGGACTCAGACACCCCAAGCTTTTAGGAAATTCAGAAGGGGATCTGAATTTTCATGTATAAATTGCCTTGTACCAATTCTTCTTTTAACTGTGAATCTACTCTCTCCTTCTATTCCTTGCTCCCTAAGGCCTCTTCCTAATAAACCATCTCCAGAGTAATTCAGGATGCTGAAGCCATTGATCACCCTGTAAATCTCCCAAGGCTGAGCATGCTCCAGCCCTGTGTGACTCACGCTGCTCGGACCCAGGCCATGCCCTGGCTGGCACAGAATGCTCTGGACAGAGAAGCAAGCTTTGTCTGTGGCTGGTATCTCTTACCTGCAGGAGCGCACGCTGAACCTCAGTGCAAGGACTGCACTGTAATTGATTTCTGGATATGTTATTTGTAAAGCATCTGTGTCATTGCCTTTACTGCAAAATACCAGGTGATTCCAAATGAAACAAAATAGAGGCACTTTGTGACGTGCAAACGCACAGAATCACATGTAGGATTGTGTGTTTGAGTATGTAATGAAGACAGCTGCTTCATTTACAGATATATTTTATATCTGATTGTTGAAATTAATGCTCTTATACTTAATGCTTACTGTAATGAGCTGCATGAAATACTTTTTTGTTGTTGTTGTTCAGAATGGGCATGGAATCAAGTATTTAAGTGAGTATGGAAAATGATGTCTAAAAAGAAGAGTGATTATAAAAAGGGTTAAAGTGGGCAGTATTCGCAGTCTCATTTATCACAGTTGCTATCTTTGCACAGCATAATAAATGCAAGCTTAATCCTATTAATAGTAACACTTGTGCTGTAATGTGTATTGCTGGATGCCAGTGCTTTTACAAAATACTCCCCCCATGAATGCAATGAGGCTGGATTGCCAAACCTTTATCTATGAAGGCTGTAAGGCTGATGAAGTATCTTATCTACTCACTGTATATTTTCTGTCCTTTTGCTGTGGTGGATTTTTCACCTTCCTTGCCAAACTTGTAGGAACATCAATCCCCCAATGCCTTCTTTGTCCCAGCCACCTGAATTTTCCAGTGTTTGTTGCCATCTGCAACTCTAAAGTATGGAGGCAGACACCTAGCCTTTTAGAAGCAAAAGCTACTGGGAATTTTAAAAAAAGAACAAAAAAAGAACAGTTTTATATCAGTTTTTCAAATGAAATGTATTGAACTAAATGACCTGTTTTTCTCCAAAGCTGCTGAGCTCCCATATTTGAAGCTGATGGAAACCATGGTAGCTCAGAGACCTCAGATAAGCAGCCAAAACACAATGTGGTCTGTAATTTTTCTAGTCTTATTATGGAGATGCTAACTTTTCCCCCCCTTCAAATCTCTCTGAGCTAAAGCCTGATGAAAGAAACTGTTTTATTCCATTTAGGTGAGAATTTGGAAGGGTGGAAAAGATACCTTCAGTAAGATGCAAGATAATCAAAGCCTGGATAAACGGTTCATTCTTCAGAGGTTACTAACAGAAATCTGCTGGAAAAAAATATGGAAAGGAAAATATTTCTAGAAAGCCAAACCCCTTGCCTACTGTATTGCATCAGCAATATGGCCTGACTCAAGTTACTGGAGGGTCCAGGCATGGGCTGGGACATTGTGGCTCCAGAGATTACTAAAGCATTGAAGAAGAGAGTTTTGGTCTATAACATATTGAAAAAAGACCAGGAGACACACAGGTACAGACAGACACAGGACCAACAATACCGGTCATCAAGAAAAACAGAGGTGCCAGGAAAGGTGAAGGAAACCAGCTTTTGTGATGCTGCATTTGAAATGGAGATGGAAGAATGAAAACAAGCCCCTGGATGCCTAACCATACAGAGCTCCTTTTCATCTCTTGCACCACCATCCTCAGAAACCAAGCGGGCAGGACTGAGAATTACAGGTCATTTTTCTATCAGTGTCACTTGTAAGGACACCTAAGGATAGTGCTGCCAAGGAACAAGGAGATAGCTATGGGCAAAGACTGGTAGATTTGGGGAGTGGGAGGAGGATGCAGGAGAAGGAAGAGGAGCAATCAAATTCAGGAGGTACTGACTATAGTCATGAGAGTAGGGCACATACTGTCTGCAGGTCTTGGGAAGAAAGACACAGAGATTTATCGCTTGCGTGCATCAAAGGAACTGCATAGATCAAAGAGGATGAGAATAAAGAAGGGATCTTGTAAATATATGTGTTGCAAAAATACTTCAGGTAAGAGGGCGAGCAAGGCTTTATTGCACTCCTCTACAGAGTGAAGTGCTCCTTTTCCAAATCCATGTGCTTTCACATGACTCAGACATCCTTTAGGTTCTCTTTTATGAGCAAAATCTTGCACAGACAGATAGTTTTTGAAACAAGACGGGTCCATGACCATACTGTGCAGATGTCACTGAAATCGGTGAGAAGTGAAGGCATTTGTCCAGAGGGAGGCTGGGGCTTTCAGCTCCAAAGTACTGAGGTCCTGATCGGGCTTCTTTGTTCAAAAGCTGAGCTTGAATATCTCCATTTGTTCTTCTCCTTTTTCTTTTCCTCCTTTGGCTTCATGTACTGCTTTTAAAACTAAACTGTGGAAAATTTTTAAACATTTGATATGGCATCAAGGAAAGAATAGCTCTGCTGATGGAAGAGAAACAGTGAGAAAAAAAAATGTTTTTTTTCTCCTTCTGGACTGAGAATATAATAAAAGCCTGGACCTGGTGTGATGCACTGTTATTCAGCATGTTTTCTGCTGTGAGATGACAAGAGGGGGTGGGGGGGTGAGGATGGAGTTTCAGCTAATTCCATGAAACTATGCTGATTATCCGAGGTGTCAGATGTATATGTGTCAAGGAGCATTTGAGTCTTTGCTTCTTGTCAGATCATTTTTTAAATCAGGGTGCCTGGGGCCCTTCTCATAAGCAAAAACAGGATATAAGCCTTCCCCCCCCAAAAGATGATTATCAGTTTTAGAAGTACATTGGTATACTTTCAGAAGCCTGCTTGAAATGTAACCAGGGAACTCATTTGGGGAAGGAGACAAATGTCAGCCCAAACTCAAGGCCGAACTGCTAGGCAAGTTTTAGAAATTCTGCCTTTGAAAGAAAATACACTGGGTCAACTTTTGTGGCCAGGGAAGCTGGTACAAACTAGATTCACTGCTTACATTTACTGTACACAAAATGTCGGAGATATACATGCTGCCTAGGAAAGTTAAAGTGTAAACTGATCTTATTATCGGGATTCTGTGATTTTGGTAGATTATACTTCCCTCTCTCTTGGGTGCTTGACTTACAGACTCCTGTAGTTTCAGATGGCCAAATGCTGGAGGGCATTAAGTCCATGTGAGTTTAAAAGTCCAATTCTTAATTATCCTGGTACATACTATTGATGCCTGCATTAGGCATGGTTACAAGGACGCTATGATGACTTTAAGACTCCTGTTGCAGAAGTGCTTCTCCAAAACTGCTAGCTCAGGCAGGTCTGAGATGTATCTCCAAATGCTCAGCCCCGTGTAGAGGGTGGGATTGTGCATCCTGCCATTCAGAAATGCTCTGCACTCATTTTCCAAGGGTAAATGAAGATGCACAAGTTCAAACTCTCACAGAAGATGTTGCAGCTACTTGTTACCAGTGGACAGGCAGTGGTAACCGCCAGTGCTATTTGCAAAGAACACTTTTCCTTTGCTTTAATTCACCTGTGAGTTTGCCTAAAGATGACTCTTGAATGTTTTTCCTCTCCTTCTTGAAAATCTGTGTGATGAAGTAATATTTTACACTCTCCTCCATATGCTTGGAGCCAGCTTCTCCATGTGCTTCTTACCCAGAAACAGGTTTCTTTGAAACACCAGGGCTGCAGCATCTTGGTACTAATGCACTTAACAGCCGGTGATATAAATAAACCTGTTCATTGCCTGTGCATGTGCCCCTCCCCAGCTCAGCTCCCACAGGTATTGTGAAGGGTATTGCTCTGCCACTGTTAAACCAAGGTCCTGCCACCAAACTTTGTCCCACTAAGTGTACAGGGGACAGCAGCTGCTCTTAAAAACAGAAAGTTGCCTTTTTTTTTTGTGCCCTTGCCTACCACCCTCCTTCTGGTGTTCTTTGGATGCAGTGGGACTTCTGTCACAGCCACCAGTGGTCCCCAAAGGGTCCGACCTCAGAGGAAGTTGTGTTGGAAGGTGGAAATAAACCCAAGTAAGAAGCACTAAGGGCAGACATGTTCCCATGCCCTCTTAGGGGCTCTGCTGCCCACGTGCTGTTCGGAAGGAGCACGAGTGTAGGGGGTCCCCTCCTTTGGGTTCTGCCACGCTGCAGAGGTTTGTAGCGGCATGTTCTGTTTGGCAGCTCCCTTTTCTCTCACTTGTCTTGCAGAGTCAGTGTGCCTTTGTATGGAAAACTGCCAGCTTTTCTTTTAAATGCTTTTGAGTACTGAAGACTACCCCCTACTTTAAGGAGTTTTACTTGTTAGAGCAACTGCAATTTCTCACTTATATTTTCTGCTCCCTCAAGGTCTCCTATTTACAGACAATCCATCTTTGGAATGATTCAGAATGCAGAAGCAGTTGATCCCTGTATAAATCTCATGTTTCAGAGTATATGCAGTAAACATGTATGACTCTAAAACTGCATTGTCCTGGTACATGAAATTATTTTGTATTAAAAATCAGACTCTAGAAAATGTTAGGTCTTTTCATTTGGGAACTGGCTGAAAATCAGTTGTTAAAAATGTGACATTTTCTGAATTTAGAGTTAATTCTGCCTGATACGCTTATAGCCTGGGGTATGGATACCTTTTGCATCTCGTCAGAATGGGCACTAATCCACCACTGGAATTTTGACTCTGTCCACAGCAATACAGCCTGCTTACTGCTCCACAAGGGTGGAACCAGACCAGGATGAAAGGCCACACTGCAAGGGCTGGCAGTGACCAGCCTGTCCCAAGGTGGTGGAGCCAGAAAGAGCAACAGGAGTGGGATGGATCTGGTGGTTGCACGGCTGATCTCCTCTCATGGTCACTGAAATACATTCCATGCTTTTCTTTGTCACAAGGGTCAGCTGCTACCTGCCTGGTCCTCTCCCTGGTGAGGGGACACACTGCACAGGACAGTCTTCTTCTCTCCTTTATGTATTTCTTACCTGGTGAGTTTTTGAACCATTAAGTCAGATATTTTATGGAAATAAAGAGAGTGCTAAAATTGCTGTCTATTTTTACAATGATTATGAAAAGGACACCTTTGGATCTGTGATCCAGAGGTAATAATCCCTTATCATTTCAGTTGGCCACATAAAAATAATCTTATTGATCAAAAAACCCCAAAACTCAAACCCTGAAATATGGAAAAAAACCATGGAAATCTTTCACGCGGCTACATGCTCTTTAGCACTATTTGCTTGAATTTAACACTGCCAGGGTCATTCATAGAAGAGCCTTTGTGTGACACCTCCGTTGAATAATAGAGTTTGACATCTCTCCACAATCTTTCTCTTGGAGGAGTGGAAATAAAATCTCTGTCCACAAAAGGGAAAATTCAGTGATCAGAGGTGACAAAAAGCAACATGGATGACATACTTTGTGTGCATGCCCTAAGTACCATTTAAACAGTGTAAAATAGTCCATGCTAGTTCATTTGGCAGCAGGACAAGCACAGTCTTGACCACTCACAGAAGCTATCTGGAAATAGCTTACACTGATGATGATGAGAAAGAATATGACTCTTTTAAAGGTGGCATTTACCTGGTTAGTAAATGGAAGGTAGTCGTCACTTGGGACTTCTCCAATGCATTCTTTAAATGAAAAATATATATTTATTGTAACATGCAATTTTAAATTGGTGTTGATCACTTTATATTGTCCATCAAGTTTCAAAAAAATGTAGATTTCTTGTTCAGATCCAAATGTTTGTGCTATACTAATACAGATGTCTCAGATTTTATTAATTAGAAAAAACCAAAACCAAACCAAAGTACATAAAATGCTGAGAGAAAGGGTTTTCAGGAAAAATGGGAAGTAAGAATTTTAAAGCCTCAAGAGAGGTCATTTATTCCAGCAGAGCAGCATTTTAATTTTGGATAACAAACACCTTATCTGTGCTGGCTACTCTTACAAAAAATAAGGAAAATACCTTTCTAGAGGGGAAGATGAAGTAAATGCACATTAAATGAGTGGACCAGGTAGGAACATTGCAACAGCTCCCAAATGAAATCCCACCACCACTCTGAAGTGGCTGCAACTCTCTGTGAGAGCATTGGGACCCAGATTTCCCTCGATGCTTTCCTTTCACGTGCAGGAAAACCCTGCCTGGCAGCAGCATTGCAAGTCAATGTGCTGACACAGTGAATCAAGGCATGAATTTATTTTGACACTCCTTCTGATACTGTAGTATATTTATAATTTAAATTATAAACCATGGGGAACAAGTATTGTGTCTTTTAAAAGCCGTATTCAATATGCTAATGTGCTCAATAAAGAACAGGCACACTCACAGAAATAAATGTCTCCTTGTTTCATATATGCTTTGTCAGGTTACAGATACATTAGCAATGCAATTTTTTATTTTTTCCACAATGAGTTGCTTGTTATAAAGCAATAAAAACACTACTGAGGACCCACTTCACTCCAGCATCTGGGACCTACCTGTGTACTGGACAGTGGATCTTCCAATTTCTATTTTTGATTTGGTCCCTGCCCACCAGCCCTTTTCGGTCTCTCTGGTCAGCATCAGTGAATGTGTTCCTGCTTAATTTTCTCCCAGGCACAATTAACCTACTGCAACTTAGAGGCGGGAAAAATCTTACCAGCAGTAAGGCAGTTTTAAACCTCAGGCATCCATATCTATTAAGCCACATAGGCCAGAAAATTCAGTCTCCAGAAAATTCTTGGTGATCCAACAGATAGACAAATTTGGAAAGTTTCCTGGAGAGCCAAAGGGTTGGTTGGTTTTGGCTGAGTTTTTTGTTTGTTTTCCTTCTTATTTTTATTTTCCTTGGAAATTACAACTTCTCTATATGCCCAGGGAATTGAGAGAGGTATGTTCATATGGCAATGTGATGGTTTGAGACAAGTAATGCTGGTAACCATAATGAAACTTCAGTGTTCCTTTTATACCTATAGAAATTTGTGTGTGTGCATCTGTAGGACGTGAGGAGGAGAGAGGGGAAATGCAGAAATACAATTAATTTCAGTAACCTCCACAGGTATCTCCCCAGTTGACATATATATTCCCAGACAACAAGGGATGTGCTGCAGATTAGAGTGATGTATAATTTCCTTTGCCTTTGCCAATGCCCCCAGCCCCACACGCCAGCACGTAGCTCCTCACCTTCCTCAGAGTCAGGCTCTGCTGTCTCTCCTCAGTACACAGTCTCAAAGATGCTCATTTTCCCCACCACTCCAGCTGTAATTCTTGCTTTCTGCTTCCCCTGCATGATCACCTACTATGCTCTCTTTTCCTAACAGCTTCCTTCTCTCCTGTCCCTCTCACAGCCACTGATCCCCATCTAATTTCTCTCACACCTCCCTGTGCCTTTGCTAACGTTAGCCAAAATTACCATTCCTCCTCAGCGACGCAGAGGAAGGGATGTCCCTGTGCATCAGGTAACCTCGAGTAGCTTTTTCTCCCACTTGTCCAAAGCATTCCTAGTTCTGATAGCTCACTTCTGCTACCTTCATCTGCTCTTTCTGCACCGTCCTGCACAGAGAGTGGATAAACATGCGAAGTGACCTCCTTGTTCGGCAGGGAAGCCCTCCTCTTCCCTCACCTTCCCACAGGAGTATCCATGACTGTGTTATTCTTCAGGTTAAATTGTAAGCCCATCTGGGCAGGCAGCCTTGCCCCCGGGGCATCCCTGGGCTACCAAGGCAGGAGTGTCTGACTACTTAGAAACATCAGCAAATGTATTTTCCTACAGGCTTCTAGACATTGTGCTACCCTTGTAAAAAACAGATGCTTACCAAATATATGAAATTAAAGCAGCCTCATAGGAAAGAAAGCCCGGAGCACCCCAGGCAGGGAGCCTCCCTGCTGACACCCAATTTGTGCATTAGAGGGTGATAAGCGGGGAGATGCAGCGCGGAGCCACGCCGCTCTCCTGGTGGTTTTGTTGTTGTTGTCGCAACACGGTGGAGAATATCCAGACTTGCCAGTAAGTCGAGGAACAATCTCTTCATATTATGCCAGCTCGAATACTAAACCGGCTTACAGTCACACATCTGCATGATCCTAACCTTCCCTCATTACAAACACAGTAGGGATTTACTTGCACCACACTAGCTGCATGGGGCCAATATTTTTATCCAGCAAAATCACATATTGTTACCTCCATACGTACAGTGGAAACAGCATGAGTAATGGAACCTTTAATCCTCGTATTTCAAAATTAGATTATAGTTTTACCTTCACGTTCTCTTAGTTTTTAAATCTCTCCCAATACCCAGCTCTGAGGAGGCTGCTCCCCCTCTGATCATATTCTCTGGTGGGCTCCAGTCATAGCTGGCTGGAAGGGGCTGCCTATGCAGATCCAGACCACAGGAGACTGCCTGTATCACCTTCAGCCCCCTTCCTTGTGTCCCTTGAAGAATTAGTTTAATCGGAGCAGATAAAGTAAATGCCACATAATGTAAAATTAAATTAAAACATATATGCAACAACAAAGATAGTATTAAGATGTATCCATCATGCCTCCATATCTCTGCACTTGCAGATAAACAGAGAGATTTGTAAGAGATTTATAAGTTCCTGCCAGAGTGTACCAGAGGCTGGCAATATTGAATTAAGCTGCACATATTTTTCAAAAGCTTTTTGAAAGTAGTGTGGTCTGCACAGCGTAGTGTTTTGTACCTCCTGCCATGCTCTGGAGTGAAACACATTGTACAGCATAACACAGTGGATCCCACTTTAAGGTACAAAGCAAAATCATTGTGTGATCTATTCAGCTGCCTCACACTCCAGCTATATTGTTTCAGCCAGCACAGATGTTCAGCAGTGCTGCCATGTAGCATTCTTGAGGATCTCTTAGTAAGTTCCATTTAATCATTGCAAAGTAATTATTCTGCAAACCGCAGTCTGCTAGGAAGAAATAGACATCCTTGCATAACTGTGGCAGTGACCATTTTTTGGCCCACTGTAACAATGGCTAGTACATTTTCTTTGGCCTGAAAATTGCCATGTTTATGATGATAGGAACAGAAATTATCGCTGGAAGCTTTGAACAGTCTTTGCCAAACTGGTCTTGAATTAAATGTAAACAAAAGCCACCTGATTGAGGCATCTTCACTAATAGGAATGTTTATACGGTCATGCATTAATTATTATTGTTTAAACTGCAAGATGTGGTATGGATCTGCAGCAAATACCTGAAGACACCTTTGTTACTCACGTTACAAACGCTGAATAAAATTATGGTACTCAAACGAGCCAAATGATGTGTCAAATGATCTCTTTCATTCACATGCACATATATATGTATATATATATAGTATACATGTGTGCAGCATCGCAGTGTAGAGTGTCTCAGTGATTTTTTACCTTTGTTGTGCTCATCTCCCAGTAGACACAGAAGAACGCTCTTCTTGGGTCAAAAAGCCTTGGGATAGAAGTCAGGTTCTTGCCCTAGGTGTGAATTCCTGGCTTCTCTGAATCATTTCCAACACAAACCAATTAGTCCAGAGAGGAATCTTCGCTTTCCAGTGCTACGTCAAGAAATCAAGTCTATCTCTAGGTCAGAATTACTTCTCTATCTGTAAATAGCAACTTGGGCCATTGAATGCGCTTAGTACCCCACCTCTCTCTGTCCATTTCCTTCAAGGAAAGTTGCATCCCTCACTGACACTTCTCTAGAAAAGCATGCTGATTTCTAGCATGTTAGAATTTTTTCAAACTGTACCTTGTCTTTAAGTCTGTGCTAGCATGCTGTTATACCTCGTGCCTTTGCTCCTCCTAGGCATTTTTGGGTGTTTGAGTGCTTCTTGGTGTCTGCCAGAGCCTCCACAGCGGCAGCTGGCCAGGATCCCAACTTGCCGGAGACTTTACTCTTTTTCTCCCCCTTTTCACTCTTAACCCCTTGTGCAATTCTCACTCCACTCCTCATATCCCTGCCCTCTTCAACCACCTCCACAGAGCTCAATCCCTCCCGAGACAGGCAGCTCAGGGAAGGCAGCCCCCTGGGCAGCAAGCACACCTTTTCCCTTTCCTACGAGCACAACAGAACCTCTGGAACACAGCAAAACCCCAGAGCCTTCCAGCAGCCAGAGCCAGCTCTGTGACCTCAGCCTCCTGAGCAGAGACAGCTATAAAAAGCCTTTTATTCCACGAGTTGATAGGTGTTCACCCAGGATCACCTGTGGATCACTGCTGTGGGATTTGTAAGCTGAGCTCTAATTAACTTAAAAAGTGTATTAAAAAAAAAAAAAAAAAAAAAGGAGAGTTGCAGGATTTGAACCAGGAAGCCTCATGACAGCAGATCGCATATTTAATTTGCTCTGTCAGACAATAAGAAGATCAAATGATTCAAACAGTTGATGTGTTGTGAAAACACATCCTGTCGCAGCTGGGATGCGGATGGAGTCCTAAGCATTCATTTCCCCTCAGAGTCATTCCCCCCTCTCTGTTTGCTATGACACCGTGGAGTTTGGAGTTTAATGTGCTGGTAATTGAAAGATGTTTCTCTCAATATATTTCAAGATAGATTTTCATAGAAAGAGACCCATTGTATTTTCAAAATGTGAGATAATGCCATTAATTTCTTGTACCCCAGTTTTGTCCTTTGCCTTGTCCCCTCTGTAAATCATCAGTAAGCTTTGTTTACAGCTTCACTTTTTTATGCATATCCTGCTTCAATTTTTTATCGATGTCCTGGTTCCCCCCCTCCCCCCACTCCTTTTCACTTTCCTCCAATTCTTTCTGCTTCTCACCATCTTTTCTTTTCCCTTTGAATCCAGCATCCCAGGAAGTTCAGTGAGCATGCCCTACTCAGTATTATTCATGCAGGTGTCTTTCAGGACTCTTTTAAACATGCTGTGAGGAATTGAGTTCACTCTTGGGCAAAGGTTTCTGAGGAAGGTGACTTTTATTACTCAGATGCACTCTGCAGAATACAGATAAACTACAGTGCTCCCCTCTAACTCTCTGTCCTCTTCTAGCACTCCCAGCACAGAGAGTTATCTTCATTATCAAGTTCAAATCAGCACATCCTTGCAGCATCAGTGGTCAGCAAGCGCACGTTTTACTCGGTCTGTGAGATGAGCTGAACGGCTAAGTTACTTTCCCTGGTCAAAAACATCCTCTTTCCTTAATGGAACAGCTTAATTATTCCTTCTTTCTCTTGGTCCTGGGGGACAGATTATTGAAGACAGATGGGCAGAGAAGTGTGCATACATTAGCGGGCGAGGCTGGATGCAGCCGTTCCGTGGATGGGGGGGCGACAGCTGCATGGTCACATCCAGACACCCGGGAAATTGCCTGAGCCTTAAGGGAGGGTGTGTGCAGCGCTGGTGACCCCGTGTTGCTCTGATGCCTCCAGCTGGGGGCCCACGGTGGCACACGTGCCCGCACACGAAATCCTGCACGGCCCCGCAGGCTTGGCCACGGCCATCAGACCTGTGCAGAGGTGCTACCACACAGACACGACTTTTTTAAAGTCATCTCTTTGCATGGGCCTCATGTTGTCCCTTCCCTGTTGCTTTGTGACAGCCTTTCAAAACTGATGTTACTGCTGTCTCTTTTGCTGCCACTAGCTCCTGTCCTTCCGCAAACTCTCTGAAGGCGCCTGTCTGGGAAGTGGCATTGTCTTCTTGTGAACAGGGAAGCCAGCAAGGCTGCCATCAGAGCCCAGCTGAGGAGAGGAACCTAGATGCTTGTTGCTCAGTTTCTGCAGGTGGATTTGGGGCTGTGCTGAGTGAAGAAATGTAATACTAATGTTTCATATTTAAGGACAGATCCAGAATGATGATATTGTGATATATGTTCTAAAGTTAATTCGTGTTAAATGTTATAATATGTAATGCATTCTCTGTAAATGTAATGATAACCATAAGGAGCAAGTTTTATTTCTAATCGAGTATACAACGGGTTAACTGTGACTAAAACAGCACGGTGGGACACAGGGAATCCTCTGTTGAAGATTACACGGAGGGACACAAGGAAGCTATGCCAGGAATTACACAAAAAGAGACACGAGAAAACTTCTGCTGGGAATCGTTAGAGAAGAACACAAAAGGACGGAAAAGGCAAATGGAGAACCCGGAGAACCGAATGATTACATCAGATCGATATCTTATCCGTCCCCGCCCGACATTAACATCTCTACACCGTACCCAGACAGAGCAATCATGACATTGTTCTCCAGCCCAAATCCATTCAACCCCACCAGAACCCAAACATGAATATGTAATGAAGCTGCCTCCGAAGGGGGAGTCTTAGGGTCCCGATTTTCTCTCAGCGAACCAGTGTATAAAAATCGGCAGCCCCAGACCAAAATGTGAACTGAGGGAGTGACAGACTGACAGAGTGTGTTACCGTGTTCACCCGGCGCCAAAACCCCGGGGTTCGACGCTGACCTTTTAATTGTGGCTATTGGAGACTGTTATTTTGTCTCAAAATAAAATTCTAAATTTTGATTTACTGAATTTGGTCTATCGTATTTATTACCATATCTATATTCTGATCCCTGCTGTGACTGGCAGGACTTCTGTCGTTGTGGTCCCAACACTAATATGAAACCTGTTCTCCCAGTCTGGCAGGTCATTAAGGTGGAGATCTTAAAGTGTCCAGATGATTTAGGGACAGAAATTCAATTAGCTGTATGGTTGATGTTTCTTGGCCCATTTATCACTATTTAAAACTTGTGGCATTTTGTGAATGACCTTTTTGGATGGTGTTCTACTTGAGCAGCAGTGGTGACCATAACTTGTGTGCAGCTGAGACAAGGCTCGAGTCACACGAATCACAAATTCTCCCCACACTGTGTTTGTAACTAGAGTCAGCCACTGCAAAGGCTCAAAACCAACTTCAAACATTCATCAGTCTTGAAGAGGACTCAGCTATCCAGATCTAAGAGCCTGTTTACTTGTGCTGTGGGATTGCTTCAGTGCGTCTCTGTAAAACTGCAGCTGTGCTTTGGTAGCGCAAATGATCAGGATGATAAAAGTGCATATGACCAGGACATTAAGTGCATCCATTGCACTGGTGAGGGGGGCACAAATATTTTTCCAGGCTGCGTCTCGGGAGCCCATTGGCTCCTCACTGAGTGATGTGCAAGAAGTGTGCTTCATGTCATCATGTGTGACATGACATGATGAATCCTTTATCAGGAAACTCCTTGGGATGGAGGGGCCATGCTCCTTCTTGTCTCAGTGCAGCACCTAAAACCAGTTTCCCAAGCTGTAACTAGGATTATCACAAGAAGCAACCAAAAGAGCAAATTCTCTAAGATTTAGCTCAGACAGTAGCAGTGCTCTCTACCAAGTGAGCAAAGCCAAATACAGATTGTCAGCTCCTCTTTTTATTTTTCCTTTTTTTTCTCCCTTTTTTAAATTTTTTTTTATTGAGGGGACCCCATGATGAATGGCTTCATTAATCCTCCCACAGAGATAGTTAGAAAACTTTGAAATAAAGTCAGCTGCTGGAAACCCTGTCTGGAGTCTGCACCCTAATTTGCATTTTGATTTCTGTGATTTAACTGAAGGCACAGGTTGTCACTGCCAAATATCCCTCGCCTACCGAGGGATATACAAGGTAGAACTGCCCAAAGCAGCCTGACTTATGAGGACTGCCACAGCAACACAACCAATGCATCCCTAAACATTTAGTAATAAAAAATCTGTTGTTCTTTAGTCGCCAGGATTTAACAAGCCTAATCCCTAGGAGAGGTGATAAAAATTCATTAATCTAATTAAATACTTCTTATTGCCAAAGTGACTTTGTAGAGGAGCTTTGCTGAAGGATAAGTGCAAAGTAAAATGGAGTCCCAGCAGAGAAACAAACGTTAGACTTCAGCAAGCTGGTACACGCTTCATTAAACTCATAATTATCCTTTGGTTCTAAGTAGCTGATAATATTTAATGAGTATCCAAGATAATTTAAAGAAAATGTTTACTAATGAGGAACAAACAGTGCTATGGAAAACTGATATCTGGGGGACCATAGCTGTGTATCTTACCTGTATCTCGTGTTCTTGCTTTTTTACAAGTGATTCAAGTGTTCTTTTCAGAACTGTTCTGATACTGGCTGGTGTTGCTGGTTTCACCGGGGTCCCCTGTGAACTACAAGGCACCCAAGGGAGAAAAGGATGTGCTGGGGAGAAGGCAGCCCTGCAGGGGATGACAGGCAAAATAAACCTGAGCAGCCTGAGCACAGACTGGGACGTAAGGATTGGGATCCCCCAGTGACGTCAGGGCGCAGTTTGTCTGGATTCTCCTAAATATTAACTTCTGGATCCTAAATTGTGATGGAATCTACTTTTTGGCTCTGGGTGGGAGGTTTGTGTGCTCAAGGTGAACACCCTGCAATCTGTGTAGCTTTTATTATTAAATTTAATAGAAGAATTATTTGACTCCTGACAACTATATATTACCTGCTGGCAAGTGAAGCAGGGTAGCCAGCCAAGCACTGGCCAATTGTTTTCTTCCAATATTCCTTTACAGGGATTGGTTTCTTATTCACTAGGGATTTAATAGCTTCCAGATCAGAATATTCTGTATTGGAGATACTGCACGTTCTCTTTGCATTTGAATCCTGCAAAGACACAGCTGTGTATCTTCTTGGGACAGAAGAGTTCATCTGTATTTAAAAGATGGAAGGGAAGAAAATTAACTGCTTTGTGTGGATGTTAAGGTGATGAGAAGTAGAAAGTGAATGGGTGATGAGGAAGGGTTCACCACTGGAGAGTGAGCTGAACCCCTATCCATCTCTTGTGAGGGCTTTGTTTCTGCTCTGGGCAGCAGCCTACATCCACCCCCACAGACCTGGGAGACCTGACACAGCTCCCTCTTGCTGGCTGGCTCCTACTCCTGTCTGCAAACGTGCTGCTTTGGGAGGCCTGTTGTGCTTGCTCCCCCACAGCAGAGTGCCCAGTGTGAGCTGTAGTGACTCAAATCAGCATTGTCACACCACAGAATTATTTATTTTATATGCAGCAGCCAGTGTAAAAAGAAAAAACATGTATTCCCTGTGCCTGGCTCGCAGTCTGCCCCTTCCCTTGGGACACGAGCTAGCCTGTTTTGTCACTGATGGATCCATTTCTGGGAGCTGGCATTACTTTTACTAACACCATGTCTCTTCCTGCTCAGTCATTTTTCTGAGTTGTCCAACTGAAGGGACACAACCCTGCTTTAAGATAAGGGTGGTTGTGCCCAGTTTGAACAGGACCAAACTTAACATGTGGGTTTTCGGGTGAATATCAGCTGCTGAGCTCTCTGAAGTCATTGAATGCTTTCCTGCAGTGTGTGGCAAACCCCGATAGCAGCCAACACTTTGAAACCAGATAGCAAACAGCGGGGCAGAAGCAGGCATAAATACAAAATTAATGTAGATATTTCTCACTTTCATCATAGCAGAAAAACAGCCTCTTTTCCAAAATGCCTGCATACAGCCTTGTGTCCCGATGGCGTACGGATATTATTGCAGGTATTTTGGTGCTGGAGTGAAAGGAAATGGGGACTGTGAGGATTAGGAGACCACATGCATGTGCCTATTTTATGACTGTGATTATCTTTGTAAGGTGCTTAAATGCTGCAAGTGTAGCATCCTATAAATGGGTGGGCAGATTAGATTAGATCTGCAGTTCTCAGCAAGGGAGTTTATACCTGCTTGGCTCACTTGGAGGCTGAGTTTCTCTTTAAATGCAGTATTGCTAGCTGTTTCTTATGCCCTTTATCAACTGAGTTTCCAACCGGCAGCCTCATAGGGCTTGATGCTGTATCTTTGATCTCAGATAGATTTTTGTATATAAAATCATATTTCACACCAGCTTTGCAAGCTGTTATGTTAATTCATTGGCAGTCTACTATCCTGGCTGCTATAAACACAATAAATACAGCACAAGGAATATATAAAGTAACACCTATCCATGCACCCAGTCTTGCTTCTGAAGCAAAATACAGGGCAAACCTTTCGTATGGGGGAAGGGAAGGGTTTTCTTCCACATCTGTATGTATCAGATTTTCAATTTTTGTCTGATGGAAGCCTGATGATTTCAGAGGGGTTGAAAAATAGCTGGTGCTTGGTCCATAATGACTGTGCTACTGTTATATCACAGTGCTTTACTGAAGCCGGGGCTCTCGTTCAGACAGATTGGCAGAGTGGCTGGACGTGCTTTATTTTTGTTGAGTTTGTTGGGTTTGTGAGCAGGAATTGGGTAAATTGCTCTTTTGCAATATTAGTAAGCTTTTCAACTGGTCGTTGGCTTTAAAGCAGTAAAAGTATCCTCCTGACAGCTGCCTTTCCTGCCTTTGACAGCAGTGCCGCAGTTCAGTTTCTTGTTTAGCCCCCAGAAGATTCCAAACTAGCTAGCTGCCATCAGCCTATTGGAAAGAAACTGCCTGTTCCCTTTTGGAGAACACAGCCGTAGGAATGAGGCTGGCCTATGCAGCTCCTCTTGGAGGCAGGGAAAGAGTCACAAAATCGTCCCAGATTTTTACAGGTTGGTTCCTTTCAAATTCCAATGCACTCTTCCTATTCAGCATCTTACAGCTGAACAGATACGATGATGTGTTTACAGCTACCGTGAAGGGTAGAGTTAAGTGTAACAACGATGTGAGCTTCAGAGCTCAGTGTAATATAACGTTACCCTTGTGAAATGCAATTATTTCAGCTCTTGTTTTTAAGGAGCTGTTTTTCTCAGTGTGAAAGCTAAATCACATAACATAACGATGTTATTCATAAAGATAGGAGTTTTTTGTTCCCAGCAAATTTGCTTTGATTTTAAAGGGGAAATCAGATGTAAACAAAACTTTTCTTAAAATCTACTAGTGGTACATAAAACAATAGATAGAAATGCCTTTCAACAAGCCAACCCATTCAAGCAAGTCTAAAAGGAACACCTATGCCTTTTGTTTCACATAAACACACGAGGTGAGGGGTAGCAGAGATTTAGAGCTTTCTGACACAAATAATTTTCTCTTTGCACTAAAATTGTCATTGGTCTGAGTGAGGAAATACCGTGTAATAGCATTTAAAGCAGATTATTGTTAAAGGCTTAAGGCCTTATCCTGGCTCTCATTCTTAACTCAAGGTATTTCAGTGAGGTATTTGAAAAAACGTGACTTCTGTCCTGTCCTGCTGGAAGCTAAAGTGTGTTGAAGACTGCTCATGGGTACCTGCTTCCAGAGAGGTGCAGTGTGCTCTGCCCCTTGCCTACTCTGCTTGCACCAGATGGGCTGTCGAGAGCTGCAAGGCTTTGTGTGGGCTCTGATGACCACCTCAGCTCACACAGGGAAGCAGCAGCCAAGGTAACTGAAGCAGTGAGTTTGCAGAAATACAGATGAACAGAGAAACAAAAAACCTCCTGGATTTTTTTTTTTTTTGTAATGTGGATATGAAAAAATACAACCGTTTCAAATCTTCGAGCCTAAACCTCTGCCCCCAAAATACCCACAAACTGGAATTTGATTACAGTGCTGAAAACATAAGGAAAAAACATTAGAATATTAATAAAAAAGTTGAAACTTCAGCTGAGGAATAGATCCTTCTTCTTACCTTGTAAATTAACCCTTTAATGTGTTTTTTGTAGTTTGGTATGTAACTTCTGACTTCCACAATTGACATTTAATTATACTACTGCCAAAGTTTCAAAGGTAGCTTTTAAAAACAGCCATTGTTTCAGTAGGACAGGCTGAAGGGAAAGACTTCCTCCTCAATAATTTATGAAGGGCACATATTAAGTATCCAGTGTATGCCAGGTAATTGCACTGAGATACTAGGTTTTCACACTACGTAAACAAATAACTATAATGGAAACCCAGCTAATTAATGGTCAGCTAAGAGAAACTGTAAGCAGTGGGCTTTGGTTCCACAACCCAAGAGAGTTTTTGGGGTACAAAATAGCTGCTGTGTCTTACGAGTAGACAGAGGGTTGCAAAGTTTGCTGAGATGGAAACCAGAAGCCTATAAATAGGAAGGCCATAGAAGGGCAGAGGAAAAGACAGAGGATGCTGATGTGGGAGATGTTCTCACACTGCTCAAAGATTAAAAATTAGTGAGGATGATGGTTTGTGCGTTAAAGAGGGTGGCAAAGTTGACCTGACAGCCCTGTCTCTGAAAAGTTTAAGCATGAAGGAAAATGCTTTGGTTATATCTGCACCATGGATAAGGGTAACAATGCGCAATATGCTGTGTTCATCCACTTGATATAAAGTCTGTCTGTCTAAAGTCCTTGTATAACATAAGAACCGGGTATAGAGATATACATTTTATTTCACTGTCTGGTTTTTCCTCCTCTGTTTTCTTCCAGCACTTTAAATATCTTGCTTTCTATCCATTCATCCCATTGGCTGGGGGCATAAGGAGAGGGCACTGCACTGAAAAACTGACTATATCCAGGAATCCAGATGGTCTTTTCAGCCCTGCCACCAGCTTGCTGAGCAAACCTGGGCACATCAGCCTCCCTGCCTGCAGCCTGGGGCCACCACCACTGCTCAGCACCCTGGGATCTGCTGGTGAGCAGCGCTGCCTCAGCCCTGGATTTATTCCATCTGTTATTAATGATGACCCCGAAGGACTGAAAGGAAGCTGCCTCTGCTTCCCTTGTGGGTCACTGACACTCTGGTGAACTCAGTTTGTTTTCCAGCATCAGGTGTCTGTGGCCGAAGCCTTGTCCTCTCCCTGGCCATTGGCAGGGCAGGGGGGCTGGAGGGTGTGAGCGGGGAGCCTCCGTCAGCAGATGCTGGTGCACGTGGGACAACACATGGTCTGTGGGGCAAGGGCTGCTGCAAGAGAAACCTGAAGGCTTTATAAAGCCAATCCTGCATTTCATGTGGAAAGCGTGTTCATATTCTCTGAAGAATTGAGTCAAACTAACCTGCAGCAGGGATGCATTCATTTTTGCATGTGAGACTTCACAGTTGTTATGTCATGGGCACAGCATAGCATTCTCTCAAATTGTTTGTAATTCAGCATTTAAAATGATACAGTAGTGTTAGTTAAGCAATTATCAAGACCTCAATTCCAAGGCACAGAGGTTCCAGGTTATAGGTCTCATGAGTTTTATTTACTTTAATTCATGTCAGCTCATTACCAACCTCATCAGGGAGTGTAGACTTAAAAGTAAGCCTGGATCAGTCATTATTCTAGGTACACATATGTGGATTAAGGGTCTTTTCATCTATACAGTTTGGGAAAGCAGAGCAGAAATCTATATTGTTTCACTTTCCATTATTCAAATTTGTAGAATAATTTTTAGATGAGTCAGGGAGGCCATGGAGATCACTAATAACATCTCTTGTATCAGAAGTAATTTGGTTTGTAACTCTCTACGATCAGATCAAATAATCCTTTTATACCTGACCAAAATTGCTTGGTAGGGTTCATGTGCTATTGCTAATAATTATCATCACAGTGTGTCTTTGAACTATTAGGCATTATATTATACGCAGTTTTATGATGAGGGTGTTAGAACTAGAGACCTTATGTTTCTTTTTGATGGGTTCCCTGAAACACAAGTACTTTTCCTAAACTGGACACAAGTGTGTCCACTATTGGAATCTCTTGCAAACTAAGTCAGCTTCAAGTTCAGAAAGATGTCACAGTACCCTCATGACCCCAGCCTCCTTCTTCTCCTGTAAGTAACCACTTAGTTTGACATAGTCTTACTGACTTCTCTTGGTAAGGACAATAACCAACTTTAAAAACAGGTAATCTGATATTTAACTGACCATTATCTTTTTAATTCTGGTACACATTGTGTTGAAGTAAGAATGCAGAATCTCTAAATTACTGTGGGAAAACGTAACTTTAAGCTTTAGTCCTTTTTTTTTTTTTTTTTTTTTTTTTGGGAAAACTGGTGGCACACGTCTTAATCTTTGTAAAGTTATGTCTCTGTCCCTAGGGATTTCATGCTGCATTAAATCTCCCAGCTATGTTTCTCATCTGGGGCATCATTCTGCACAGGTAGAGAAATATGATTCTAGTTTCTTCTAGAAAGCTTCACTTTATTCATACTTCAACATAAAACATAGTAACTGTTGGTGTGCTAGTCAAAATTTTGCAATTTATTGTCCCTGTGCTAATGAATACTGAGGTGTAGACTTTTATTCCCCCTCCCATTCACATGTTGATCCAAATCCTGTAAAATACAAACCATTTTGTACTTTTAACCACTATATTCATTTCAATGCAAGACTGACATCCTCATATGTGTTTATGAGATGCATCTGTCACTGTGACATTATACCTTGCATATTTTTGATAAGCTTCTACTCTGGGGTCTCCCCTGGGATTTTGCAGTACTCTGATAGTGGATGAGCAGACCCTGGAGGCTGAAGCCTGCAGCTGGTCAGACTGCTGAATTCTAGGTGCCAGCCAATACAATATTTAAGCCCTATGTGTGTCATAACAACAAGGGCAAATAAGAGAAGCCAGTATGATGTACTTTAAAGAAAAAAGGATTCAAGCTTTTTTTCCAGGAGCAGGGAATTGCAGAGTTTGAGGGGCTGCCTAAGACTGGCTCCTGCCAGCTTTACCTTTGAGCTGAACAGCCAAAGTGTCCTATTTAAAAGCGGATGTAAAAATGAGGCGGGTAAGGAGAGATCATTTCTCTGATAATCTGGAGTCAGGCCATTTAGGCCTTAGCAGATTGTAACTGATATCTTGATTTTCGCCAGGAAGAAAATGGGTGGCCAGCACAAAGTAATGAAAGGCTTTATTACCATACGGTACCTTAGAAAGCTGCTTCATTGTACAGTGACAAAGAAATAAAAATTCCTTAATCAGATCGATCTAAAAAGGAGAAAAAAAGAAAAAAAAAATAAACAAACTTTGCCAAGAGCTTGAAGACAGAAGTAGAGAAAGGCACAGGCTGCTGCATCACAGGAGGTCCCTTCCCTCCCTTGTCCTTTGCTGCACAGAAACTCTGGCTCTGAGGAACCCCTCAAGGGGATATCTTTTTGTTCTCTGTCTCTGTACTCATCCCAAAGTGCCGATTCTGTCTCTGCTAAGTTGATCACTTCTAGGTTTTATCCTGTTTGCAGCAGAAAAATAGCAGGGAAGGCAACCAGGGAATAAATGCTCCTGTAAAAGCTGCAGAGTCCTGTTATGTGAGAGCCTCAGCAACAGTGCATGGTGCTTGTTTTCCTTCACTTTTGGTGGAAAAGTATGTCAACGGATATCAAGGTAAATTCTTCTCTTCCTCTCCTTCCTCCCTTCCCCCATCTCTCCTCCTTCAACTCTGTCTTTGTGTCATCTCTTCAAAGTACACTACCTGTAAAATATTGATTCACAGCAGGCTGAGCTGCCAGGTTTAGATTTCTTTTTCACTGGCAGCAATAATAAACTACTACAGACAGTGCAGGCTCAGTACCAGCCTCATCACTGCGCCACAAGCACATCGGTCTGTCTTATGCGTGACTCAACATAATGAAACAAGGACCCAGAGGTATCTCAAAAGGAAGAGAGAACTGAGAAACAACCACAGGGGACATCAAAGGAGCCTAAGGAGGCTGTAAGCTGAGGATGTAGCAAGTGCCACCTTAAACAGCAGTAACAGCAGCTCTGTTTATTCAAAATAACTTGTCAGAGAAAAAAAACACAATACAATAAAACAACTGGTGCCACTTGAGACTGGAAACCTAGAATAAACAAACTCTTTCTTTCCTCTGTTCAGCTTAGAAACAGGAATACCACCCACTCCTAGCTATCTTCATAGTCTTTATGTTGTTGGAAAAAAAGTGTCAAGAATGATTACAGGAAGGTAAAAAGACCCTCAATAGCTTATGGCAGTGCTATGAAAATTGTGCCTGGTGGGAACAGTGGATAGACATGCACAGTGTATGAAATGTATTCCAGTTTGATCAGAGGCAAGGGTTTCTTGCCTTATGAGCTGTACAAAGAGTAAGGCAGAGGTTTTGGTGTAAACCAGGGTCCCATGCTGGCACTTCCCTCTTTGATGTGCACTCACTGGAATGCTTGAAGACTCAAGTGATAAAGCCAGGCAAAGGACAGATGTAAAATGTTCTTTACGGAGGGAAAAAAGATGGAGCAGGGTATTATTTTCCTTGCCATAATACCCGTATAAATACTGCATTGTTTACATTTGTATTTTCTTTTAACTGTGACTGTTCTAAACAGTTCTCAATCAGAAATGTCACATGATCTCTCCTAGACTTTTCTGCCACTTACCTCACATTTAAAAAAATTGGGGGAAGAGGAAACAACGTGCAATGCCAATAAATTGATAGGAACAGTCAATGACTCCAGCTTTGCATTCTTGTTTTCCTGAAAAAAAAAGCAATGGTGGCCATCTTGACATGCAGTGTTGAAGCTCTGAAGGGCTGTGGCACCCCACAGATTTCACCCCTGGGATCCTACACTTCCAATGGAGCCAGAACGCATATTTGAGCCCAGAAATTATACTTCTGCAAATTGCCATCTGATCCCCTGAGCTTTCAGGACACCACCCCTTGGGAACCCTTTCCAGGAAAGGGACCCAGAGAAAACAAGAAGCCACTGCTGCAACGTGGCCAGCAGCTTGGAAATTTGGATGTGTCCAAAGAGATACTAATACCTGAGGGGCTTTGAAAAGCACGAAGAGGAGGGATATTGCCTGGATTTAGATATCCTCAGATGTCTCTGTCCATGCCAACCACTCCAGCATGAGCTGATGAAGAGGAAGGGGAAACTCCAGGGTACAATATTTAAGAGGGAGGTACCCAAAAATTGTCACATGCACTGACATTCATGTAAAAGCCTGGCTCGGTGCAAATTACCCAGAAATTACAACCTGTGTTCCCAAAATAATGATGTTAGCTTAAGAATATTGAGATTTTAAAATTAACACATATAAAGGACTTACTCAGTTTCAAATATTTTGCAATTTTCTAAGAACAGGTTTGCAGCATTTTTTCCGTGATCACACTGCCTGGAAAGGCAGTTATCCCTAGCAAAAGTGGATTTCCTATGGATGTCTCACTCCCTTTGCTACAACTCCCTTGTATTTCTCTCATAGTGCCACCCAGTCCTGTTGCCCCTGCTCCTCCCCTCATGAGGTGCCCTGACAGCCACAGGCTGCTGGGATTTGTGGCCAGTTGCTGGCTACAGAACTCACACCGTGTGTGGCAGCAATTTGTGTCTCTCCTCTTTACCCACCCACAGGTTTTCTCAAAGCTATTCCGATCTTTACAAAATCTCTTTGCTCTGGCCAGTGGGATCACAAGCTGCAAGGGAACCATGGGTGTTGTAAACATCATCCTATGTACCGAGGCTCATACCAAAGACAAGCCCACTCCGTTCTGGGGTAAACACTTTTTCCAAGATTCAGATCTCAATGATAAAAATGAAGCCAAGAGGGAGAGATGATGCAGTTATAATTTCTGCCTGGCCCTGAGCGCTCTCTTTATGGACTCTGTGTTCAATACAAATAATTTAGTGCCAGATTCTGTCACTGTCATTGCTGCTGAGCAGTGCAATAGAGCTGCTGCCCTGCATGGCGGAGCATATTTTTCTTGCTGCATCCACATACAATTACTCATGGGTGTAGCTTGTCTCAGGGAGGAGAGATTGCTGCCGCAGGAAACCATCCTCAGAGGAGCCAGGGTGCCCCAATCGGCAGAGCAGGAGCTGCTTGGCAGGAGTGGGTTCCAGCACTGGTCCCGCTGTGAGCCAGCCCATTTGTGTAGCAGCATTCCCCACACTTATGGACCTCACCCCGGGGCTGCCTGGGTCATTGTCACTGCCCCTTTGGGAGCAAGGGGCGGGATTGGAGCCTTCTGGGGCAGGATTGGAGCCTTCCGGGGCAGGACCACCTTCATGCGGGCACGCAGCGGCAGCAAGAAAGGAATAACACAAATGTGCTCATGAAGCCACAGAAAGATTACAGACTCTGTTTTTGTATTTGTCTTATTTTGATGGCATTTTGCATGAAACCTACTCTGGGCTTAGGGATAGTCCAACACTTGGGTGTCCATTACCATTTCTAACCAGGTCTCCAGACGAAGAGTTGTGTGGAAGCCCCTCCCTGACACACAACAATTTCATCCTGCATGCTCCCAAAGGTACAGACTCAGGTGGGGTGACCACAATAGGTCCCTCCATCACCCCTCTAACCCTTTCAGTGCCATGTAGAAGGCTCTCAGCAGATAAAGCTACTGCTTACAGATTTATTTTTCAGCATCACTTTAATAAATACAAGGATGGCAGTAGCCGTCTTCCAAGGCACGCTCTCCAGTGTGACCTCCTTTTTCATCCTGGGCTACAGACTTGAGTCTTCATTTTGTGTAGTGTTCAGCTGTGAGCACTCTGCTGTCAGTCAGGAAAGGATGTTGGCAGGGAGCAGCACAAGACGATGCTGCTGGCAGTCCTCTGTAAAGTGAAATGGAGAGCTCAATGCAGGCATTTCCCTCTCCTTCACTCTCAGACACAATTCAGCACCTTGCCACTGGATGGGTTCTACCGAAACCTTTCTGGGGGTGAAGTAAACCACATCAGTGCTCCCAGCCCTCTTCCAATGGAGTAGGTGGGAAAGGGCAACACAAGCGCTGTTCCCTCCCTTGGGCAGACCAGGTGAGGGTCAAGGAAACAGCAGTTAGCTCCTTCCTCACGTGGCAAGGGAGGTGGTGCAGGATAGAGGAGAGGTGGGCTCGGTCCCTGGGTGGGCTCGTACCATTTTGTCTCAACTCTTGAGGCTGCCCCTAAAGCAAGGATTTCTGTTTTGTCTGTGCCTCAGCCACCACAAAGATCCTTGAGATTCAGGAGAAGTCGGTAAACAACTTAAGATCTGATAGCTCATTTTTAACCCTTTGCCTACACCGTTCACTTCTCGTCCGTGCGCTCGGGCCCTGCAGAGTGGGAGGGGGGATCTGGTGGAGGGGGCGAGAGAGTGGTGTGATTGTGTTGCATCACTGCTGGAGGGGGAGAATTGCTGCTCTCAAGGACCAGTGGCACTGAAGATTTGTTACATTTACCTTTTGTCTGTATTACCAGATTGCAAGATGCTCTAAAAGAAAAGGAAAGGAAAAAAAAAAAAAATCTTGGGGAGCTATGCAAGTTAAAACAATTGAGTCGGAGCAACACATTTAAAATGGAGATGTTCCCTGTTTGATTGCGGGCAATGTCAAAGGTAGTCCCTGCCAGTGCTCCCTCCCTCCCTTGCAGAGAACAGCCCTTACTTTTTTCTTCTGTCCCAGCTTTCCCATTTCTGCTTTACAGCATCAAAGCTTAAAGAGCTGTAGTTCTCCCCTGCTAAAAAAAAAAAAAAAAAAAAAAAAAAAAAAACCCAACCAAACAAAACCAATCAACCAACAAAAACAAGGAAAAAAAGAAGCTGAAAAAGAAAAGAAAAGAAAACAAAAGAAAAGAAAAGGCAGGTTCCAGCCTTTTTTTTTTTTTTTTTTTTGAGAATGCCTGTCCATTTACTTATTGTCCACTCTTCCTTCCCTGCATTTTTAATAAGGCAGAACAAGCATCTTTGAGGGATGCTCCCTGGTCTGCATGTCACTGCTTGATACTCAGAGATCTCTTGCTGCTTTTCTGGCTGGGGTCCATGGGGCAGAAAGCAGGCACAGGCTTTTGGTGAGGATGCTGTGACTGGATTAGCTATCCTATTGCTCTAATACAGGGACTGTGAATACACAAAGGAACGGTAAATGAGCACATATAAAGGAGGAAATTATTTTTCAAGTCTTTTTGTAACCATGGTGGCCACCAGGTGCCACCAGGTGCCTACCCAAGCTACTCGAACTTGTCCCTCTTTGCAGGACAAAGAGAGAAAGCAAAAGGATGGCTAGTGGGATGGGATAAGGACAAGGAGAGATCACTTGTCAACTACCATCATGAGCAAAACAGACTGGACTTAGGGAAATTAGTCTAACTTATTAACAAGCAAATCAAAGTGGGTTAATGAGAAAATAAAACTATGTCTTAATACACCTTCCTTGCACCCCTGACTGGGCTCAACTTTACTCCCAATTTCTCTACTTTCTCCTCCTCATTACCTCAGTGGCAATGGAGGCTGTGGTCAGTTCATCACAGGTTGTGTCTGCCATTCCTTCCTCCTCACTACTCACACTTTCCCTGATCCAGAGTGGGCTCTCTCCCACAAGAAACAGTCATCCACACACTTCTTCACTGAGTCCTTCCCCCTGGCTGTAGCTCTTCACAAACTGCTCTAGCGTAGGTCCTTGAGGTGCAGACTGTTCCTACATGGGTTCCCTAGGGGGTCAAAGTCCTTCCAGGAGCCTGTTCCAGCATGGACTCCTCTCTCCATGGGTACACAGGTCCTGCCAGGAGCCTGCTCCAGCACAGGCATCCCACAGAGTCACAGTCTCCTCTGGGCATCCAGCTTCTCCAGCAAGGGATCCTGTATGGGCCAAAGTGGAACTCTGCTCCATTGAGGATCTCCCTGGGCTGCAGGGGCTCAGCTGCCTCACCATGGTCTGCACCAGGGGCTGCAGGGGAACCTCTGGTCTGGTGTCTGGAGCACCTCCTCCTCTTTGTCCACTGGCCTTGGTGCCTGCAGAGCTGTTTCTCACACACCTTCCCACCCCTCTCTGGCTGCAGTCACTGCTGTATGGTCACTCTCCCCCCCTTCTTAAATCTGTCATGCCAGAGGTGCTGCCATCACTGCTGACAGGGTTGGACTTGGCCAGCGGTGTGTCCATCCTGGAGCCAGCTGGCATTGGCTCTGTAGGACATGGGGGAAGCTTTGGGCAGCTTCTCACAGCAACCACCCCTGTAGCCTCCCACTACCAAAACCTGGCCATGCAAACCCAATAGAATACCTCTCTTTCTGTCCTTAACAATTTATGAGTTTGTCCTAGCAATAATAGTGTGCTTGATCTTTCCTCCTTTATTATCAATTTATAGCAGATACTAAGGCTGTCTGATAAATTTAGACTTGATTCAAGTTCATATTTTAAAATCTTTTGTGTTTTCTGTGAAGGCCTCTTGACTGCTGTCTTTTAAATCCATTCTTGGTTTTGTGCTATAGACATCAAAATTTTGCTCATGATTTAATTCAGAGTCTCTGTTCCTTGTTCTCATCAGTCATTAAAAGCTCAGCCATTCACCAGAGGTTTGTCTTTTGTGGTACTTTTTGGTCACAGCTTCTTTTTTTCTGAGGAAAGGATCTCAAGAGCTGTGATTTAAGAATTAAGGCGATGGTTCTGTGCAGAGAGCATTCCAGAAAGCTCTTTTGATTTCCTGTTTCCATATGAGAGCTTTGAAGGGATTTTTTGGTGGAAATCCTCTATTTTTGTTGAAATAGAATTGACAACAGACTTGGCAATGCTGTCTTGATTATAGGGGAAAGTTAATCTTGATTATTAGAAACTAGGCATTTTGTCTCTTGTGTTTGTGCTGTTTTTTGTTTCTCAGGTGGAAATTGTTCCTCATGTTCTTTTCTTGCACAGTAACAAGGAAGAAACAGCATTCAGGTGATTTCTTCTTAAGCTCTTTATAAATCACTTATTCTTTTCTCCCCTTTTGTTGACTCTGCCACACACATCTGTGTTCCCACAGATGTTTTACAAAGACAAAGTAGTTTGCAGAGCTGAGATGTATTCTTCCATAAGTAATATCCTTTCCCAGCCTTTTCCAAAGCACTTCTGTTGATGTTACAGATGGATGAAAGCACCATGCACTGACTTCATCAAGGGCTTCATCGTCCCCGGAGCAGACCTGGTGCCCATGATACTAATGCAAAGCTAATAGACAGAGAGAAGTAGCTAAAAACATGAATGAGTGCTAGGGAGAAGCACTTGAGAGGAAGGAAATTGGAAAGTCAAAAGTATAAAATGCCATTTTAGGACAATAACTCTGAAATAAGAAGTAGAAAGATGACCCTTATAATTGTGTGATATATAAAAGCTGGGGCAATCATGCCTTAATTTCTGGCTTCTAAAGGGAGGGACATGAGCACACAGGCTATTTTGAGTGTTTCTTCAAATAGAAGAACCAAGGCCATTTGGGTATTGGGTTGCCTTTGCCATTTCACCATATTCCCAAGAAGGCACAAAGTCCATGGCTAGATGTTGACACAGTTTCTTTCAGCTTGTCAACCCTAGCAGTGATCTGTTAGGATTACCCCACAAAACCCATCGTATAAAATAGCACAGAAAGACTGCAACTTGTTGAAAATACTGTAGACAGGGCTCTCCTCCCAGGTAGTGGGAATACTCAAGGCTTACACCACTTGGCCAAATTTGGCCACAGCATTCACAGGGCACGTCTTTTGAAACTGTACCAAACATTAAACAAAGCAGAAACATTGGTACTGTGCATCTGCAATGCTAAATATTCAGGTGTGAGGATTTTTTTATTCATTATGCAGTTGTGAAACAATGGCAAATAAGCCACTGAAGTAATTCCAAGCTGAGGGAGCATACATGTCCCTAGAACCTCTCTCCCCCAAAATATCTTCATGGTAAGCAAAAGCCTGATGTAACAGTTAAAAGAATCAAAATCAATCTCTTTAATATTTGATGATTGTGTTCTAGGGTATATGCCAGAGGGAGGGAGCGAACAATAAACCAGGTTTTTACTAGGCCAATGTTTTTTTAAACAAGCTTCTGAATCTAGTGTAATGCTCATCACTTTTCAGAGACAATGCTGGTCACCAGTGTGACTGAGGGAGAGGAATAGATTTCATTGCTGTGTAGTAGGTAGGAACTGTGCTTAGCTATTGTACCCTGAAACAGCTGTCAGTAAAATCCCTTTGCTACGCAGGGAGATTTCAACAGCTGGAATAACTGACATTGTCAGAAAGTGTGGTGCAGTGACTTTCTCCTCAACAGAAACAAGTATAGGACATATGGAAAATGGGGTAGGAGGATTGGAAAATTACTGGGGTAGGGCATTGATTGGGTCTTCTCTTACTCCTCTTGCTAGGCCTAATCCTGGTCACTGCTAAGCAACAGAAAGCCCGAGGGTCCTTTGGTTTGCACCTGAAGAGCGGCTCCACTGCTCCGGGTGAAATGTATCTGTCTCAGTTACCACGACAATTAGAGGCTGTAATTTGCACAGGCTTCCATGTCCAATTAGTGCACACCCGCCTGATGAAGTTCTTAATACTTTTCCTTGGCATGTTGAGTCCCCACTCCTTGTCCCAGAGCAACCTGTCCTCCTTCCTAAGGGCAGCACACACCTTGCCCTGTGATGTCGCTCTCTCCCGGAGCCCTGGCTCCATTTTTGCCTTGGCTAGCTTGGGAGACAAACCACAGTTGGAAGGATTTTTCCCAGGGCCCTAAAGATCCCAGAGCAGCTGTGAACATTTTCCTTTAGAGAGATCAGGTCCCCTTCGATGGCAAAAGGATGGTCTCTGCACTTGATCCGGGGGGAATCAGGGCTTTATTCCATCTTTCTCCTGTGGTCCTGACCCTGTGGGGGCAGGACCCCACTCCCTGTCCCCCTCCTGAGCTAACAGGCAACTCCACCTGGTTTCCTGGCTTTTATCCAGGGGGAAGGGGCTAGAGGCGAGGACAAGCCACTACCCAATCAGAGATAAGGTGGGAGTGGAACAGAGTTGGATTACATTCCCGTGTGGGAGAATGGGTGGGGAAAAGGAGCAGGGACAAATTTTGAGATGACACATTTTCCAGGGGAACAGGGGGTACAGAAGAAACCATTACAAAACCTAATATAAAAATGAAATACAATATAAACCCAAATAATACACAACAACATTACCCCACATGGGACCTTGTTAGCACAGCTCACACTCTTCAGTCTGTTTTATATTCCTGCAAACCAAAGGTTTCCACTGAAACAGTAATCCTAAAAAGCTGGAACCATGCAGATGAAATGCTTTGAAACAAAGTGTAAGTCTTACTCCCCTGAGCAAAAGTAGGTGGCACAGAAAACATTTCAGCATCATCAGTACAAGTTCTGCTAGTGCTGAATATTGACTGCAGAAATCTCTCTGACCAGATAAGTGCTTTTAACAAAGCATCTCAACTTCAGAAGTGGAACTGTCCATTAAACTTGTTGGCTATGCTTCAGCTGGTTCCCAAAGTGAATCAAATGTTCACACTACTTTCTCCAGCAATGTTCACCTGTTTTTGCATACCTGTTAGGTCAGTGCTGAACAGGGACTGGTGGTTCCCATGTGGTTGGATTTTCTGGTGGTGGGGGGACAGCAGGGGTGGCTTTGTCAAGTTAGGGCACAGTTTGGCTGTAAAAAACTCTGGCTGACTTAGGGGCCAATTGAGAAATGGCTGCTGACAGGGTGCGCTGCTCTACATCTGCTTTCCTGGCTCTGGTCCCATCTCTTATCCTCCAGTATACTTGTGTCAGCTCTATGGGCTTTCCCAGGAAGGTTAAGAGCTGTAGCTGTAAATGCTCCTTATTTGTTGCAGAGGCCAAATTGGTTGCTGCTGAAGATGGCACCCACTGCCATCACAGTTTAAGCCTTTTGTGCATCGGAGGAGGATAATCAGAAAAATTACAGTATTCTTTCTAAGCACAAAACTTTGACAATTCTTGGAAAGTGTCCCATTCAAAGATGGGATATTTTCTCTGTGCTCTCTCTTCCCATTCTAATTACTGTATATGTAACTATGAGATTTAAAAGATAATAGCAAGTTTTTAGTGGGTGCTTATGTGTTTCTTTTCCTGAACTTTGAAGCATTTACTTTGTTTTTAAGAATAGGCTATGGGCCAGATCTAAGGCTGCCATCAGTGGCCTTGATCAGCTCCCAGCAGTGAGACCCCAGCCCCATGCATTTACGAGGTGCCTGCAATGAAGAATTAGGTGCTAGGTATGCACACCGAGATTCCCTGGAGGCTGCTCCTGTTTCCATAAGCAACAGAGGCCAAGATTGCTGTTTGCGATACAGTGGTCAGTGATACTTGACTGAATAGTTTGTCAATTGTAATAAAACTGTACCCACAGGAAAGTGATAAACAGGGTTTGATCCTTCCTATGAATCTGCATTGTCCAAGCACCGAAATTCTGGTTAGGTAATTTAGCAAAAACTAGATTTCTAAATCTCCTGAGCAATTACCTAAAAGGCATTACCACAAGCTGCCAAACACACAATCCTTTCCTATGGATTATAATTAGCTATTGTTTGTCTGGTGCTTAGGAAATGTAAGAGGCAAAACATGGTTCTAAAGTGTTCGTTTTCTAGTGGGACCACTCTGGAGGTGGCAGAGCCTCCAGGCAAGGCATTCTGCCTGCTTCCACCTGGCATTGCTGCTGCCAGCTGCTTCAAGTAGCTGTGGAGGGAGAGGAACAAAGCCATCCATGCTCCAACTGATCCAGAAAAGCTCTTTAGGGTCTCCCACTTCCTTCCTGCCATTTAAGTGTGATGTAGTGTGTCTTTGATACACTGATACAAAAGCCTTAAACTTTTCTGCTATCAACTGTAGATCTTAGAGAAGCCTCAGGAAATATCCTTAATTATTTAAAAGGAAATCTCTAATAATAACAGCATGCTGTCTGTGATTAGGTGATCAGTGGCAGCATGATAGGTTTTTTTAAATACATTGAAGGAGAGCATTGGCTTGGTGGATCCATGAGGACCATGAAAGTCATCTGATGGAACAGCTTTGGATTGTCCAGACACTTTGTATGAAACAGCCACAGAGGAAACATTTAGCACATTTCCGAGGTTTAAAGAGGATATAATGCTTGTGGAGCTGATGACTGGTGGCAGCAGTAATAGATTTCACCCCAGTTCACCCTAACTTGCTATGTCTGTGCTAGTAAGCCAGCATGGCTTGGCAGGAGCAGGTAGGTAACATTACTCAATGAAGCCTTCCATTCACCCTGTACACGTTCAGAGGATATTATCAAGTCTAGTGCCATGGTCCCAATGCCCGCAGCGCTGAAGAAAATTAAATACCTCTCCCATAGAGCAAATCTGCTCTGGGCATGAGCTGTGGTGAGAGCCAGAGCTCTCTAAGTAGAGTGCAGTGGGAAGGCTTATGGTGAAACCACGCTCTGGATCTGAATGGAGAGGCTGATGTGGACTCATCCTTCTTCTGCCAAGATGGTGGTGCAGGCTTCCTCCCATCTGTGATGTTTTACATCCCCTGGATCAGTATTCTCTTAGGTCTAGAGGAGCCTTTGTTCTGGAACGCTAGTGCAATGGCACAAAGGCTGTCTACGACTTGGTGTGTCTCTGCCATGTCTGCTGGAAATATAAATGTCTAAACTCTCACTAATAAAGAGAAATGGAATTTGTCATCACCAGGCACCAGGGCCTACCACGAAGGAATTGTTACCAGAAATACTACAGCAAATGGGATTGGCAAAGGAGATAGGAGGTCCTTCATGTGGAAGTGTTATGAATACTTGTGGGTATTAAAAGGGTCTTTCATAAGACTGGCATACAGCGGCTAGAATTAATACTCCTTCTGTTACTCTCTTGATCTTTTGTAACTCCAGATTTCCCCAAATTCACTGTTGCTTGTAAAACTGTAGGCATTACATCAGATAGCATCATTGTGATGCTATTATTTCATTAAAAGTGGCAAACAGAAACCTGTTTTGAACTGCTTGGGATAAAATAATGATGATGATGATGATAATAATAGCAGTAATAATGATGATGTTAGTAACCACCTGTGATTATATACTGCTGTAAATGGAGGGGAAGGGAAAACATTTTGCTCAGAGGTTCACAGTACCATATGGGAACAATTAGTTTTAGACTGTGCCTTTCTCAGCAGAGGACACATTTAAAAATTTGAAGCCAGTGGCCTTAGAGAACTTTTATGCACAGCTTGTGAACATTAAGCCCCTTTTACAACATGCTGCTGGGTAGGACAGCATGGCAGGGTCCCACCCCAGTCTCTTGGGAATCGATGGCAGTCATCTCCTAATGAGAAAGGCACTGAAACTCAGCACCGATGTCACGGTGGAGTCCCCACTGAGAATATGACATCAATGGAGAAAAAAGTTCCTCTTTTGGCAAGGTGTATGAATATAAAGGAACTTATAATTGGATTTCCTTAAAGACTTGTAGAACTAACACTCTTACAACTCTTCACATTGAAAGGAAGTTCTTTTAAATTCTGTTAGTTCTCCAGCCTACATTTTTTAGAAAAGTAAGATGTGCAGCTTCTGAAGAAAGCCAGGAACAATGAGGTGAGCCGTATTTGCATTCACGAGTTATTCTGTGGTGGCACGTTGTCATCTTTTGTTGAAATATCACAACTTTCAAAAAGACTCCTTTGAAGCTAAAGAATTATATTTCATCTTGTTTTCTAAAAAGTTACACTGGATACACACTTTGAAATGACAATGTGAGATCTGACTGCCCTTTAGCATAGGTCTGTCACCTAAGGTGCCTGTGTTCAAATCAAGGTCATTGTGTTTTTTGTTAGCTGTGGATGATAGTACACATCACATCACTCTGTATCCACACCACTGGCGTCCCAACATTTGGTATGAAAGTCTACAATCTTTGCTATTTGGAAGAGGAACAAGAGTGAACTAATAAGGGCATTAGATTTAAACACTAGTCTCTGCTTTGAATGGCTTCTCAAGATCAAAGTTGAAACTGATGCAGGGCTATGTGCCATACAGAATTAATACTCTGCAAGACTGAAAAGAAGGTGTTTTAAATGTCTGAGGTATGCAGACATTCTACTCTCACTAATCAGTGGAACAGTGCAGTCCCAAACTTTTAAAGCAAAGCAACCATGACAGAATTATGAACCAAGTGACACCTCCAGCCTGGAAAGAGGTTTCTTTCTTTAAAAAATTGGTAACAAATAGCAACAGTTTACAGCCAATCTCAAAGTGGGCATTAAGGAGGTATCTGCAGTAGGAAAGCACCTCAGCCACAAATGGGCATTCAAGAACTTGCATGGGATTGAGACCAGGTTCTTTGGACCACCTGTTTCTCACTATGGTCTGTACTGGTGACTAATGTAGACGGGATCAAAATTTACTTGAAACTTTCAGTGAAGAAGCCCAGTGAGCTGCTCTGCATATCCTAGATTTTAATGTACTCATTGACTGTCTTGCTGCAGTCTTGTCTTATCAACAATGTGATTTTATTCTGTATTTACCATTCTGCAGAGGACTGGAGTCCAGCCTGAAGCCTACTGCTGACTTCTCCTTCATGACCAATGTGGAATGCTCAACTCCTGTGCTGCTAATTCCTCAACAGCTAAAACGAGAACATGAACTTTTTGGTAAACTTGTAAGGCCTGTTTCAATAATTTGTGTAAAAAATGCTCTTTAGCATTTCAAAATTAGGTATATAGCGGATTTGGTTTCTTTCTTTATTATTTCTGGGCTAAATCCCAAACCTGTTACATAGGCAAAACCCGGGTCTGGAGTACTTCTAAGAAGAAATAGTGATTAAACCAGCATTTGTTGTAATGACTTTAACAGTTCTCTGGTTATGCTGCCCAGTGAGCACACTGTTTTCCAAGAAAACGCCCAACGTCTGGCAGAAGCATGTCATTTCAGGACTGACTTGATCTTAAAGAGGCATCAATTTTACTCTAAGTGCAATTCCATTAAGAAGAGCTGCAACTGATGCTAGGACTTGATATTAATATGGAGTCTGAAAGCTTAAAACCATAGACTGCTCAGCAATTAGGAAACTGCACATCGATTAGGAGATCTGAATTTGGTGCCTTGCCAGCCTTACAGATTTCATGTATGACCCAGAATAATCACAGGACCAAATTTGTAAAAGGGTACATTAACCCCAGTTGAAATTGGCCTCACTTTGCCATGGCTCATCTAAGCGACAGCTTCTGCTCTATGCAAGACATCTCTGTCTCACAGAAAGAAAGATCCATCCCATCTAGTTTTGCAGGCAAAGAAAAATAGCACACTTTTTGCTGTTGCTGATCATTTTTGTTCTGTGCTGAGGGACCCTGGCCACTGTGCCAAGAACACCTTCCTCAGCCCCCAGGTAGTCCGAGAGAAGCCCCTGATTTTCTGCTGCTGGATTTCTCTAGTCTTCCTCTGCACATGGGCAGAGCATCTGCATTGCAGACTTTTGTGGTGGAAGGGACCACTGGGGTACTAAGCCTTTCACTGCACTAATCCCAAGGGAATCTGGCCCTTCTCTCCCAGCTGGGAACTCTTCATCTCTCTGTGTGTCTGTTTCTTATTTGTTCAGTGGAGATAACGACACTACCACATCCCACAGGGATTTTGCAAAGAGAAATCTATGAATATAGTCCTTGGGATTAGCAGAAAGACTGTGATGGTTGGGATCACAGAAATACCCAGATAGATCTCTTAGGGAAACAGCTGGTAAAGGTATTGGGAGGGATTTAATTGCCCTCTGAACAATTAAAATAAGAAAATGCCAAAGTTCTAACTTACTAAGTAGGAGTAAAACTGAACTATTGGATTTTACTCTGCTTAAATGAGAAAAACTGCAGATTTTGTAATTAGGTGGTAGAATTCTCTGATAAATTTATTTGCTTTTATTATCCAATGCTTTACAAAATAGGAGTAGTCTTTGGGACCTCTTGTAATATGTTTAAATAAACCCAGTGCTAATTAATATGAAGGGAAAAGGTTGCACCCGAACAGTCACAAGCCTGGAACGGTTAGCATGGTCATTTATGGAGAAATCAGTGCTGAAATATGAGCAGCAGAATTTGCTTGAGATTTGAGGAGGAATTGCATTGCTCACTAATATTCCTGTCTCTAAAGGTCAGCTGTGGAAACAGATGGTCAAGAGAAACTAACTAGAAATCTTATTGCAGTGAATGCTAGAAGTGAACATAAATTTTTAAATCAGCAGATCTGAAGGTACAAATATTATGACTTGTGACCACAGTCTGCATTGCTCCCTTTCCACTCTCCTAAGCTCTTTCACATCCTATCAGGAGTCTGACTCAAGTGACCAGGCTTTCTGTGTTGAGACACCCTGAAATCTTGTGGCAGCTCTCCTGTGGGGCAGGGGCAGCTCGAGGCCCTAGGACCTGAGCTCAGTCATTGCACATGCTTTCTCTTGGTAACAATGTCCCAGGTGGGTAGAGCAGCCCTGTGGCAGGTAATGCCATGGAGCACCAGCTGCTGGGACTCCCTGTGTGTTTTGGGCTTTGTTCGGGCTTCAAAAAGTGTATTTATTGAAGCAATCCTGGTTTGGTTTGGGTTTTGTATGCTTCCATATGCTTTCTTTATGAAGTCTATGAGTTCGCATTTATTAGAAATGAATTTTGGTTTTGCATAATCAGTCTTTGCTACAATACTGGCATTGTGCTGGTATTGAATGATTTTTAATTCCGCCGCTGCTTATTTTCTTGACCTATGGAGAACTGCAGTGTGTGTACAGTGCCCAGTAAACCCTGTCTGCAAGCAGTTTACCTTGCTGTTTCTGTCAGTCCTGGGCTTAGTGAGAGCATAGAAGAACAGCTGAGAGAGCACAAAGTAGACAGGGACATTTCCAGCCACTGTGAAAAGCACAATAGTGGCATGTCCCACTAAGAGGGCTGAGTCCAGGCAGTACATATAGTTGATTAATTACATATCTGCATGATGCTAGGCACTGTATAGATGTACTGTATCTGTCTCTGTGCCCTCACGGCCAATGCCCCTTAAATCATCCCTTCCAATGGTGTCATCCGCTGCACAAGCTGGCACATAGAGTTACATAAATATCAGCTGACATTTCACATAAATAGGGTGATCAGAGGCAATACAAGGGGTTTTTTGACTATGAAATTATGAAATCATGATTCCAGAAGACACCCTGTTCTGCCGGCAACTGTTCCCTGAGAGATTTTGCCATCTACAAAGTGTGATTCTTTAGGAATGCAACCCAAGAGCAGGCTGTGCAATTAAGATCAAGTCATTTATTCCAGGCTTTGACACCCTGTTATGTCTGTGTGCATGATGATTATTTCTGCAGGACAAAGTGTTCAAGAAGATCACTTCTTGAGGGATGATGGGGGCCAGGAGCTGGACCTGGCCAAGGATATGGACAGGCCCACGTTTTGTGAGGAGGAGCTTTCACATGATGTGGGGGATGCTGAGAAAGCTTCTGTGCCTGGAAGAGGGCTGCATATGGCTCTAATGAGGGGAGAACAGACACTCTGGACGGTCAGTGACACCCACACTTAAACCAGAGTGGTTCCTTAGTGGGTGATTGCCCTGGCAGGGCTCTGGCTGTGACCACCCCGTGTGTGCAGCTCTGTAAGGGTGAGCGTGCCTCATGCCTGAGCGACTGGCAGAAGAGAGTGGCAGCGTGTCGCTCCCTTCCAAGCCTTCTGGGGAGCCCTTCACACGCGTCCTATTTCCTCCAGCCCCCTGACAAAGCGGCAGAAACCGAAATCTGATTTACAGCTTCCATCCGCTTGCCTTAATAGACAAGGGTGTGATCCGAGCTCGCACGCCTTGCTGCTCATCGCATCTGACAGTCCAGACTTGCACCTCCAGGACTAGGAGGGCTGCATCCTGCAGCCGATCTCATTATTTCACTCCAGTTAATAATGTCTGTATGGGAGGCGCTTTTTTTTTTTTTTTTTTTAACATGGAAAAGTTAGGAAGCAACTCAAGTCCTGTGACTTTCTCAGATATTACATTCATCATTTTCTCATCAATGTAATAGTCAGATTCTCCCACGATGGGACAGGAGCATGAACAGAGATTACAGCTGAACAATCCCCTTTTACAAGAACAGGCCCTTTATCACTCTCCTACTCCCCTTCTGCAATATTCTGCGGTTTTGACAGAAACTCAGTTTCTGAAATCTTAAAGAACTGTATTAAATACCACTATTGTGATTTCTTTTCACTGAGCATTTGGCTTCCTCTTTCTTATTCTGAAAAGAGAACCCTCAGTTCTGATATAGGATCTGCATAACATGAACAATAAGGAGCGCAGCAAAGCATGCGGGAGAGCCTTTCACAGTTTTTTTCTTGTATTTTTCTGTCGTCCTCCTCCTCCTGCTTTAGATTCTCCAAGTTTTCTTCTACTTGACATTGAATAAACAACCCTTGTGAAACTCCAGGCTCAATTAGAGTGTTAAATATGCTACTACAACCCTTCTTAACTTTGCTCAGAGTTGATTGTACAGATCTAAAGGTAAAATTCTTTTCTTCAACCTATATATATATTCAAGAGAGCACCAAAATGCATTCTAAAATGGGGAGAAAAAAGACTGAGGTTTTCATGTTACAAGGCAATTTAAGGAGCACTGGTTAAGAAATCTGCCATTGTGCTTTACATATGATGTTACTGTGCTTAAAAAAGATGTTACCACAGATATAGCATCACTGGAAGCATGATACGAAAGAATATTTAAACAGGAGCTGCCTATAATTATTTTGGTAATTTTAAATCTTTGAAAATACTCAGGTATTTATATTTGTCACCTCTTCTAATTTGTCCTGCAAATAGGTCTGTTTGTAACACAGAACTGAAAGCATCTGAAAAGAAGGAAAAAATTCCCACTCCCATTTCTCCCGGTTTCCATTTAGCTTTCAAAATCTACACATCCCTCTACCTCAGATCCCAAAGTTGGAACTAAATTTTGCTTCCCACCCAACACTTTGATTCATTTTTCTTCTGTTTTAAGAAGCAGAAGAAGAGGAAAAAAATATTCCATGTTCTCTGTGGAGAGCTACAGAGTGGATATTATCTAAACTTCCAGTGAATCACAGCTGACAGTGTTGCTATTTCTAGGCCAGAGAATCACTCTTTGAACAAAATGCAATTGCTGTGTCTTTTCAACCTGCGCTTCAGCAGAGTGAAACAGCAGGATTCCCGTACTGTATAATAACTGTCAGAAACAATTTCTGCTCTGTAAGTGAGGTGAAGCAAAATGTCAAAATATTTGAATACATTTCATTGAGGATATCTTCTTTTAAATTAGTGAAGGCTAGAGGAAGAGAATCCTATTCTCTCACATAATAAATATGCATGGAACAGTGGGGCCAAGTGAATTCTAATAAAGCTGGGTCCTTGCTCATTAATGTGTTAGAGAACAACAACAATAAAACACAATAATTATTAGTTAAAGAAATGCCAGCACTGGCCTTTTACCAACACTCCTGAACATATAAATCGCAACAAATTTAGACTGTCTGAAGATGGTGCGTTAATTACCATATTTTACAAAATGCCTTGGGTAGGGGGGAGCAATCACAGTGACCGAGAAGGATCCCAGCCCGAGTGTATACATCTCGTTATTGGTACAGCTGCTTTCCTTGGAAATCATTAGCCAAACCATGTTATCTATGCTCCTACCCAGAGAAGAATGGTAAGGAAAGTTTATTAACAAGACCTTGTAATTTTTTAGGCTTTTCCAGCCCAAAGCAGCTTATGAAGAAAATGCTTGAGAGTCTGCAAAAATCTAGAGTTGAGATACTGTCAGTGTAATTTTCTTGAATTTGCAAACAATTCTCTTGTGCTCCCACTTACTGCTTGCAAACAAAGGCTGCCCAGGTTAACAAGTCTCATGCATGGTGATAAGCAGCAAGGTGACACATTTGTGCCCAGGAGGATGGGCGCCCCGAGAGCTGCCAGTCATGAAACCCTTTCAAGCAATTTAATACAACATTCAAGAAAGCTGCAAAGGGCCTGTGACACTGAAAGGCCTTTATGTGAAGTCCCACAACAGTGAGGGAATTACATGGAAGCATCTCAGCAACTCTAAGATGTGGGTAACTCTTACAAGTCGGACAAGTTTACTCCCTGCTTTTCTCAAGTCCTTGCCAATGTAATGTGGAGCACCAAAGCACTCAGGCTGGATGCATCCAGCACCGTGTTTTGTCCAACTAGAGCCAGTCTAAGCTGATTCAGAGTAAAGTAGAAAAAAGCCTGCCAGAAGCCAAACTGTATGGTGAAGAGAGGAAAAATTACCGCCAGCCCCTGCAGGTCACCTGTGGAAATGGAAACATCACACTAATGCTAAGTAAGGAAAGGTCAGTGAAATATATATTTGTACAGGTATAATTCTAGCAAGAGGAATATGAATGCCCATAAAAAACCTCCCTCCAGTTTCCTGAGTGAGTATTCTTGCTGACTGTATTGAAATGCTGAAGTAGCTCCATCATTAAGGTGGTGAGCAGAAATAATAAGCACAATTTATAATGACATGGGCACACATACATACACACACACAAACACACACACAGAGGCAGAAAGTCTCTGTGTCAGTGAAAATAAGACTGTCTCTGAATTGATTTAGGATTCATTAGTTCACAGAGCTCATTATGCAACATCATGAGATAACAGTTCAGTCCTATTTTTGGTTTATTACTATAACCCATATAAAGATTTTTTTTTTTTTTTTTCTGTTGATGCTAAAATGTTTGCATCTGAAAAAGCCCATTTCTAACAACTTTTAACTTATTGTTTTTAAAAAAGTATTGATCTGAGTAGCTAATACTGATGGACTGCTATGTAAGACACTGATCTTCCCATAAATTCCTACTCTGCTTGTGATCCTTTGCCCATTTAGGACCCTGTAGAAATCTCTCAGGAGGTGACCAGAATGGGTTAATTCAAATTACCATACTGTTTAGTAATGGAAACCAGAAATCTTTTTTGGTAAAAAGTTTACACTAAAGAAAAAATGAAAAATACCTGGGTTGCAGGGTTTTCTGCTGAAATTAGTATCAGTCAACGAACTTTTTTAGAAATGTCGACCAAATTCGTTGCATTCCAAATCTCTGCTATAGAAGGAGATTAAATCTAGCAAATATCTGTCTAGATGCCCAGTTATCACAGGGCATTTTGATAGCAGTCCAGTGTGTAATGACAGATTACAGCATATTGACTGAGCTGAACATACTGCCAGTTACACCGGTTCTACCAAAATACATTACTTTTAGTACAGGGCTTTTTGTATCTATCCAATGTGTTTCCTCTGTAGGGGGGGGGAAAAAAAAAAAAAAATATATATATATATATATGTGTGTGTGTGTAGGTTTTACACTTGTTGTTTACATTCTTAAGATGCCTGGGTGATTTTGTTTTGAAGACAAGTGATAGAAAACAATGTTGTTTTCTTTCAGATAAAATCTTCCTAATTTGTGAGGATTCTGCTTGTTGATGTGATTGCTGGGCTGTGTTATTTAAAATAACATAGCTAGAGATTATGGGTTTCTTTGGTAATACTGAGAAAAAATTACAAACCATTTTGCTGGTGTTCGGAGGAAGATAATGGCAGCCCTTGGTAATGTACAGTGGTCTGCCAAAATTGCTGAAAAGAAAGAGGAAATTTCATCTAATCCACATAAATTGAGTATGGGGATTATCAGGCTCTCTGAAAAATGCTTGCTTTAGTTCTGGTATGTGGCATTCCAAGATAAAATATGCATCTCTGCTCGTCTAACCACAGAATATTCAGGATTGGTCTGAATTGTGTGTTTGCAAGTATTTTGGGTAAATTCAATAATCATAATTGCCTTGTTTTCCTCATAGTTTCATTCTGTTACTGCTCAGCCTAATCTCTCTTCTTGGGTTTTCTCCCCCTGGGGATCAAGGGATTGTCTCTAATATAGTTTAATACCTCCCTCATTACCAATTTTTGATTCTCTTCTCCATCCCATTAAAACTCCGACTAATTGAAACCTCTTCTGTATGTAATATTCCTTGCTACGGACTTCTTGTTGATTGTTCTTTTACCATTTTACACATCCTGTAGCTGAGCATGCACCCTGCTCACAGGCTGAGTGAAAAAAAAATGAAAAAACCTAATTTAATTTGAAACAACTTTTTATTAATAAATGTCTTCTTTTATTTGAAGATTGCACAGGTGGTAATGGTTCTTTTACTTTTCTTTCTGGTCCATATCTATGAGGAAATTTAAATAAAAAGGTCACCTTTCAGTGAACTTTTTGACTAGTTTTGGACATATATACACAAGGGTAACACATTACCTTTGGAAGAATCAATCTGGCATGTACTCAAATGGCTTAAATTCATTGAATAGTATAT
Organism: Hirundo rustica; assembly: GCF_015227805.2. Classification (NCBI taxonomy): domain Eukaryota; kingdom Metazoa; phylum Chordata; class Aves; order Passeriformes; family Hirundinidae; genus Hirundo; species Hirundo rustica. Next base: position 75,247,782 of record NC_053452.1, read on the forward strand.
TTTTAAGGGTATGGAAGAACAGGCTGCTTGGTAAGCATTAGGAAGCACACCATTTGCAGTTCAGATGTCAGTATTTTTTGCTGTTACTGTGGCACCAAAGAACAAGCAGAGTTACCATAGGCCTTCAAAAAGCTTAATATGTTTTAATTTTTACTTATCTAAAAATGTTGATGGGATCCTGTTCATCTTTTCCAGAAAACGCTCTGCCAAGGAGAGAATCAACAATATGTCTGTTCGATGAGGTAAATACTTTGACGAAGTCATAACCTTTTCTTATGGTTTTACAAGCAAAAAGCAATAGAGACTTGAATGAGAGAGTACAATGTGTTGGAGTCCAGGGCATTCCTTTGGCTGCCCTGGAGGGTCAGAGACCTGGACAGGGGGGTCTGGGACCCCGGCCCGGAACTCAGAGGGACATCGGCTTTGATCTCAGTCCATGGGAAAGGCTTTCTGCACTGCGGGAAGGATTGCAAGCCACAGGAGTGTGAAAGATAGTAGTTTAGCTTATCACAGGGTGAAAAAAGAGTAAATTTAGGTTTCTAGCATTGAAGTGAATGGGGGCAAGATGGAGGATTTGGGGCATTGTCTCCTGCTTCTTCTTTCTTCTTCCCTCACTCCATTTCAGCTGTGACAGTGGCACAAAGTAGTTCAAAGAAATTGGGTCAGAGTAGGGATGACCTTTTTAGTATAAGTGATAGACATTGGCAAGTAATGATAAATAAAGAATACGTAGCAATTAGTATAAAAGATAACGACAGCCCAGTTCGGGAGGAGTCAGAGTCGGAGTCGAGGAGTTGGCAGATGCCCGAGCAGCTGCAAACATCTTTCGTGGGGCACTGAGAAAATTGTAAGATAAGAACAATAAACGAAGCATGCAACCTTGAAAAATCAGAACCTGAAGACTCTGTCTCTTTCTTCCGTTTGGCACAGAGCTTTGCAGAGGGCAAAAAGACCCTAAAACCACCTGAATGTCGGGGAAAGCCCACAACACAATGCACAGTGAATAAAGATGACTCTGAACAAACATATAAAGGAGAAGGTACCATCGGACTGCTGTTGCCTTTCATGTGGGTTCCCAGTATCTCGTAAACCCCAAGTCCCTCTGAGAAGCCAAAGCAAGAGCTGATGAATATAATTGACCCTATCACCATTTAAATTTCCTTGCTGATGTAATATAAAAGGTTTGGATCGAATTTGTTGAAGCAGGATAGCAGGTTTGGATCAATGCTCTTTCATATTACTGTAACAGATGAGCATCAAAATTCCTGTAAATATTTCTCTTGCTGTTGCCAGTAATTACCTGTGCAAATGACAATTGAATGCTTTTAAAATAAATTTAAATCATGAAATCAGGTCCCATCTCTGTTTCTCACTGGTCGTAATCTTTTCTCTTTTATTATTCCTACCCCTGTCTGTGTTTCCTTCATCACTTTTCCTTCAATCTTTATCTAAACATGTTTGGTTTGGAATGCCAGTTGTTCCTCAGGCCTGTGGTCTCTGTCGGGCCTTTCATTTAAGCAGCAAACGGAGTGCAACAGATGGAAATGGGACTGGAACTACCGGGTCTATAAATGAGTTGGAAAACATGTCATGTTGCTTTGTGGAAGAAGACTGGGATGAATAGGGGTGAGTGGGAAAGTGAAGCCTTTGTTTTAGGGAAAGCAATATTTAGCCTGCCGGGGACAGTAAACCCTTTGCAAAATATTAGCTGTAAGAGGGGCCAAAGCTGAGTCAGGTAAATGAGTGAATTTTGTCACCGTTGTAAGTTTTAAGCCATCAAGATGCAAAATACAGCTGAGAAGGTGAACAAATCCTTTCTTCTAGAGGGTTTTCTCTGTCTGACACAAATACTCAAAAAAAAAAAATAAAAAATCACAGAATCATGGAATAGTTTGGGTTGGAAGGGACTCTAAAGATCATTTGGTTCCAACTCCCTGCCATGGGCAGGGGAACCTTTTACCAGACCAGGCTGCTCAAAGCTCTCTCAATCTAAAAATTTGTAAGCAGCCCAAACACATATTTCTCTAATTGTGACATTTATTTAACTTGGATTTTAAAAAACTCTGCTAATGAAAAATATTATTATACATAATACATATATTCTGAAAAGCAGAAAAAGTAGGAAGAAATGACAATGAGACAGAACTATCAGGAATGGCAAAAGGCAACTTAGCTATGAAAATGAGAATAAAAATGTCTCTAGAAGCTGAAATTGAACATACAGTAGACCAGCACCTGAAGTAAAGTCTCAGACCCATTCAGAAGGATTTTGTTGCAGACATAATTCAGGAAAAATGAATTCATTTGAGGCACTTCCTTAATCATAAGATTCTGTCTTACAGGAGAAACGAGACCTACAAAAATAATTAGGGGCATGGAGTGAATTCATTTACAAGGGGAAAGATAGCTAGTTATCTTTGCTAGGTGATGATTAAGAGAGGGAGAGGGATGCATAATAAGAATTTACAAATATTAGAGGCATAAATATACAAAAAGCAGATTATAAATATGCAGCAAAGTATTTTTAAATCCAAGGACCAATGTTTGGGCTGTAGGTGACTTATTTGCTAAGGGAAAAAACACATGATATAAGGCTTTTTTCTATGTAGGTTACTGGTTCAAATCTGTCCCTGGCATGACATGACTTTATAAGTTAAAGACTATTTAGAATTCTGCTTGAAATAAATTTTCTCCTGTTTCAGGAGAAAATGTCTTCATTACAAAGGCTGAAGGCTGGACCAGCACTGCTGCTTGTTGACTCAACAGAGCAGCGACTGGCATGCACAGCCCCTTCCCAGGGCTGGGAAAGTGAGGCTTGTTGGTGTGGGAAGCAGAGGGAGACTTGCACCATCCCTGTGCACTCGCACCTTCACTTTGTCCTGCGTGACTCTCAAGGTCTTATTTGTGATAAAACGTGCAGGAAATTCGTGAAGCGGTGATGAGTGAGTGTGATTTTATGGACCCAGGTTTGTGCAAAAATTGCACGTATGTTAAAGCCTATGGGAAGGGTTTTGCAGGAACAGGTTTGCATTTATTTCTCTCATATACAGAGTTATGGATATGCAATTTCAAACAGCTGAAAAAATTTATTATGCTCCTCTCTAATATAATCCTAAACTCTAATCATGACAGGACACTGTTATGTCCCCACTGACACTTAGACACACACTAGGATTTATCAAGGGTCTCTGCTTAAGGACTGGTCCATCTGCTGCACTGGCTTATGCCTGCAGGACAAAGAAGCACTACAAGCCAGTACCCTCCTCGCTTGCCTCACTAGCCACCCAACAAAATATCACCAAATCTGCAAAGTTTTAGCCCTTTCTGTTGGGCAATCACAACAGAACTGCAGACATATTGTGTGACCTAAATGGAGTGCCAGGAGAAACGCTAAAAACCCTCCTCCACTAATAAACAGCAGTAGCAGGTGACCTGGATGCTTCTAGCAACATGTGTAAGTGAATCAGAATGCTCTTGCAAAGCAGACTCACAAATGCTCCCTGTAGAAGCAAAAGCTGCTTTTTAAGCGACCTAATATTTGACAAAGGCAATCTGCTGTGTAGACCCATACTAATCCAAGTGACAAGAAATATCTTTCTCAGAAATGCTGCACATAATTTGACTTAGAAGCGGGAGAACAAACACATAATTTGCTAAATCTGAGAGATGTTTGTAGCACTTCCTTTTGCTGCGCCAGAACACACATTGCATTAGGACTCCTTAATGTAGGTATTGTTTCACTGTGAAAGGGTTTTGAAACTCTTAGTTTCAGAGAAAATGGATTTGGTAATAATTAAATGCATTCCATGTAGGAATAAACTTATCTCTTCTAAGAAATATAGTAGTGTATTTAATTTTCCAGTTCTCAGGGTCCTTCACAGACCATAACATGCACGCTCCTTTTAAGCAGAAACCTCTGCTGGTTTGGGTTTTACTGTCTTTAATCAAGTAAATCCACCCCCTGCATCAATTAAGATCTGAAGAATTAGCACTTAGTGTCATAAAAGTATGTATTCTAATTTCATTTACAATGCACAAATTGATGACATAAGGCAATCTGTACCTCTCATTTTCTGCCCCTCTCTCGCTCCCTCTATCCTCCCATCTGAGTAATGTGGTTCAGAGCAGGAAAGGTCAGGATTTCAATACCTATGCGAATGAAGGTTTCTTTTTAGTGTGATACAAGGTCTCCTTTTCTCATGATTTGAAAATTCAGAATAGATTTTTTTCATGACTTGCCCTTGACTATAGTTAGCCCTTCTCAGTGTAAAATGGGATCTACCCATATTTGAATTATCTTTATTATTGATAATGAAAGGTTTTAAGAGGGAAAATGGATGAATACCAGAATCCTTGCAGTGTAACTGTGCTCTGAGCAGAGATTCTTCTAGAATTTCTCCTAACATGTAGAGATTTTTTTTTTTTTTTTTGGGGGGGGGTGGTTTGGGAGGGTTTTTTTAATGTTTTTTTAATCTCTCCAGAAAGTTCAGTTTATGGAGTTCAGAGAATGGGGAGATATCCTCTGTCCTATCTGTAAGTGAATGACTGTATCTACTGTCCATGTGGGTTGAAATGAAGCTATTATGTACTTCTTTTTCAGATCAGTCAGATTCTGGTCTGGATACTCTCTTTTGTTACCAGATGCAGTTCCAATATTCATCTTACTGTCTGTTTTTCCCTTGCAAAAGTGGCAGTGAACATGCATGGGTGGTATAAAAGGACATACCTGCCCTGACTTGAAAAGGAAATTGCTTTACACCAGCTGAGAATTTCCAGAATAGCAGCTCCTTTTTCTTCTGGTTTGGGTGGGCCTGGATGGCCAATAATAACCAGAAAAAGGAATGTCACTACTCATTTTGGTCTCCATTTTTTTTAGGGTAATAATGGTTGTACTGTTCAAGGCTTCTCTTTCAGTCCTTTTCTGTCAATACATTTCAAATCCAGCATCTAGTGGTACAAGCCAATTAAATCCCAAATTCACTTGTCAGAGCATTCCCTCTATGTGTCTGCCATATTCTCGAGCCAAGTTCTTCAGTTTCTTGGGTTTAGTCCAAGAGGAAACATTAACAATAAATAATGATGAAGACCTCTATGCTGGGAATTAAAACAATATCTATTAAAGGCACTCCACAGAAATGAACTTGAAATGCACGATGTGAAAATTAAATAAAATCTGCAAGAATATTAAAGCTCTAATGAAATAAATGGGATGACTGCTGAGAAAAACTGAAAATGAGGTGCCCAATGTTTTTAAACTGTTTGGATTTTTGGCAGCTTGCACAGTAAGTAAATGCTTTGAATCAGAAAAATTCTAAACAACTTTCAATTGCCCTTAAGAATATTTTGGACTCAGTTCTCAGTGTGGACAAATGTCATGGAGGGAAAGAAATCTGGCTCAAAACTATGAAGTGTGAGTACTGAAAAAAATTAAATATGCACAATGTGTGACTTTCTATTATATTTTTAACAACATTTCAAGGTTGGATACATAATTCATGGCATTTTGGATATCTTGAGAGAAAGTACGGTGTTGTAAAATTTCTGGATCAGCATCTCTTGGCTTGAGAACACACCCATACCTCTGAAACTCTTTCAGAGCCCTTAAAACTCTTCTGGATATAAAATCTCCAATGCTATGATTCAAAGACCACAGAAAACAAATTACAATTCTCCTTATTCCAAAATGTGCTCTGAATCTGCCTGCGTTGTGCAAGGGATTCATCCTTTATGTGGAACGGGCTGTTTACAAACACAAGGCAACAAAGCAACACACACTTCAACAATTTCCTCTTTAAGAAAGAAGCAATCATCTTCTTGTGGAAGAGACCCATTATCTCAGGGAGTTTATTTGTTGTTATTGGCTTTTTCATCACAGCAGCAGCCGCAACGTAACACGGGATGGCAGATACTACGACTGGTGAGCACCTTGGTTGGGTACCACATCAAGCTGTGTTTTGAAGGTGGTGTTTGGACAGCTTTGTCCTGAAGCTGCCCTTGCATGTGGATGGTGTGGTGTTCATGGTGCTTTTTCCTCTGTCTGAGACACCTTCTTGAAGTATCTAGAAGGAAATAAACTTCAGTGCTTGCAAACTATTTTTTCTACTTGAGTGTTTTGAATCCATTCTCTTTTTTTTGCTGTTGAAAAAGAAAACTGAGTTTTATAATTGTACACAGCTCCCAGTCCCTGCAGTGCTGAGGTCAAATCAAGCTAAAACATGAGTTGCCTCTCCAAGCTCACCCTGGAGACAATTGTCCTAAAGCTGACCAAAAACAGAGCCCAGTGCAAACACTTGAGTTGCAGTCCCTTTCATCCGCTCTGAAAGGCTTTTGGCGCGATGTCAGATGGCACCTCCCGGCCCCGCCGGTGCCTGGCAGCTCTGCCGTCATGCAGAGGCTGGCCGGCTCACCAGGGCACTTCTCCCCTACAGCCTCTGAAAGTGGGAGGCACCTGCTGCTCTCCTCCCCACAGGGGCCACGGGGGTTGCCCCTCAACACGGTCTGCTCAACAGTTGTCTCCCGGCTGGAGACATTCAGGGAGGTCCTTCAGTGCGAGACCCAGCCATGGGATAAAAGCCACACGTTAAATAATAGCTCTTATTCTCAATCCTCTACACACAGATTTTAAGGCGGAAAAGAAAAGAAGAAAGGGAGAGCAAGTGCCGTGAAAATAAATAGCGTTTGGTGCACTTTAGACTTTGACAAAAAATGATGCTAGAAATGAAAATAAAGAGCGGGTAATGTCCTCACCATCAGGAATGAAATATTCCTTTAATAACTGTTTTCCTCAGGTAGTCTTGCAGCAACTTCAGAGCCCTGTGGTCTTGATGTTTTAACGTATATTTTTGGTGGACTAAGTCTGTTCTTTCCTTCACGTAATCCCAGAATCAAATCAGGATCTCAGGGGACTTCAGTCACCATACTCCTCCCCTGGTGCTCCCTGTCCTCCTCAACAGAACAATTTACAGATGGGTAATGTTATAAACATCTGGCCAAAGGTTTTTTAATCCAGACCTTGAGGGCAACTGAACCTCCTGGATCTACGTGTCCTCGCAATTTGCCTTATTTCCTTCTGGTACTGTGATGGTAAGTAGCTGAAAAACCCTCCAGGGTGCAGTTCTGCATGTTGTCTCCTTTCAAAGGAGGTCACCAAGACAACAAACCTGTGTGGGGCAAGAAGGAGATCACCCATACCAAGATGGCTTTCTTGACTACTTCCTAAATAACCCTCTCCCATAAGTACTACCAGCACTAGGGAGTGCCAAATTAAGAACAATGTGAAATCTTTGCAAATGGTGACTAAATGATGGAGACAATAACAGTGTAAATAACTTGGTAATTTAAATAGCTGGTTTATAAATAAACCAGAGTCAATATATATTCCTGCTGGTCTCTAAAGAAATTAGACCAGTAAATTCCTGTGAATCACAATAAGGAACATATTTTGTGCTTTTAAAATAAATCTCCAAGCTGCATGATTAAGTACTTTTAATTATTGTAGAGTGGTACAGGCAGCAGCTTTATATATTATATCTCTCCAATCAATAACAAAAGAACTGCTTTGCAGGAACAGATGCTGTACTTTTGCAAGAAAATTAGTTGTACTTCAAAAGAAAAAGTCAAATGTTAACTTTAGTTTGTCCTTGCCAGTCATTTTATTTCACATGTATTTTAAAATTAAGTTGGCTATATCATGAAGAAACACGGTACTCAAAAGAACAGAGTGTACCTTGAATAGGGTGGAAGATTAGCTAGTTTTTGCATTTTTGTTGTAGCTGATCAGGGAAAAAAACAATGGAGAAATACTTTTATTTGACTTCATAAGAAGTACACATGAATGCAGAGATAATTTCTCTAAACTTTCTTTTACTTAAAAAAAAATATGAAAGCAACTCAGAAAGGTGGGCACTTGAGGTTGGTATTTTATTTTAAAAGAAACGAAAAAATGCTCACAGTAGGCAAAATCCCCATGTGAAGCCTGTAGCCCGTTGCATCCAGCGGGTAGCCTGGATTGTTAGCATAATAGTAAAACTCCAACAGTGACACTTGAAGCAAAACTTTATGCATTTTTAAAGACAGCTAAAAAAAACCCCAGCCTCAACTCGATTCCGGCATTCTTGTTTTCAAACATGCCACTGGAAAAATAAGCCAATATATAGTCTGAGCAATCAATGTTAGCAGCCCGGACTTTTCTCAGAACAGCTCTGTTCAGCATGAACACTTGAGAGATGTAGGTCCCATTCAAGGTCACTGCAGACCCGCTTTTCAGAAAACCCACCTTGCTTCTAGGTGGCTTCATGTTTAGGTAACCACATCTGTCCTCCTGTGGCCCTTTGAGATCATCCTTTTGCCTTGCTGTCATTCCTAAAGCAAGTCTTTTACTCCTCCTGACCTGAGCAAGCAGTGATCACGCTATCAGAAAGGAACAGAATCCTGTAAAAATGCCTCAGCCGCAGAGGAGCACCCAGCTAACATCACTGCTGACCACACTCAGAGGAACTGGACATCTTGGGCCTGCTGGCAGAGCTTGACCCAGACATGTGGGAGGGAGGCTCATCTCCAGACGTGGAGCTATTGTGCTACACTGCATTAGCTTTCCTTCTCTTAGCAGTGCAGGCTTTTTTTTCTCTGAATAGAGAGCCGCACTACTAGTAGCAGAGCCCGCAGCCAGGAGTGCTTGCTTCACTTTTGATATTGGCAGGTATTTTGTCCAGGAAGCAGCCACTATTAGCTATTCATTGTGTAATTTCACACCTCAGGTCTCTCTCAAGCTCCAGCTGTGTTGTGGATTACTCCAAACCTATTGGAAATGAGCATCAGCTCAAGATGGCTTCAGAGACATTTTCTCCATTTAACCATCGTAGAATATTTCGGCACCTATTTTCTCATCTTTGCCATCTATAGCACACCTGGCAGAGTGGTTGCACTCATAACAGCTGACAATTCAGTGGCACTCCTGCACAAAGACATCCAACAAACTGCAGAGAGTGTCCAGCCATCCCTAAGGCAGCAGTTATTCTGTGGTTCCTCAACTGCACCAGGCAACGTCCAGCCTGAGGATGGGCAGAATGAAATACACAATTTTATATTGACCCCAGGGCTAATATTATACTGGAAAGAATTCTTTGATAATTTTAATGACTGTAGGAAATTCAGGAAGAAGTCTCTCTACTAGATCTCATTCTAGTGTAGCACCTTCTCAGTGCTGCCCTGAATAGCAAACAGCAGTGAGGTGTCCTCTTCCCAGCCTCTTTGTCTCAGTTCTGCTCCTGCTGTCCCACTTCCACAGGGCTCTGCATGCTCTCATACACTCCTCCCAGGGATGAAAGAGGAGTCTCCCAAATAAAAAGAATAATAGTTGGCCCAAAATATTTAGATATTTGCTCTGAATTTCACCTTCACCTATATTAAAATTTACTGCCCACACAGCTCTGCCAGTCAGAGGGGTGGGATTTCTCATCAGAGGGACAACAACAAAGTGGCACTTTCCGCAAGAGCATGGATTGCGTCTGTGGGAGGGATGGGCATTGATTTCAGAAGATATATCAGAATGTCCACAGCAGTGCCTTCCCAGCTCAGTGTATCAATCCTCGCTGTCTGATAGAGGCAGATGCACTGCCTCCAAGTGAGAGAGAATTATGTCCCAAGCAGTGCTGCTTGCTGCAGCTCTCCCCCTTTTCCTCTACACACTGCCAGCCAAACGGCTCACAGAATGACTCTGGTTGACAAGAGTCACTGTGATCACAGTCCAAGGTGACAGATTCCCCCTTTGCAGGAAGCCACGGGTTAAAGTACAATTGACCTTCAAAACCCACCAACACAGGCAGTGCTATGCTGGAGTGAAATGCAAGACTAATTTATGAATGGGGCAACTCATCAGCAGCATTTTAATGAATAAACGATGTGCCCATTCATTATTTTTCCATTTCCAAGTGTTAATAAACAGGCCGGTGATAATTAACTGAAATTCTACCTTTATAGAAAAGTGGCACTTCATAAATATCAAATTGTGCTATTATCGTACATATCTGCTGGATTTCCATGAATATATAAATTCAGCAATTACCGCTGGAACTGTTTGCTAAAACATAAGAGCAGGTTAGCGAAGAAGAGGAAAGTCATACAGCAATTAAAATTTGAGAAACAAACAAAACATCCTCCTGATTCAAGAATTCAATGACAGTAAACAGGGCAATGCAATCAGGAAGGAAAGCCCTGTCCTAATCAACAGAGGTGATTTTTCACATAGCTTGAGATGTGAGCTGAGTGAGCAGCGGGGAAAACTGCCTGCAATCAGCCGAGTGAGGTTTTAAGGCACTGAGTATCTAAAATTCCTACTCAAGGAAGCGGAGCCTGGAGTCACACAGTTATATCAGAAAGGCAACTTCCTTTCAGAGAACAAACAGAAACCCCCAAAATTTTGAGCCTTCCTAAAAATTACTCTGAAAAGAAAACCCCTTCAAAAATGAACTGACCTTTACCAGGGCTGGGCTCTGCACATCGCTGGCAGAGCTGGGAGCTGCATCACTCATATCGATGAGATGCTAATTCCTATACTCTCTTCCTGCAGGGGTCAACAGGTCCCACTGGAGCGGGAGGCTGTGGGAGCAGGGTGAAAGTGAGGAAGGGGATCGTGAGGCTGCAGCGCTGGCTTGGTTTGGCTGAGCCCAGTGCAGCAGTGTAATTGGCTAGGTTGGGTCTGACCCCTACACCCTGGTCCTGGGTTTGGATATTCAGCATCTCTGTCATCGAGTGGGGTGGTGGGGGACACGAACAAAACCAGAGACTAGTGGATAAGTGACATCAGGGCAGAGAAGTGACACAGAGGGTTAGGGCTAGAATTTAATATTTTTTGCTCCTGCTTATTGCAAAAAGGTGTTGTGCCCTCCCCAAGGACAGTGCTCCTTCACTGAGTGGAAAAACCTGGACTCTCCCTCTCCTGGATAAGGGACTGTATCCAAGGAATAGCACTGCAACAGGAAAGGTGGGAAGGGGCTCACATTGCTATTTCAGCTGCAAACCCAAACTCTGGCTCTGGGGCACAGGGTGGTGAGCACAGGGACCCCCTCCTGCTCTGTGTTTACAAACACAACCTGAGCAGGACAGTGCTGTGCTCAGACCACGGCCATGGAGCAGTCACCCGTGTGCAGCAGTTATCCACCAGCCTGGACAACGAGGAGATTGTCTTGCCCACAGCAGGTGACAGTGTTGATTCATGGCTCAGCCAGCCCCAGTTGCTTAGCTATGCAACTGCCATCCCCCGGCTTCCCACATCTCCATACAGTTCCTGAAGCCAAGACTACTCCAGCAAGGGAATGCACTGGGCCTAGAAGCGCAACTTCCTTTGATGAGGACCTTTCAAACCTCTTTGACCTGACCTCACTGACAAAAGAGCCCTTCAAAGAAGGTGAACTGTTTCATGTGGCAGCAATTTCTCATGTCAATCAAAAAGATTTTTTTCTTACAGCAACAACTCTCTATCCTTTCCCCATAAAATTATTCATTTTAATACAGCTATCCTCCTCTCTGCAGTGAACACCCTTGGGTAGCATCTTCCAGTGTCTCACACATACACTCTTCAATTTGAATTTTCATATTTTATTTTCTTTCAAAAGGGGGGGGGGGGAAGGGAATTAAGTGAACTTTCTTTGATTAAGATTCTTCTTTTGCATTTTTAAAACACACATCTTCTAAAAAGCAAATTTCTGCATAAGATCTGATGGTCTTCTGAATATCTTTTAAGAAATAGATGCTCAGCTGCCTTCTTTTTTATTTTTTTTTAATGATAGAATATTTGACCTGTTGGCCTCAAATTTTTAACTCTTTTTTCTCCCTTAAAATATTGCTGCAGCGGTATTTGAACTTCTACGATATTGGGAGATACAACTGAAACAAATATTTCTGATGTTGAAGTAACTATTAAACTTCAATGTGGATCCATATCCTTTAACCATGTTTTTGCCGGGAAGGAAGTAATATGGATCCACAATCCGGAAGATGCCATAAAAGCTTCTTGAAATAGCTGACAATAGATTTTAACCCATAGAATTGTACTGCATTGAAAGTCCATTTTCTCACATTCTTCCCAGGCTCAAAGGGAGCCTCAACCTCTTCTGTGACTCTGGTAACCTCTACATCTTTGGGAAGGAGAGGTTTCCTTCCCAGTGATATAAAGCATCTGTCCTGACGCTTGAGCAGGAAATACAAAAGAGATCTAGCAAATTAGTTTAGAAGAAGAGCTTTTATCTCTTTAGAGGTTTGGAACATCTCAAGAGCTTCAGCAGAGATGGATGGATGGTCAGGGAGTAAATGAGGTGGTCAAATACACAGGCATGATTTAGTCATACTGTCACTCCCGGCAGTTCCACACTTTGCCATGTGGCCATCATTACCCTAAATGCGTGACGAGTGCATGTTGAACTTGTTCATAAACACTACTCTGTTCAATGCCTGCAGTTAGGACCATATAACCATTTCACCTTCTCACCTTCTCCTGATTTGTTGCTCTTTACCTCTTTCTTTGCAACTGTCAGCATTTTCTCAGTTCTGTAATTATTTATTTATCCATTTATTTGGAAAGGTGGTTGGCTTAGGCATATTCTAAACTTTAAAAAACCTATCACTTTTTAAAATGAGACCAAACTTATCAAAACAAACATAAACTGGAAATTTTTGAGAAAGAGGATGTGTAGCAGAGCAAAATGGGCTTCCTGTCAGCTGGTGGAAATTAGCTGTGATTTGAAAAAATGGGAACGCTTTTTATAAAATGTCATGGTTTTGTCATGTTCTCTGCATATAATAATGTGCTGTGATCATAGCCTAGTGGTTCTGTGGGAATGCTTAGTGTAGGAGTATATAAATCACACTTTGCTTTTCTCAGTGACTATTGGAGTTGTATGGAAATCTTTCTGATAAGCTGCCAGAGAGATGTTTGTCACTGCTAGTGTCCAAGTTTTATCCATACAACTCAGGAAATTTATCCATATAACTCAGGAAATTTTACAATAAATGAGACAGAAAGTTCGATCTCGGGTTGTACCTTCTGGCACTAAGAGATCTTTGTATGCGGCAAACTAGATCTATTCCAGTCATTGTAAAGAAATAAAAAAAATAACTGTAGGCATTCTCTTAGAATATTACTAACGAAGAAAAAAATAAAGGTCCAAAAGCAGGGAAAAAGCTTAAAAGTGACAGATGAACTTTAATTCTGGTCTCTGATTCAGACTTTTAATTATGCCATCAAGCAGTCCTGTACAGAATCCTGGGTCACTGTGAACGCTGAAACCTCCTGATTACTTCTCATGTAATATCTGGCTCAGCTATCCCCAGACACCCTGGGATGAAAGAGTGGGAGCCTCATGACTCTACAAGTCACAGTTAAAATGAGGAATATGGCTATGAGCCAAAGCTCAGGCTGTGCTGAACATGCAGCTGCAGTTTTTTTAGAGGCCAGAATTACTTTTTCCATGACATACCAATAGCTGAGGAAAACTGAGGCTGTTTTAGTTGTTGATCTTATTTACATGGACTTTATTTAATGCCAAAATGTAGCTAACCTGACTATCTCTTTAAAGGGAAAATGAGCTCTTGAAACAGACTGTAACTCAAACTTTTGATCAGGGCTCTTTGCTGTAGCTCTCATTTGGAAAAGTAGACACAGGAGAGGAATTCTGACAAAGTTTCCCTGTTTTGCAAGGAAAAAAACCCACAAAAGACTGAAACTTTTACTTCTTAAGACTTGATCCCTCATTTTATCCCATCTCATTCCTCATAACTTCTTTAATCCATTGATGATTGATGTAAACAAGTTTTACAGACTGTAGCTCTCAGATATGCAATTCTATCAGAAACCGTGAAAAGCAGCGTCTGCAAAAGGAAGAAGGATCCAAGGCTATGCTGCGCTGGAGATTTCCTCCAGGAGGAGCTCAGTGGCAGGAGCCTGAGCCCAGAAGTTATCTGTGGGGTTTGGTTGCCAGCTGGCCAAGCAGGCGGTGATCACTGGCCAGAGAACTGGCACCTCATCCCTTGGGATAGGCCAGGGCACATGCTATCACTCGGGCAATGTGGGGGATGGCAGAGAGGTGACAGTGCTGGGAGAGGACAAGGGGATGGGGGGAGGATGCTGTGCTGTGGAGGCCATCAAAACCATAGGGAATGTGGTGAGGATTTGGGATCTTTAGTGGGGAGGAGGCACGGAACAGAAATATAGGACACAGTTTCATAGTAAACTAGGCTTCATTAACGATGCGGCTCTCAGAACTGCTTGTTTTCTAACTTTGCGAAGAGTCTGTCAAGTGCTGCCTTTTTTTCTCTCTTAGACTTTTCTCCTCATTACTGTGTTCTTTTCTTTATTGCCAACCCATGCTGTGACTTTGATTCTCTGCTCTGAGTCACAACATATCCACTGCTGCTTTATATTTTGAAATGTCTTCAAATCAGCATTAATATAAGAATGCATTTTGGCATAATAATTGTATCCAGTTATTGACCACATTATCAATAGTGCAGAGTTGGTAGAACCTTTGCTGCCATTTAAATCAAATCATTAACCAAACCAATAAGAACCTAAATGTATAGATCTGTAAATGTTCCTAACGGTTGCTTTATATTAAAGGGAAAAAAGGGACTCAAGTTTGGGGTTTTCTTTCCTCCCAATCCTACATTAAGCTGTCAAATAAAATGATTTCATCCCTTTGTTCATCTCTCGAGGAACACAGGACTAGGCACAAATTGCCACAAGTGTCAGGCTGGGCTCCCAGAAAGCGAAGGGCAGCAGTGGCGGGGACTGCAGGCTGTGTCACGCCTAGATTGCACTGGCAGAGTGATCCAGGAGCCACAGTCACACATTACACCCCACGGATGAGCCTGGCGCTTGCTCTCAAAGCAAAAATCAAGTTGTCACAGGCTGTGTCTGTGCTGCTAAATCGCACAGGGCTAGGGAACAGGCCTGACTGCTGGCCATCCAGGCTGCTTGGCGATTAGCTGTGAGCTCACACGTCGGGGCGGTCTTGAGATGTGCCCACTTCCCTGCCTCAGGGAACACCGGGATGCATCTGGCGCAGTCAGGGAGGGCACACCAGGTTCTGCTGCTTCTGTCCTGCAGGCATCCAGGATGATCTCTGCAATGCCATGCAGTTGCAGCAGAGTGCCTGAGGTTCCTGCTAGGAAAACATCGCTGTCACGGTCTGCAACTCTTGTGATTCAGCGACAAATACAGCAATGACAAAGCCAGAATGTCACATTTATGTCCCAGGCCTGTGGGAGCATCCTGCAGGGCCCATGGGAGAGCCAGAGCCTGGTGATTTGCAGCTGGAAAGGCTGTGCCTCTCTGAGCCAGAGAACCAGAGCACAGGTCCTCCAATTAACTTAGCAGTACAGATACAGCTGCTGTGACAAGGAGCGCAAACATCCCAGGAGGAGATACTTCTGCAAGGGCTGGAGTAAGGTGATGCACTGAGCCCTCTCATTCCATTTGCAAAGGTGGTTTTTGAGGCTAGAGTAGCCTTTCTGCATGGAATGTTGATGTCTTAAGATTTAGACTGTAGTAATGTACTCCCCACTCCCGAGTGAGCATTTCTGTATAAGGAAAAGGGTTCCAGCTTACCTGAAACATATAAAGAAACCAAACTAGAAAGTTCTGCCTTTCTCTTTGTAATTGGCCCAATGCCAAGAGAGAAGCACCTGTTGGACCTTGTCACTGTCCTTCAAAGTCTGTACGTTTTCTCACTGGCAATTTACCAGTGGAACCCACCTAGACTGTTAAGTACTAAAGGGACTATACAAAAGAACCAAAGAGCTTTTTGGGACTGCTGTAACAGTGTCAGAATGGTCTCTGTGCTGTGTTCGACCTGCATTTTCTTTATCTATTTATGTTTATTATTTTCCTCGTTATTAAACCTTTTATTTTACAAAATGTATCCAGGGAAGTTGTCCCGCTATGTAATTTAAGCCATTTCCCTCAACAGGGCTGGACCCTTCAGAGGTGTTAGAAACCAATATATTAGATACTGTGAATTTTCAGTATTATGAAAATTAAGACTGTGTACACCAGGCATCTAGGAATTGAGGAGACTCACCTGACAGGTTACTTTTGAAATTCCTGGTCTGAATCTCTGGTTCGCCAAACCACAGAATGGCTTGGGTTGGAAGGGGCCTTAAAGTTCCCAACCCCTGCCACCCACTAAACCAGGCTGCACAAAACTCCATTCAGCCTGGCCTTGAACCCTTCCAGTGATGGGACATTTACAACTTGTCTGGACAACCTTTTCAAGTGCCCCACTGGAAGAATTTCTCTACATCATTTAATCTAAATCTCTGCTCTTTTGGTTTAACTGTTCCCTGTTGTCCTATCACTGTATGCCCATGTAAAAAGTCGCTCTCTCTTTTTTATAAGCTCCCTTTAACTGCTGTAATGCCTCACTGAGGTCTCCTCAGTATTCTCTTCTCTATCTGTATGATACCTCATTATGATATGTAAGAATATCTCTGCTGTACTTTCTCCAAGGGCCTGACTCAGTTCTTGCTCATTCCAATATAAGAATTACTCCCACTAACGGTAAAGGGGTTTCATCAATGTAAAGATTCACAGATGTTTCAGGGGTCAAGAAGAAATCACAGTGACACTGGTGCTGACCTCCCTCTCCTTGCTGCCAAACAGACAAGACAGCCCAATATTGTTTTGCACTCTGCAGCATGGATTGGCCGTGACGGACATGTGGACGTGTGCACATCCTTAAAATACCTGCCTGCTTCTGAAATAATTTGTTTGTGTGCAGTGCTTTAGGAAGGCTTTGTTTTTACAAGGCTGGCTAAAGATATTTGAGAAAACTCAAGACAATGCAAGGCTTTGGTCCCTTCAAGTCTTCTTTTTATATAATGGAGGCAAAATTGTTTCTGTTCTCCAAAGCCATCCTTTGCAGTGTGAGCATCACACCCACAATTCAGTCTTTACGGTCTCACACTCTCAACAGAGATTTTGTCCTGACTGTAGGCTCTTTCTTCTCATTCTGTCCTTTCTCTACCTCTAGGATCAGCTGAGCAGTTGTTTCACCACAATGCAGAAGAAAGGAAAGGAGAAGAATCTTTCAGAGATCAGCTGCATTGGGGCAGTTCACGTCTGCATCCCAGCCAGGACAGCTCCCAAGTCCCCCTCTCCGGTGTCTCATCTCTTGGTCTCTCACCCCAGGGATGACTGAGTTTTCCAAAATTCATATTTTTAATAGTCAAAGGGTCACCTACAACTGAGATGTAAATTTAATGTACAACATAAATGTAAGCTGCACATAAAACCGAGAAGCTCTAAGTCTAAGCCTTGATGATGATGGTGATCTGGAACATTTTATATGTGTGCTTTTAAAACCATAAGCAGACCATAAATGGTCCTTCCCTGGTGGTTCACAGATCTTTCTGAAATGTGACTGCAGCATCTGCTGGCAGTGTTGTCTACATACATGTAAGCTTTGTATTTCATGAATATTCATGTGGTAGGTCATTTAAACACAGCATAAACAATAACAAGCCAAGGACTATGTCTGATGGACCCCAACAGGACTAAGCTGAAAAGAAGATTTAGTGCTTCTAGTAACAATATTTTGTTGGCAATTTGACAGCTTTGACCTAAGCCAAGTGACAGCGTTAGGTGATACACAGTGTGCTGACAACTTATTACATAAAGTATCATGGTTGGCTGTCAGAAGCTTTCTTGGAATCCAGAAATATAGCCCTGGCCAATTTTTATGGCAGAGAAAATGTGCTCAGTAATTTCTACCAAGGCAGTTGTTGAGTGGCTGAAAGACAGGACTGATGGAGAGTTATTTGATAACAACAACAAGTTGTCCACCTGCAATTGGGCAGCTTTATCCACATGGCTTAGTAATCTCCTTTGGCAGTGACTCAGATGTTACAATACAGTCTGGACAATTCCCTTTTCTTCCTGGGGGAAAATACAATCCCATCTGAAAATGGATTGGGAAGAACTAGTAGTTCACAGGGCAATAAAACAATGCCAGTTGGATTCTGTGCCTCAGAAATATAGGACAATCATTTTATATCTTGAAATTGTGAGGATTTTAAGGGCCAGGGAACACTGCTCATCCTTGTATGGCCCTGGGAAGCTTTAGGCTATTAGCAGAGCCAAGGATTTGGCAGACCTGGAAGTCTGTTTTTTCAGTAATGATTTGGAAATACAAAATCACAGATCTTCATTTTTTTTTTTTTTTTTTATTTTTTATTTTTTTTTTTTTTTTTCCCTGAAGCTTTGCTTGTTTAAAAGCAAACAAGGAGCCAATTCTTAGGTTATGTCATACAGCTTGGTGAGAAGGATCGATATGAGAGGAATGGTCACTTTTCAGCTTTCCTGAACATCCCTTCTGTTGCCTCTGTTAAGGCAAGGGATCAGCACATGTCCAAGCAGCTGGAGGATATGCAGTGTTTTGAGAGGGGCAGACAGTTGCACTGCACAGTGTAAGTCAGCAGGCACATGACTCACACTTGGTACTCTGGTATCCTACCAGGTCCGTTCAGATCTGGGGATTTTCTTACGCGGCTTTTGCTACAGTGATTACATTCCGTGAGTTATAGAGGTACCCCTATACATTTTGAATGTAAATCAAACATAGCATAATAGACACGTGCTCTGATTTAGAAACCTTAATCTTGTTTTGACCAACAGAGCAATTTTTCTCATAGAAGAAGAGCTTGATCCCAGGGAATTTAATAAGTTAGTGTGCTGTCAGCTGGGTTAAAAATCCAGGAGGATCCGCTGCTCAGAGATGCGCCAACAGACAGCTGATCTCCAGCTTTGTTTGCTGGGATTTGATACCTGTGCTCCAACGTGGCTGGTGGGATGAAGTGGGGAAGAAAAGCAACGAGAACCACAATGGAAGGGAAGACACTGTGGTTATTGGCAGTGACCCTTCCTTCATGACATGTCCACCCATCTCAGCATAGCCAGATAAAATGAACAGGTATGAAGAGTGAAGCAACCACAGACAACTGTTTTCAACTGCCTGCACATGATCAGACACAGTCCCCTTCTTCTGGCACGTCTCACACAGTCTTAATTGAGAAAGTCAGGAGCTGGAGTTGAAAATACAGTATCACATTTCCCATAATGTGTGAATTGATGGTTTCCTACAGTCAGTGCTGACAAAAATCTTCCCTTCCTCCAAGTTCAAAGTAACTGCTGAATATACAGATGGGCTATATCTACACCTTTCCCCTTGCAGCAAAAAGTGCTTTAGATAATTAAGATTTTAAACTGTATTATGAGCAAGAACCTTGGCCATTTTAAGGAATAAGAGTTTCCTAAGAAACAGTGAAAAGTAGTTTAGGAGCAGACGTTTATGAGGACAAATATGTACACCATCAATTAACACCTTGTTTCTTTCACAAGTTCAGTTATATTTACAACACTGCTATGAAGCAGTGAAAGCAGACAGTTTTGTATGTGCATCAGGGCTGTGAAAGATAGACTCCGTGCTACCAGACAAACAGGGATTCACACCATATGGCTGGTTCAGGAGTTTTGACCGACTTAGAACAAATGCATAGTAATTTCCCACTGGGGTCGGGTTAGGATGAATATTAATACAGATCAGAAATGACAAACAGAGAAATGGACAAAGATTGCCCCTGGATTAAATCTCCCACTTCTGCCTTACAATAAGCCTTAAAGCAGTTCTCTTGGCAAAGGCAGCAGCTTGCACCTGATTTCCATGGTACTTTACTTACACCAGGTCCCTGTAAAATCCCACTAAATGTTCCCAATTCCAAGCAGCAGATTATCGGCTGCAGTTTGACATCCAGAGGAGTCCATAGGCTGAACATGTTTAAAAAGCAGACAAACAAGCCAAGAGCTCAACAGCTTACAATGTTGTGGAGGCTGTAGACCCTGAGCTTGGCTCTGACAAACGCTGCAGCCATTCCTACTTTTAGTTCTGGTTTTATCCAGAGATGGTTTTACACCAAACGCAGTGCTGAATACCCAGCACAATGCATCTACATATCCTGAAAGGTAGCAGTACTAATATGTTACACAGAACTTAACAGTTCAGCTGACAAACAGAAGAGTAAACTGTTGTGGACTCAGACAGCATAAAATTAAACCTAGTTTAATCTTGCTTTCATGGAAAGTTTATTCTCCTTCTTTGCAGGCAGCTCAGTTAGAAGGTAGTTCATAATCGCCTATGAGAGTCTCCTCGATTACTGATTAGCTTGTGTAGTGAAAATCATGAGTTTGAGCCAAAACGTGACTTCTAGATTTGGTGCTAAAACGGACATTTTGAGTCGCAGTCCTCCACCTGTCTTGTTTCAGAGATATAGCACTGTGTTCAGCTCCTTGGAAAGCAAAGGCGCTGCCATTGGAAGTACTGTTCCTCAGCTTCTGGAAGAAAGCCTTTTTGGAGATGATATGTGAATGGCGTTGTGTCCCACGTGCTCACCGCCTGCAGGAACATAACAGGACAAGCTCCTGCTAAGCTTAGGGTACACTGATCCTCTCTTTGGGCATTCTGTTTTCAGCTGACAAGCTCCAAATATGTGAGTGGAAATTTTTTCATTCAGTGGCTTATTTCAGGATGGCTGATCTGAAAGAATTCAATTAAAAGTGACTCATCTGATTCTGAGGACAGGTTAGTAAAATGACTGTCTTCCAATGTTACAAAAAAAAAAAAAAAAAAATTTGAGGAACTCTCTAATACAAACGTTCTGGAGTGGTGCCTTCATATTTGGCAGGATGAGTGACTTTTCTGCACAAGATTTGCTTTTTGCAGTTATTCTCAATATTCTCATGCAAAGCTTTTTAAAAGTGTAATTAATACATACCTTCTAATATACAAGTCTGGTATTATGAAACGGAATTGGTAAGTATGTTGACATGGGGATTTCCTTGAGACTTCCTAATTTTCTTTTTCATTCATTCTCTATTTGGATTTTGGGTACCACTGAGCTAGAGCATTCATGTTGTACCTATTTTACTTCCAAAGAGAATATATGAAGGACTATTAAGCTATGAATTCAAAACTTAAAAAATAGCCAAGTTTAATTTCTCCTTGCCCATCCAATATACTATGAGGAACTATGCGAAGCAAACCAAGTAACTCAACAACTATGTGCATTTTAATTGTTTTCCTGCATTTGGCATGCCTTTTTTTTGTTGTTGTTTGTTTGTTTGTTTGTTTGTAATTGGTATTTTGGTCCAAAGGCAACTTTTTAGATTTTTTTCCTTGCTTGCAAGATGCTCCTCAGGGGTGCATCTTCATATTTCAAACACAAGCTTAATTCTTGCAATACTAATTTTTGAAGTCGGATCTTGCCACCTTTGAAATAGTCTCATTAAGTAAGCTGTTCATCCATTAAAAAAAAATCAGAAAACAGAACAGACATAGCATTCAAGGTTTCAGAAAAAATGTCTGCATCAGGCTTAGATGCCAAAATGAAAGGCAGTTCTGAGAGACTTACATTTACTATAACGTATGGGAGAAAAATAAAAAACACGGCCAAGATACAATTCCTTTTGAGCTACAGCAAAACCAGTCCCTAAGAATAAATGCACTTCAAGGGCCTCCTCCTGAATGGGATCCACGCAACTGCATCTTCTGACCCTTTGCAAACATGAGCCCTCACCTCACAGAAAATACAGTAGGCTTGAAAATCCGAGCAGCCCATCCCAGGCGGTGTGAGACAGACTCTGTGAACCGCAGGACTCGCTTTTCATCGGCGAGGCCGGCGCTCACCTCCCGAAGGTTTCAATCAGCCCGCTGGCAGATGTGCTCCCGTACCAGCCTCCTGCTCGCCCTCCCCGCTGCTCCCAGCATTGTTTGGCAGCGCCACGGCAGAAGCGAGACAAAGATAAATGGAAGTGCAGAAGCTGTATTTACACAGCATTTAAACATACTGTATGCTGGAGATTGGAGAGCTTGCTGATAGGTGACACTGCAGGTTTCAATAGGGAGCACGGCTAGTGGAGCCCTTCTGCCTCATTCAGGTCATGCGTTCCCCATGACTTTACTTAAGGGTTGTTGCTTTGCCTGAAAAACACTTTCTTTTATTGTGGAAAAAAATCCAAACAATAGTGAAGTCTGATCCCTTATCAAACAGCAAAGCAGGAACATTGCTCTCCCAGAAATGTTCTTCAACTGTTCAAAGATTATCCAAATCCAAACAAGAAATAAATACGGAAAAGAACATACACAGAAAGCAGAGAACCAGGAAAAAAAAAAATTAAAATACATTGATTTTGCTCCATAAGCCAAAAACATGCAGCAAAAATAGAAGTATTACATTAATTTTTCATCATTTGCCATTCAAATAACATCTCCATTTGGCATACCTTTAGACACCAGTCTTACACTTCACAGAGTGTTAATATTACAGCTGGAAGGACATAAAGCTCCAAGAAATATTTGTAACAAAACAGATTTTCATGGATTTAGGTCTGTTTTCAAATTCACATGACAGTGACAAAACTGACATAAGCTTTTGACACTTTGAAGACTGCCAATCCATTTCTATCATAGGATGACTCTGGAATTTTTTGTTGAAGGCTGGCATAAAGGAAATATCAAGAGATATTACAAGATGTGTCTTCAATGAAAAATATTTTACTACATGGAAATGATGAAATCACCACACTTAACCACATCTCCTTTCAAGAAGTCCTTTGTTCTGCTGTGAGTCACTGACAGAGAATGCAGATTATGAATGGCAATAAACACAGTGTTATAATAAATAAACTTTCATTGCAAAAGTTTATTTTAACCAGGTCTCTTTGGCTGGTGAATACGATATTTATGGTACCAAGGCAATCAAAATCTTGATGTTACTGCTCAGGGAGTACATGGGATGAAGGACTATTAATGTTACCAGCATCTCTTTTAGACATTAAATACAGAAAGGTAGTGGGTTATGTATTCTGGTTATGCAAGACGTGCCTGAGCACCTTGCAGAGGATGTATCAGGTGCTGTACCTGATAGGTACAAGGGAGGGGAGATTCAGCTGTCTGGTTGTTCCCTGCAGGCAGGTGTGTAGAGGTTTGTAAGAACTGGCCAGAGTTGTGGGGTGTTCTCTTCCCTCAAAAGCTGGTTCTGATTCTCAGAGGATTCATTCCTGATGAGACTTCATCCCTTTATGCATGGGGGGAATGACTGCGGAGAGGGATGCTGCTCTCCCTTCATATGCTGGGGTTACAGCCCCTTCGGCTCCTGCTGTTCCCTCTTTGCCCATGAAACTGTGCCTGCCTTATTGTCATGCAAAATAATTCAGCAGAAATAAAAGTAAAATACTTCAACCAGATGAAATTTAAATAGTATAAAATTGTGATTTGTGAAGCAAAACTGCTGAACGAGTAAAAGAAAAAGGAGCATGAAACATTTCGTATCAGTTTTCCCATTTCAAAAGGCTTGCCTGTAGAATGACCCATCCAGCATTCTTCAGGCTTTAATTAATTAAAAGCAGGGAGAAAGTTAGGATTTTGGCACAGGATAAATATTCCAGACTTGAACAGAAGATGTTGCTTTAATGACCTGGACACCATCCAGGAAGTACGCAAAGGATAGCAGACACTTCTGACAGCTAATATATCTGATAAAAAAGAGCATTCTGGCCAATTAAAGAACTGGAGTAGAAATAATGGTTTGTCACCAAGTGTGTAACTGAGGCCAATTGGTCCAGATTAACCAATGGGTTATCCTTTGTAAGTGAATTTAAAGGTCACGATGAGCTGTCTGGGTAGGTAAAAGATAAAAATGTTAAATTAATATGGTGGCAAAAAATTTTCAAATGTGAGACATGGAGATAAAAATTAGATTTGCAAATCATGCAAAATCACCTGGAGTGGACTAAGCAAATTGCTCTTATGGCAGAAGGTCATTAAGAAAAATGTGTGAATAAAAGTATGAATTTCTATCCACTGTAAAAAGCAGAAGCTTTCTTTAAGTATTCATAGGCAAATGTACTCCTGAAGGACTTTATTATAAACTACCAGCTGGGTGCATATAACTCTCTATTCCTGGGGGAAGTGAGGTGAGGCTGTTTTAGGGCAACCTAGTTTCCACCTTCTACAATAAAACAATCATTTATATCATTGATAGCTGACCTATGTGATACAATTTGACCATGAAGAGATTATCTCTAATCTAGCTGTAAATGTTATCATTCCCATGCTGCAGAATGTCCCAGGACAATTCCCACGGAAGAGGATCCTCTTTAAAATCTTCCATTGCACACAGACGCGAAGCTCAACACCGACTCTGGACAATGATCATCACGGACTTCAGGATCCCTACAAGACCCATAGGTAAGATGTCCTGCCCTTGTGCCTACCGGGCATGAGGGATGAAGAAACAGCCTCACAGCTCTGGATGTTGTCTGCCAGCACTGGAGGCTCCCATCAAAGCACCCTGCCAGGTGGCTGCTGCTCACCAGCCACTCCTCAAGTGCACCGCTGTCCCAACCCTCTCCAAAAAGTCCTGTAGTGCTATGAACATTAAAAAAAAACTCTGTCCAAAAAATACTTCTGATTTCATGCACATTTCAGCCAGCAACTGTATTCAAATGACTCTCTTTGCTGCTACTTGAGAGATAAGATTCCCAAAATAAGGCAATAAATATCCACAGTAGCTGTTGCTTATTTTTACGAGCACCTGCAATACAGGGGCCCCACATCATCACTGCAGTGCATAAAAATGTAGATGCTTATAACAAGCCAAGTCTAGGCAGCCCTGCAGAGAGGCATTTTGGTGCTCACTTCCTCATAGCTGTCCTTGGGGCTTTCTTCCTGCCTAGAGGGGTAACTAACCCTTGTCTCCCAACCAGGAGGATGCAGCTTGCTGCTTTTCTTAAGCCCCCTTTCCAAGCAGAGGAATAGCCTGGGAAGGACCCTGCCTGCCAGCCTGGTGGAGCTGAGCTGGTAGAGAAGGTCAGGTGGGCACTTTCCTTGTTGTCCAAGTGTGTGGGTGAGGAGAAGGGGAGCACTGATACTCCCGAGTGCAGAAGCAAAGAGCAGAACCAAGGAGGCAGCATTTTGCAATCCCTTTCCTCCGGCAGAGTGCAAATATTTGTTTTTTAGCCTTTTTCTTCCAGTCCCAGGTCTGACTGTGTGCAATCTGCTACTCTGGCCAGATTTGGGTGCCTTTGAAAGCACAGGCAACAGCAACAGCTCTGACAAAATTCAAGCACTGCTAAACAGCATAGATCTCCATTCCTGCACATAACATTGAGATCATCATCCAGGCTGTGAGATTTTGAGACTCCAGATATGGGTTACTACAAGTATATAACCGGTGATCATAAACAGTATTTATTTTTCTTTATGTGAGTACCTAAAACACCCAAACCACACATAAAGCAGCTATTTATTTCTCTGAGGAGCATTTAAAACACCTGTTCTTTCATGGATTACCTATGTGAGTGGATGAACTTAAACCACTAAAGAGCTGATTCTGAGCCAAATTTTCAATGGATATTAAAAAAGATGAACACATACCTAGGAAAGTGAGCATTGCCACATGAGGCAAATGCATGCAAATGAAGATATCCAAGTACAATGGCCATAAAGCGTTGATGAAAGGTATTTTATTGACACCGAAGTAACCTTGTTGAATTGCAAATTTGGACTTCATTTCCTTTTCTGTAACCAGAGCAAAAGCAAAGAAAGGATCTGATTTCCTGGAAGCAGGTTTGTCTTATCTGTTAATATATAGTCCCACCTTTTATATTGGGCCAATATATTTATATGCCCTTGGTTGGCATAATCTGGGACAAAAAGAAGGAGATATCTTGATTTTTCAGAGAGAAGCATCTATTTTGAGGACAGAATCTAGGAAAGTATTTTGTCATTTCTTTAAAGAAAATATTAAAACAAGTCATGTCTAGTCACAGCATTAGCAAATGGCTCTTCCAGTAGAGGGAATTAGAGTACCAAAACTTTTAGCACATAGTTTCCTATAGTTAATTTACCTTGTAGGGTTTTGTAGTAAGAGAGACAGCCAAGTTGAAGTTAGCTTGTGTGTGATATTCCTTATGATGGAAACTTCAGAAACACTAAGTAGTGCATGAGCTTAATTACAAATTTGAAAGAGACTGATCTTAGAAACAAGAGAGCATGCGGCAAAGTTGGTCTGGAAAATCCTGATCGCTGCTTTGGCTCAGGCTGCAGTGGCATCTGCCTGAGTCTGTCCCTGCCTGGTGGTGTCTGTGTGCCTGTGATGGAGCTAGCAAGTTGTCCTGATGCCTCTGGTGAGGCTGGTTCCAAGGCTGTGCTCATGTCCTGCCATTTCATGGACTGCTACACCACACTTAGGTCCCATTGATTCTCCAGTCATGCAGACTCTCCAGTCCCTTACTCACTTTTGAAGACTCACTTAGGGAGCTTCTGAAACTTCTACCTTAAGTCTCTTTGCTGACACCATGAAAAAGTGAGAGAGTGGACAAAAGCACCCGTGTAAAATAACAATAAACTTATGCAATATTTGAAATTTCAATGGAACTGCTGTTCTGCTTAGAAATGGCATTGTCCATTCAAGTGCTAGCATCTCATTGTTAACACACAGAGCTGGCAAAATCTCATTCTGTAATCACAGTATGTCTTTCATGAGATGTAAAATATGGTGAAATGAAGCTCAGTCAAACATTCCCTCCACTAAGTAGCAATGTAAATTATGAAAACCCCCTCACGCAAACAATAAGCAGAGTCTCCTTAACCCAGCTGACTTTCCTAGTTTTTGCCTGGTTTTCTTGCCTTTCCTTAGCTGTCACTACATCTCGCCCCCTGTAAGCAGCTCAGTCTCATTAAAAGCAATGTGGTGAAACTAGCCACATCATTATATTCACTTAGACGGGCTCTTGTAGCCAGCACTTACTGTTCATAATAGCTGCCACTTATGGTTTGTGAACCCCCCATTGGCACCTTCCTTGTGGTTTGTTGGCTGCTTTTTTTAGTTTTTTTTTTTTTTTTTTTTTTCATGTCTTACTTTGAAATTTACACATCTTCAGAACAAATAAAATTCACAACAACAAACTAATTAATGGATTCCAGTTTTGACAGCTACAAGAAGACAGATGAGAAAGTAACATGCTTCTGGCAGCGTGTTATCAATTGGGAGGCACCAGTGCATCGCCTCTATGTGGTACAGTGAGCTGGAACTGACACTGACAGATGACACAGCCCTTGACAGTGAAGCCTGTATGAGCTGACAGCTCCACTTGCACTCAGGCAGGTCCACGCTCGGCACTGGAACTGAACCAGCTTGATGTGCAGAATATGCTTGCTTTTATCTTCCCCCGGCTGTACAGTGGGCAGCCTGAGCAGCACTGTCAGGTGGAGCCCAGGACCTGCCTGACAAGGGTAAAGATTTTACCAGTAAAAATAAATTAAACCAGTTGATAAGTGTCATTATCTTCCAGCCAGTGCCTTGCTCTCGGTTATGGAAGCAGGGTGGCTTCCTGGTCAGTAGGACTGCAGGAGCTTGGTTTCCTACGGACTGGTGGCTGCCTCTGGTTGGATTCTCAGGTGCCTACTGAGGGACCTGCTCTGAGCAAGCCTCTGTCACAGCTGAGCACTCTGAGCCTCCCTCTGTCACATGGATTCTCCATGTTGAAGAAGGGCTGAACACACACTCCTGCCTTTCTTTCAGGTGGATCTCCCTTCCTTGGGCAGCTGCCTTCCTTCACAGAACTGCAGGAGCTTGCATCTTCGGGTCTAGTGTCGCTCTGTCAAATTTGGTCAGAACTAGCCAGACTTAGGTTCGGATGGTGCTGGGGTGTGGAGAGGGTGCGGATGCACATGGAATTACAAAATGTGACAACATTGACCTAATTTCCTTTTAAAACAAGGGTAATACAACAAGGGTAGAGTTTCTTCACGCTGTACATTCAAGACATATATCTACAATTTTCAGATTAGATTGAGTCTGACTGTAGAGGCCCTGGCAGCCTTATCTAACTCTTCCCAAAGGGGACAGGGATGCTAGAGGCACATGCACGTGCTCCATGCTGTGGTGAATTACAGCCCTACATCAGGTATCTCTTCCGAGATTACTGTAGTAGATCTTTGTTCCAGTCCTCCTCTCTTAGTGTATGCAGATGAGCTTAGGAAGAGACTGTATGCTTTTAAGGGAACAGAATACTGAAATCGGTATTGTCTGATGTATTTAAGAGTATATTGTCTTAATGAAGGAACAGTCTGGTCAAATTAGTTTGAATCAGCCTAGACCTTCAAGATGTTTCCTTTTCCTCGCCTCAAATGCCGTAATTTTTTTTTTTCTGATGACATTACAGAGGAACTCAGAGCCCTATTAACAGAAAAATCCAAGGTTTATGGCTCCAGCGAGGGGATTTATTGCAGCCAACACATCTCTCTCCCTTGCTCCTTACAGCTCCATGTGGCCCTTCTGCCTGCTTCCCTCCTGTTCATTACCGTCTCCTTTGGCCCTCGAGAGCAGCTGCCAGCGCTCCCTTGGCCTCACGCCGGGGTGACACAAGCAATAACGCCGGCAGGAGCCAGCGTGGCACTGGGCACACTTGTCCGCATTCAGCAGCTGTCAGCGGCAGCTATTTGAGAGATCGATGGGGGTTTATATGGCTTTGTTTGTGCACATGTGCCTCAGAATACGGCGCTGAACTGGAAGGAACATAATTCCACTGGCTTCACTGGGACTATTCGTATCCTTAATATTGTGCTCATGTTGTAGGGACTTTGCTGAATCGGGACCCGGATTGGTGAAATTTGTGTTGTGTGCGCGTTTGCCTGTGACATGCTGTCATTTCAGCTACTCCAGAGCTTGGTACTACTATGTAACAGGAGGTACATTTCACACAGTCTGTTTTCAACTGATTTAAAGTGTAAGAAAAAAAAAAAGTTCATTAAAAATTGTTCTATAAAAAGACAACTGGGCAATTTTTTTCAAGTGTTTTTCTCTGTGAAGCTTTATGAGGACACAATTAAGATTTTTTTTTTTTTTCCCCATATATTTATACTTTTGCTTAGTGCTACATATCTAGGTGATGTATGAAAATATATCTGGTGGAAGTCTTCAGGAAAAATTGTTAGCTCAGCCAAGGTAATGTGTTGGGGGGCAGCACTGCAGGCGCTGAGAGTTCAAGTCAGGCTGGTCATGTAGGGTTGAAAGGTTTTTTTTGACATCACAGTAGCAATGCTATAACTATGTTTGACCAGACAGTTTTTGCCAAGTTCTTCCTTTCAAGATCTAGCATCTACCTGAAAATTTACCACTTAGAAAGAAATTCGAGCGTTTCTTTTCAGCCAAACCAGTTTAGAATGGACAGAATATAGAAAGCCAGTGATTTGCATCCTAAAATTCTCTTCATGGGAAAAACCATTGTATTTCCAGGATCCAGATATGTGAATATGCATGTTGCAGCAGACAAAATTTTAAAAGAAAAGCTTTATAGAAAAGATGAGCTAAAGATATGTGGTTCTTTGTTCTGTATTTCATACCAATGAAAACTAATTTTATATAAGCAAATAAAAAATATCACAGGTGTGTTTAAGTTTTATGTATTACAAAAAACCTCCCAAACCACTCTGGGGATAAAAATATCTTATTCATACTGCTCCAAGTTTTAGAAAAATCTTCCCAAGCACAGAACGAACATGCCATAGGTGCAAACATGCAAGTGTTACAACTAAGTTCCCTGGGTGGTCAGCTGCAAGGTCAATAGAAAAGCCTATTTAGAAACCAGGCCCTCACTTCAGTCCCTCTAATGTGAAACTGAGCAGTGAATTGACTACCTTCCATAATGCACCTTGTGGCAAGATTCTAGGATGTCTGACTTTTCAGAACCAAAGGTATTATCCTTCAGGAGTTTTTCTTCTTTGAGGATTTTTGAGTCTCTACCAGTTGTGAGAATCCTATTCTTACACTCTTACAAAACAAAGCAGGATCACCGAACAGGCAATTTGTGAACTCTGCCCATCTAGGTTGGGAGCTGAATCCAAATTCATACTAGATCCAGATGAAATATTTATGACTATGCATAAATAGATATTTACAGAGACAGACATGGATACAGACAAATTCAGATTATCTGTTTTTCTCCTGCATGATCAGACGGTTACTGGCTTGCTCGCTTAGATATATTTTAAATGGCTTGCATTTATATTCATGGTGTTGCACATATCTGTGTTCTTGCTGTTCTAGATAGATTTTAAAATATCATACTGAAATTTGGTGGAGCCTGATAAAGTTGGATAGCAAACTTTCCTAAACAGCATAAAATTGTACTATCTAACATCATACAGGGCTATCCACGATACTCTTAAACTACTTTAATTACAACATACAGCATGCAGTTCTTTTTCTTTTTTGGAGCAATTTCTCTTCAAAAACCTCCATATTTATCTGCAACTCAAGAATATATGCAATGTTTCTTTATAGTCTTGTTTATCAAGAGATTCCCAAGGAGGCGAAACGATGGTGAGCCAAATTTTCCTGTGGTTTATGCAGGGAAATTTACTGAACTCATGAAGACTCTCATAATTTATACTACTAGAGCATGACTACTCCGGTGTACCCACATTATGGAAATCAACAAAACATACTGAAATTTTCAGCCGACTATGTACCGTGGTACCATCAGCATGAAAAACATTGTATTTTGCATTAAGACAAAAAAGCTGAATTTTGTTTAGTGACATTTTTATTCCATTGACCCCTGCATTTAGATAGGTAAATGTAGTAGTCTCTGGCTTGTTCCTTGCTTCTGTTTCAGAGCCATTCATGGAAGAGAAATCCACCAATGGCTTTTAAAAAACAAACATTCTCTCTGGTTCAGAAAGCCTCTGAGATGACAATTTGTGGTTGCTAGGACAGTATTTTTGGGAAATATCACTAGATGTTTTCTATATTCTCATACTTTTCTGTAGCCATCTGCCCTCCAATCTGCTGAAAAAAAAGTGTCTTGGGCTAGATGGCCCTTATATTCATTAGATTCAAAGAAGCTAGAAGCAGTCTAGCTAAAATTCTAAAAGTTGTTCTGTAAGTAGGAATGTTTGCTGATTCTCAGAGTGCTTTAGATTCTGATAATGACATTTTGCTCTTTTGTAATGACCAGGTTGGTCAAGCATAATTTACCTTTAGTGAATCGATTCTGTGCACAGATTTTCTGCTGTAACTCTGGAAGGCAGAAGCAGGGATCTGAGAGAGGTGACAGCAGCAAGGGAGAAAGAGTTTTATTCCTTTGAGATCTAAGGATAAAAATGATAAGTAAATACTAAATAAGAAACTAGAACTTTGTTTGTTTGTTTGTTTGTTTGTTTGTTTAAAATATATATATATAATGGAAGCAATGGTAGCATTTTAGATGAAGTGACGAAGAGATTCTCCAGTAGATGCATTAAGTGGACTGAGATTCAGGGCATGCAGCTTCAGTTTCTACTCTGTCCCAGCAACTTCCCTCATTTCTGTAGGAGTCAAACTGTTCTACTAGAGGAATGAAGATCAAAGAAGGGCACAACGAGCCCCAGCTATGCGCCCTCTAAATTGCCTTCCCACTGTTGGCTTTGCTTGGGGTCACTGCAGGCAAGTCATTCACAGACAAGGCACTTCCAATTCCTGGTTGGATTCACCCTCAGGTCTGTTCCTGAAAGGCAGGATGGGAGATTTTGCACTCAGATTTGTAAAAACACTGCTCTAGAGAGCTGCAGCACAAGTTTCATATTAATCCAGTAGTTCAAACTGAAGAAATACAAGGAGGAAGTCATAACTATATCCAAAATATCCAGAGATGTTACTTGGCCCTGAAGACACCCAGGTGGATGATCTGGAAAGAGATGAGAGGAGTATCTCCTACTTTTCTCCCTGAGAAATCTGAGTCAGCAGCTGTCTTTAACAAGATTTGTTAAGCAGCTAGATTAACACCTGCAAACTCTAAGCACTACTGTAGGCTCAGTAAATAATAAAAATGAGGCTTGCTTTTTGATAAAGTAGTTCTGGTAGGAAGGAACAAGACTTTCCATTATACTTCCTGAATGTGATGCCTTTAAAGGATGGCTCATCAGAAATGTATACAGCAATCCTGTTTCAAGACATTCTCAAGAATTCCCTTAATTAGCCATCTATGTTTACTGTACTTATCCATCATAATATGTGCAGTGTTATATTTGCTATCTGTAATCTCTTTGTTGGTTTTGATTCTTCTGAAATGCATTTTCCCCCTCCAATGAAAAATACCAAAAGAGCTTTCATTCAAGAAAATATGCTTGGCATCTGAAAGTTTGGGATATGTGGGAGTCACATCCTTTTTGTACAGTTTCTTTTAGTACAGCGGGAGTTTAACTCCTTGCTGTCTCCAGAAAAATTAAGTCAAGCTCAGGGAACTTGTAGTGTAGATGCTCAGTGCAGGGGGAAGGTTTCAAGGGAAAGCCCAGCAGCTGCTGCTTTCAAGGAAAGAGGGCAGATGAGAAGGAAAGGAAAGAAGCTTTATTTGTGCTGTGTCCCAGAAAGGCAGAGCACCACTTCTACCACTGCAAAACAGTTGTACAGCAGCTCTAATCTTGGTTCTGGATAGGGAGATTTCCCTGGAAGCACTTAGCTTTCTGAGGTTGGAGAGCTCTGCAGGCTTAACAGGCTGAATTTTTAGTTGTTATAGGTGTAAAAAATAAGGCATAGTATCTCTATGTTAAGGTTTTTGTACGGCTCCTTTATTTCCCAGTACTTCTCCAATTCCAGGGTTGGGTTAAAGGCTGTAGAAGCTGATGTGAAAGTATTGGGTATTTGGAATGGAATTAAAATAAACAAGGTTGTGATTTTGTTATCTTCTTAACTTTGGTTGATCTGGGTATCACAGGCGCTCCTCCTCTCCCTGCCAACTGTAGCTGCTCTGCTTTGACAACCTTGTGCACTGGCTATGGTCTCTGCCACTGCGCACAGTTTGCACA